>NC_137823.1:35207289-35229789 GCF_963921795.1 Nannobrachium achirus
TTGCTGGCGGCCACCGAATCTGCCATATTAACGTCAAAACCAGTGGCTTGTTAAGATGGAAAAATTGCTTTTCATTCTACATACTGTATAAACACCAGTCAGGTTTCACTTAAATTTTGGCGGCTTGGCTTTTTAACATAAACAAAAAGATTTGCTCTGAAACCGTAGCCGATGAAGAGATAACTCGGAAAGTGCAAGGCAATGGAAAAAACTTCCAGAAAGACGAAAACGATGCATATCACTTTATTTGGACGCTGTTCGTCTTGTAGACTCTGTCCATATTGAGAGGGTTGGCTTCGTGATGATAAACGATGAAGTCGCTTCATCGTGATAAGCTCTGCAATGCTAATTTGTATAATCACACAACAGTTAACAGCTTTAACAGCTAACATTTCAGGTGGACACGTTTACTAAAAATATCCAAACAAACAATGCTTGCACGCACACATACAGACACATAAAAACACACATAATTGTGCTCCTCCCCACAAGCACCCAGTAATCCCTCAGCCAAGCAAATAACACATATGCGGACACACACACACACACACACACACACACACACACACACACACACACACACACACACACACACACACACACACACACACACACACACACACACACACACACACACACACACACACACACACACACACACAGACACTTGTTTTGTGTGCACACGCAGGCATCCAAGACATTTTGTGATCAGCAAGGACTCAGAGAATCAGAGATATTATCCACAAGTTTCCGCGGGAGTTTACTGGAGACCATCGGGACCAAACTTCCGGGTTTAACAGCAGACATACAAGCTCACGTCGCGTCTCAGATGCAACCCGTTGTGAGCTTGTAAATCGGCGCCGGAAGGACGTCTGCGCAATGCACTATGGGGCGTTGGAAACTCGTGGATATATTCAAACTCGTATACATGTAATCCCCATCTGCACGTTGAGCATCTTGGCCACGACAAACACGCTAAAAACATGTGCAGACACTGGAAAAAGACACCAGTGATCAAAGGCAGACAAACGGGCTGGCGGCCTGCCACTGGCGTTGTCTCTGTCTGGACCTCTCAGCCCTCAACGGCTGGCTCCACAGAGCCAAAGAGACAGGGCTGCTAACCAGACAGAAATTAGCTTTCTGTTTGCAAGCAGCAGGCAGGAAAGCAGAGCGAGGGACAGAGATAGAGAGATAGAGAGAGAGAGAGAGAGAGAGAGAGAGAGAGAGAGAGAGAGAGAGAGAGAGAGAGAGAGAGAGAGAAGAGACACAGAAGGTGAGAGTGATGCACAGTACACACACAAAGCAGGGATTAGACAGAAGCAAAGAATGTGTAAGAGAGAGTAAGAGAGAGCGAGAGAGAGATATACATAGACAGAGAGAGATATATTCCTCTGACACTCCAAAGTGAGGCTAACCAATGGTTCATCTGCTCGGATCAATAGTCTTTCACAGACCCTCCTGTCAGACGCATCCCTAGACTGCCCCCCTCTCCCATCTCTCTCGCTCTCCTCTAAAAAACACTGCCAGCCATTATTATGATTTTTTGGGTCTCAAGTACTGTACAGTAACTCGCCTCTCTTTCCCTGTGCTTTCCAAAGCTCGTAAGCTACACAAAGAAAGGCGTTTTATTAAGGCTAATCCTGGAGAACAATAAGGGTGATAACAATACACCAAAATCCAATAGCACAGCGGGCTCTGCTGCCTTAATATTAAAAGTAAACACAGCCTACAAATTGCTGTCATTCCGAATTTTGGATGTGCCATCTCTGAGCTTTTTCTCAGAACTAGTGCAACCCCAAGATGTCCGGATTGTCTGTTCGGCGAGTATTATCTATTGTACTTTAGTGACAAGCAGAGAGACGGACAGCTGGTTGTTGTTCTCCTGTGTTGGGCTAGTCTCGCACAGGCAGAGGCTCAAAGATGTCCACTTACTGTACCACTATGTCTGGGGAAATCTAAATTCAATGCACAGTATTGGAAACCATGTCATGTAAACCAATCCTCAAACCATCCCAATATGAAGGACCTCCCTAAAGTCTTTAATGCAGTTATTTTGTTCATCTCTAAATTGTTTACTTTCCAGTTTCCACCCAGTTTTATGACCTACACTGAACTTGTCACCAGATGTATTGGTAGGCAGAGATCTCCAAATCATTTGTTCACGTGAGACTAGTGGTGGGCTAATATAATGCCTCTTGAGTGTCAGTTTAACTCTGGGGCCTCTGGTTTGTGAGTGTGGTAATTAAGTGAGGTATGGTTCATCAGCAGACCAATTTATGGGTTTGCAAGTTTGACACACAGCAGCGGAACCGGTACTGCCGGTGGCTAAATTGAATAAACAAGTGGACCTAATAAAAAGAAACAACCCACCACAAGAGCACTGGATTTTATTGCATTTTGTTTCACCATTGTTTCACCATTTCACCAATATTTTGTAACATTCTCTGCAATGTTGGGGAGCGTTTTTGTTATCCCTCCTTGCATCATGTCAGGTAAATATGTTAGTTAACACATTGGCCGCCAATCATGCTAAAATGCGTTATCTGATATCCGCCGTCAAGTGGTCTTTTCATTGTTTTGTATAGACTGAACTCTTTTTTTTACACTCTCATGACTCATTCCCTGCTAAGGCCCCACACCGCCAATTACGTATTTTCTTCAGTATTTACGCTAGATGGCGCCCTTCGCTAACATGACTCACCATTCATTCTCAGACACAAAGGAATCCAGGAGATCACATGATCGCAAGATCTCATCCGCTGTTCACTTCCTGTTTATTCCATTTAGAAAAAAGTCTATCTCACCTACATTGTTCTCCTCTGCATTTTTGGCCAGACATGTTATATTTAACAGCCCATAACTATAGAACGGATGGTCAAAATGCGCAAGCACAGAGAAAACCTCTGTGTTTAGCAACGATCGGGGGATCTAACGTACTGGAGATAAATATTCTTTGACTACTTGAAAACGTAAGGATAAAGGCTGGGATTTCTAGGAATTTGCTTATACAACTATAAAAGAAATGATACTAACAAAACGACAAAATTAGGCAGACATGCTAATGGCTTACTTTGTTAAGCAGCACATGTGGATTGATTGATGTGATTTCTTGGGAAGGCCACATTGCAAGACAAAGACAAAAAACCTTCATGGCCCACTCAAGAACTCTGTAACCTTCGAATAACGTTCCACTGGGTAAGTGGGAGTCCATTAACAAATTACAGTAAAACCGCTGCAATACTTCTTTGAGAAACATGAGAGCATTTCCATCTCCCTCGCCTACCACAATACACCCACTCACATAAATAATACCGGCTTTCTCTTGCCATTGTTTCTCATCAACTGTTTATTTGCTGTTTTCAAGTGTATATCTTTATCAACTGACGGTCTCCAGTAACACCAACTGAAGTTAAGTTAAAACACAATCCATGCGTTTGTTTTCACATAATGTTATGTTCGTTTTCTTTGCAAATACTAAGAAAGGCTACATTCAAATAAATACAACCACTACAACCAGTAGTGTTGTTGGTGTAACAACCTGGAATAAAACCTGGGTTGTCCTGCATGGGAACTCATACATTTGCAAGGGGAATCACACCTGACAACGGGACATAATAGGCTTCTGGTCTCCAGGCATGGATACTCTGCTTCTTTAGTACTTCCTAAAAATACAGTAAAGCATGGGTCTTCAACAGGGGGTCCTCAGATTTACTACAGGAGGTCCTCCAAATCTTTGAGTAATAGAAACTTTTTTTTCTCCTTTTTTATATTAACCACTTGAACCCTAGCGTCCATATTCTGAGAACTTTAGCCAAAAATAGCAGATCTACAAAAGCTCACAATGCCATCGTCTATTTTTGGCAAAGAGCTTTGGTGTAGAGGGGAAAAAAGAGCAGACTAAGTACAGAGTGAAAGGTCAAGTTTATTGCGACCGAAGGTCGCATATACTCTGAAGAACCGTGTCGCTTGAGTGTCCTTCCTTCCTTCCGTATCCTCGTGACCGTCCTTCCGTATCCTCTGTGATGTCAGCGAGTTGTGACATCACTTCCTGTACAGGGCGGCTACACGAAATGTGGATAACACTATATATGGAGATAGTCCAGTCCATCATGTCATATGGGACTACCGTCATAGAAAGTAGCCATTGTTAGGCCGGAGTCATTGGCTGTCTAAACATGGAGATGTGGATAACACTATAAATGGAGATAGTCTAGTCCAATATGTCATATGGGACTACCGTCATAGACAGTAGCCATTGTTAATCCGGAGTCAATGGCTGACTGTCTGTACAGGAAGTGATGTCACATGACATACTTTTTATGCCCATATATGAGTCCTAACATGGAGATGTGGATAACACTATATATGGAGATAGTCTAGTCCAATATGTCATATGGAACTACCGTCATAGACAGTAGCCATTGTTAGGTCGGAGTCAATGGCTGTCTGTCTGACTGTCTGTACAGGAAGTGATGTCACATGACATACTTTTTATGCCCATATATGAGTCCTTCTGTACCACATCTCCATGTTTAGGCAAACTCCACACAGAAAGGCCCTATCGCCAACCCAACCTAGGGTGTGAGCGATAGGGCCTTTCTGTGTGGAGTTTGCATGTTCTCCCCGTGTCTCCTAGGGTTGATACCTGCACAAAAACATGAACAAACTCCCCCCAGAATGACAACAACTAGAATCGTCAGAGAAACGCTGTGGTTGGCCAGATGGTCAAGAATTGGTGCGACCTCGCCCTTTAGGGTGAGGTCATTTGGACCTATACATGGAGAAATGGAGCGAACCTGTTTGGCCGATGTGGTACAGAATGACTCATATATGGGCATAAAAAGTATGTCATGTGACATCACTTCCTGTACAGACAGTCAGACAGACAGACAGCCATTGACTCCGGCCTAACAATGGCTACTGTCTATGACGGTAGTCCCATATGACATGATGGACTGGACTATCTCCATATATAGTGTTCTCCACATCTCCATGTTTAGGCCCTATCGCTCACACCCTAGGTGGGGTTGGCGATAGGGCCTTTCTGTGTGGAGTTTGCATGTTCTCCCCGTGTCTCCTAGGGTTGATACCCTCACAAAAACATGAACAAACTCCCCCCAGAATGATAACAACTAGAATCGTCAGAGAAACGCTGTGGTTGGCCAGATAGTCAAGAATTAGGGCGAGGTCGCATGTCACCCTGAGGTCGCATTCCACCCTCAGGTGTCTTACTAGTTATGTATTGACGGTTCCTGTTGTTAAATATCTGAAAACACAAATTGACATGAATCCAAAATAATACACTGATGTTTGTGCTGTCAAACAATGAAACTATATGGAATCTATGAACAGGTTATGGGGGTCCCTGCTTCATCTCTCTCTCAACTAAGGGGTCCTCGGCCTGAAAACGTTGAAGAACCCTGCAGTAAAGGCAGTGAGTTTACAAGTAGACTAGAGCAGAAGTTGGTGGTGTTGGTTTCAGGAGCCTCATTAGCTAACACGAGACAGACATGCAAATTAGCACCACATGGAAGATGCAAAGTATGTTTTTTTTCTTCTTCTTTTCTTCAAAGATTCCAACCACAGTTAATTAATATGAGATTTCAAAAGATGAATTAAAAACCGGGGAATAAAGACCATTTACATGATACAGTTTATCTCCCCAAGTGTCCAATTAAAGAGCTTAAGGGATCACAAGTGTCATTTCTAGCAGAGGCCGCTCCTTGCTGTGCAGACATGTATACATATCTCTGGCGTGTTTGTCTTTGTTATCACCTAGTACTAATGTGATCTGCGGGGGTTCCTCTCTGTGCTTTCCACATGGCCAGACATGTCAGGGATCGTCCGCGTCTGGGCGTTGGGCCCTCGTGCGCCTTTGACCTCCCCGAGCCCCGAGCGGCAGCAGAAACGCTGGCCAGCATCGGGCCTGTCAGAGCATAGAAACATGGCAGAGGAGCGCGGCCAATGGGGGACTCATAGCCTCCGCTCAGACGGCTCTCGGATGTTGTTGTGTGTGTGTGCGTGTGTGTCTGTGTGTTCCTATCCTACACGTTGAGCAGGTTCTCTCTGGGAGCAGCATTTGTGTGTGTGTGTGTGTGTGTGTGTGTGTGTGTGTGTGTGTGTGTGTGTGTGTGTGCGTGCGTGTGCACGTGCAAATTCCCTACAACATAGCCACACAGGGACGGCTGTCAGTCAGTCAGGGGCTTGATGGTTGCAAGGATAGAGTGATGGTGGAGCGCAGAGCAGTGCAAAGAGGGAGTGAAGTGATAACTTGAGTTCTCAAGCATGACGGCGATGTCTCTTTGTTATGCCTGATCCCAGACTGACATCTGCTCATGCAGGTATCGATCCAAAAAAACTATAAATAAAAATCTTCATTATTTAGCCACGTGGGCTGTGCTGAAGGCCAGCTAGTGCTGCTTGGTCTTTTAAGCCACTTATCACTTCTCATGCTATCTGCACTGACCAATGGACACTTTTTGATTGGCACTGCACATAAAATTAGTTTTATAAGTATTATAATTTGGGTTATGACGAGATAGTGGTAAGACACTTACTGTATGTAGCACTGACTGTTATGGACACTTTATATGGTTTTTACCTCCGTTTACCATTGCTCTGTATTGTTGATGCCTTCTTTTTGCTTTCCCTTGTTTTTTGCTGTACACAACAGTACTTTTTCTTTTTAACTTTTACCTGTAGCTTTGTCTGTGCCGCCTCTGGGCGACTGATTATCCCTCATGGGATAATAAAGGTATCTATCTATCCATCTATCCATCTATCTATCTAAGCCATGTTTACTTTGCTTGATGTTCTGAGTGAAGCACGTTGAATTCCCTTGTTGAAATGTGCTATACAAATAAAACCGTCTTGCCTAGGCAACACAGCAGTAGTCTGCAGGCCACATCGATCCTACAAGAACACTGCAGTGGTCACCTCAGAGGGTGGTAGGATTATACAGTCAAGTGTAATTGGAATATTGCCAACAAAATCATGTCTCAGTCAGTCCAGAAAAACAATTGCCTGTTCCTTCACCTGACAGCTGGGAACTGAACAACATTTTTACAATTTCTTCTCGCAATCATTCTCAAGGCAGAAATGCTTCAAAATGTGGAGTTTTTAAAGAGGTGGTGCCATAGTTTTGTACGTTTTCTGTTTTGTAAGTGTCTATGGAGTTAACATCCCTACTACTAATTCAGAGCGATTATTTTTCGATTATTCCGCGATAGAATCACATTTACACTGCTTCTAAAGACTCCACCTTTTGCACAAAAATCGCGCATTTTTACCCGAATGTTCTTAGCTGCTTCTCCTGAAGCTATGGTATTTGCACGATGTACACTTTGTACAAAAGTAATGTGTAAGTTTACTGAGCATATCTTTCCCGGAAGTTCTCCGACGCAATTTTCGTCACGAAAGTATCAGGTTACAGTTTGCTTCAAGCCTCAAGCAGCGACGCAGCGAGACTGCCCCCCCCCCTTCCTCCGAGAGAGAGGGAGAGGGAAAGGGAGGGAGGGAGACAGTGAGCTGGAATATAGGCTACCCCTCTCCCACTACTTACATTGCGCGTGGAATGGATCCAAGTACAACATTAACCTCTATGCTGGATGTGTGAATCACCTAAAAACAGCGATGTTTGTGTTTGTGTAGTCCGTTAATAACAAGCATAGTACGTTGGTAGCGATACTTTTGTACTTTTACTTGAGACCTGAAGTTGGGAAGTGTTACATATGTGTCGTGTTTCTATGCGAGTCTAGAACGTAACTCGACAAGTGTTATCCTTATGCATAGATTAAAAGCTGCCATTTCATTTGCCTTGATGTTGAAAGTGAACACGTAACGTGTGAAATCAGTGTTGGACATTTTAGACTGAAGTAAAAGGATCAATGAGCAGAGTGAGACCAGCACAACAGAACAGAGTAGCTCAAACGGGACCAATAGTTTGTCAATAGACAGTGTCCACTCTTGCTGTAGCCTCGCGTAACCCATGAGTCCCTGCATGGGCTATAGTGCGCACACATGACAGATTTGGTGACCTATATACCTATATACCCAGACAGTACAGCGACATAACGCCGATACCTACTCAACCTCTGTAACAAAGGAGGTTTGCTCATTGGGATGATGCATTTGCGGCGTCGCTTGCCACACGGCACGGATATTTTTACATTTTCAACATGTTACACCCATAGAGTTATAATAAGTAGGTTACACCACGGACAACCGCTTTTCGCTTGCGTCGCGTGTGTGAGTGAGTGAATGAGTGAGTGTGCGTTCATGCCTCGGAGATAGAGAGAGCACAGATACAGACAGCGTCTATAAAGCTGCGTGAGTATGATGTTTTAAGCATTGTTTCCTAAGTACTGTGTGGGTCTCGACCCACGGGTGGCTCGCGAAATGGGACTGTGTGTGTGTGCCAATGTTGTGTATTGTAACTGCGTCTTCTATTGCAAACAGTGCTAAACTCTTCAATCAATCAATCAGTCTAGATACAACAACCTCGCAAATTTGCCTACAGCCCCCCCCCACCCCCACACCACTCAAAAGTCCTCAATTCAACATATAGGCTACGTCAGTAAAAGTACAAAAGTATTGACTGTCAGCCCAGACTACACTGGACCATAGAGTATATATAAAGCACTGGACACCTTACACAATTGTTTACTGTCAATATTCCAGGATGACCTCCCACTTGGGTAATGACGCCCCCTGGCGATCATTCAGAGAAACTACTTCAGCTCCCGTACTAACGTAGGTAGGAAGGGCCTGTCACTCAAACCGGAGTGACCCGCCTCCAGGCTATATAAGCCCCCGGAGGCGGAAGTAACATCCTCTTTTCACTCTCTGCGATATCACATTCAGATAAGTTGAAACTCAGCCTTTGTATTATTATTCTTCGCGCATTAGCCTAAAGCGGTGGCATTGGAGTCGCCCACCGGCGAGTGTTGAATTAACCCGTACTTAAGAATACTTATTCTTGTCCCGTCCTAAAACGACGGTTATTTCCTTCTATAACAAAGGATTATTACTGCTTGTTCAGGCCTCCGCCGAAGCAAGCGTGGCATAGCATTAGCCGTTAGCTTGTTAGCTCGTCTGCTATTTGTTAACGTTAGCTACACTGCTTACCGCTTGTTCAGGCCCTGCCCGAATCAAGCGTGGCCTAGCCTTAGCCGTTAGCTTGTTAGCTCGTCTGCTTCTTGTTAACTCTATCTACAGTGCTTCGCCATGGATCCTCTGGCCTTCCTGCCAAGGCAATGTCAAGGCTGTCCAGGACTCATCGACGGACAGGATCTTCACCCTCTCTGTGTCGGCTGCATGGGCGTTGCACACGCCTTCTCTGCACTGAGTCCTCAGGGGAGAGCAGGACCTTTCTGTGACTTCTGCGTGGCCTACGACCACGATGTACTGGTACACCGGTTCTACCTAGCCAGGGCAGGCCTCGGGGCCTGCGCTCCACCAGGTGGGTCCACTGCTCTCAACCCCACAGCCCAGTCTTTCCTTCCCCAGGCGGCCCGCACCGTTGGTCAAGGTGCGGCGCTGCCTTCCGGAGATCCGTTTGGCAAACAGCGCGCCATTCCAAGTCAAGATGGCGCCGTGCTACATGAGACACCGCCTGCCGCGCAACCGACCGCAGCTAGCTCCACTGTCACTGGAGCTGGCGGGTCTGGTGAAGTCGCCGCTAAGAAGGCGACCAAGAAGGCTAACATCCCTCCGGTAGCCTTTTCCCCTTCGGGCGCGGTGCCCAAAAAGAAACGCTCGGATGTGACCGTCGGGGACGTTCCCCTCGACGTGAGCATCACCAAAACAGTCCAGACTTTCAGGCGAGAGTCGGACCTGAGCTCCTGTCAGAGCGAGGGTTCTGGTTCTGAATACTCTGGATACACGGCCGAGGAGGAGGAGGACTCCGTCGAGGACGATGGTTCTCGACTCACGGTCACAGTGAAAGGTAATGCCCCTGCGGCTCCAGCACGTCAACTGGACGCCGCAGGGAGCTCCCAGGCCTCCTCAGGCACCACTGCCCCTCCACCCGCCAGTCAAGCGGGTGAAGCGGGAGCAGAGGACGTCGATTCTGCAGCAGAAATGCTGGATCATCTCACGGTCTACATGAGAGCTCTGGCCAGAGTTGGAGAGGAGTTGCCACCTCCTCTCCCCTCTGAAGAGGCCGAGGATGATGACGAAATGCCCGGGCAGGAGCCTTCGGTTCCCGCCCCGTATGTCCTCTCCAGGCTGCCGCTGGTGAAAGGTTTCACCAAGGCCCTCCATTCCTCATGGAAGACACACAAAGACCCCAGGAAGCTGCCTTTTTCTGTGTTGGATTTGGTGGGCGGTGCGGAGGCAGGCATGTCCACCTGCCCTAACCTGGACCACCTGTTGGCACAATCTTTTCTGGGTTCCGTCAGACCCCAGTACAAGGATGTAGGCACGGCTAAAAACGGGCCGTTTGTCGGCCCCGTCGGCACCAACCCGCCGGGGTTCACTGTCCTGGAGGACAAGCTGCAGTCGGACAGGGCTCGTAACGCCTACCGGTCCGCTGCTCTGGCCGCTAAGGACCTGAATCTAATCCAGCTCTTGCTCGCTTCCACCAAGGACCTGGTCAAAGGTCTGCCCACGGGGGAGCACACAGCTGAACTGAACACTTTATTTGACATCATGCTGAAGGTCAATTGGCATGCGGTTAAGTGGATGGGCAGGTCCATGGACTACAACCTCCAGTCTGAGAGAGCCCGCTGGCTCGACTATGTCGACCTCGAGCCTAAGAGGGACGTGGGCGAGAAGCCTCTAGGTCCTCGCGGGGAGATGTACAAGTCTCTCATTAACATGGAGAACAGTCCCACCACCCTCATGGGTGGGGGCTTGGAGCTGCTGCAGGGTAGAGTTACCTTCTTCAAGGCGGCTAAGGACATCGTCGAGTCCACCACAGTGCCACAGGAAGAACCGCAGCAAGCTAGGAGGGCGTCCCGCTCCTCCCGCGTCAAGGAAAGGGGCCGCTCTGCTTCTTTTAAGAAGCACTCGTCTTCCTCCAGGGGAGCCTCTGCAGCCAGGGCGCCTGACAGGCCCCGCAGCAAGGTTGTGGTTCCCGAGCGCGCTCAGCCGCGCCGCCCGTCCAAGGATGGCAGGCAGCAGTCTTCCTACCGCGGTGGCCGCGGTAGGGGACAGCGCAAATGACACTCGGAAGAGGGGGATTGTGCTGGGGCGGGGGTCCGAGGTGTCTCTCGGTCCCCCTCCCCCCAAACAAGGGCGTTTTTCTGTACCCCGTGTCGGGGAAATGAAAATGTTGATTTTGATGCCTCCTGTGTCGACAATAAATATGTTGAAAGAGCAAAGTCTGTCTCTGTCCAACTCTCTCGCACTAGCACAGACGACCCCATCGTGCATGCCTCCTGTAGTAATGATGAAGTCCTGTCAGGACTCGATAATCAATCGCAGGTTTTATCAGCAACCAGTAATGTTATTGTCAAACAATTATGTGGTTCCTCAAGCGCGCGAGGGGGATATCCCTCGCGTCGACAATATGACTCCTTTATGCATGCCTCCTGTAAGAATGATGGAGTCCCGTCAGGACTCTTTAATCAGTCAAAGGTTTTATCAGCAACCAGTAATGTTAACGTCAAACAATTATGTGGTTCCTCATGCGCGCGAGTGGATTTTCCCTCGCGTGAGCGATGCTATGAATTTAACCTTGAGTCAGAAATTCTGTCGGCCTACTATGAGCCCGGGTCAAGGGACAAGCATAAAGGCCTTAGAGCAGGTATTAAACGTAAAAGTTCCTCTCCTGTCAGGGGAGAATGCTTTAGTTGTGGGCGAGTCTGTTTATCAGGCGAATCGCTTTGCTCTTCCTGTTGCTCTATCGAGCGAAAACCGAACGCTTCCGGTTTCACCGGATACGGATTCGCTAGCTCCCCGCTTCCGGTCCGGCCGCAAAAAAGCTCCGCTAGTCAAGCGGTACAATCAGAAGGTGTTCCCGCCTTGCGGCCTATTGAACCCCTGCGCTCCGCATCCGGGTGTTCCGGATACGGATACGCAGGTTCCCCACTTCCGGTCCCGCCGCAAAATAGCTCCGCTAGTCAAGCGGTACAACCAGAAGGTGTTTCCGCCATGCGGCCTATTGAACCCTTGCGCTCCGCATCCGGTCGTTCCGGATACGGATACGCAGGTTCCCCACTTCCGGTCCGGCCGCCAAAAAGCTCCGCCGTCACGGAAGCACAGTGGTGGGGTTTCTCTCGCTCAAAACACGCTAGCACGCTGCGCGCGCCAGTGGAAGTTATGCAACCCGAGCCATTGGGTATTTCGAACGATAACCAGGGGTTACAGGTTACAGTTCGCAGACATACCCCCGCTTTCGAGCAGGGTTATTCATACCAGGGCGCGTGGTTTAAAAGCAAATCTTTTGAGAGAAGAGATCAGCTCCTTGTTAAGCAAGGGTGCTATAGTGGAGCTGGACAGGACCCAATCCCGCATGGGATTTTGGAGCCGTTATTTCCTGGTGCCCAAAAAGGGGGGGGGGCTACGTCCCATCCTGGACCTAAAGGCACTAAACGTGTACCTGAAGACATACGTTTTCAGGATGCTAACTGTACCCACCATGTTACGGTCGGTCAGGCAAGGGGATTTCCACTGTTCAGTGGATCTGAAGGATGCTTATCAGCACGTCCAGATTTATCCCCCACACAGGAAATTCCTACGGTTCGCCTTCGAGGGTCGCCTGTACGAGTACACAGTACTCCCTTTCGGTCTGTCACTGAGCCCGAGGGTTTTCGTGAAAGTGACCGAAGCAGCCATCGCCCCGCTGAGGCAGCAGGGCGTCAGGTTGGCGACGTACATCGACGATTGGATGATTTCAGCGAGCTCCGCCCACGAAGTGGCGCGTCACACACAAGTGGTTTTGGCTCACCTGAAGGCCTTAGGTTTCATAGTCAACCACGGCAAGAGCATGCTGACTCCAGCAAGTCGTCTTACATTCATTGGGGTCCTTCTGGACTCATCCGACATGTCGGCCCGTCTCTCAAAGGAGAGGGTGGACAGGTTTCGGGAATGTATCGACTCCTTTCAAGTGGGCCAGGAGGTCACTTACAGGAGTTGCATGGTACTGACGGGAATGATGGCTTCCGCAGTACATCTGTTGCGTTTGGGCAGGTTTCATATGAGACCTTTTCAAAGATGGATGTTATCCCTCGGGATCCCGCCCTCCTTGAAGTACAAGAAGGTTACGGTTTCCCCTTCCTGCGCGATCGCCCTGTCTCCGTGGCTGGTGGAGGGGTTCCTCACCAGCGGGGTCTCGATTGGCGAGGTGGTTTCCCGCAAGTCGATCACGACAGACGCCAGTCTCAGTGGATGGGGAGCCACTTTCGAGGGGCGCACAGCGCAGGGGCTTTGGCCTCTGGAGATGAGGGGTCGTCACATCAACTTTTTGGAGTTGATGGCTATACTCCTGGCGCTCAAGCATTTCGAGCCTTGGATTTTGCATTGTCACGTCCTGGTCAGGACAGACAATACGACGGCCATGTTTTATGTCAACAAACAGGGGGGCCTGTCGTCGTTGCCACTGGACCGTCTGGCTCGAGAATTGACGGTTTGGTGCTTGTCGCGCCTCAAGTCGATCAGGGCCTTACACGTCCCAGGTCTCCTCAACAGCGGAGCAGATCTCCTGTCCAGGGGAGGGTCTCGCTACGAGGATTGGTCTCTCCACCCCAGGGTGGCGAACCAGATTTTTCGCAAGTTCGGTCAGCCAGTGGCGGACCTGTTTGCGTCAGCGGAGAATACGAAGTGTCCGTTGTTCTTCGCGGTGAAGGGCAGTCCTCCCTTGGGGTTGGACGCCTTAGCGCACACGTGGCCGAGAGGTCTACTGTACGCGTTTCCCCCCTTCGACTTAATCCGACCCACTCTGGAGAGAGTCAGGAGGTTCGGTCTGGAGATGCTCCTGGTGGCTCCCTACAAGGGCACGTGGAGGTCGGCGATCGCCCCTCTCATTTGCGAACCGGGTTGGCAGCTGCCTCAGTGCAGAGATCTGTTGAGTCAGGCCAGGGGGGAGATCTTCCACCAAGACCTGCAGGTCCTAGACCTGTGGGTTTGGCACGTGAAAGGTTAAACCTGCTGGCAGCTGGTTTTTCTTCTGAAGTGGTGGCTACCATTCAGAGTGCTAAGGCGCCTTCTACGAGGGCGTCTTATGATGGAAGGTGGAATGCCTTTGAGGACTGGTGTGAGTCGCGTGTTCCACCGGTGGTGGCCCATGTGGCGTCAGCCCAGGAGATTCTGGAATTTATGCAGGACCGCTTGAGAAGTGGTCTTGCATTTTCTACCCTTAGGGGGTATTTGGCGGCTATTAATGCCTGTCACCTGGGGGTGGCGGGCAAGGCACCTTCTAAAGTCCCGGAGGTCATCAAGTTCATGCAAGGAGTTGAACGTTTGAGGCCGGTGACTAGGTCTTTGTTCCCAGTTTGGGATCTGCAGGTGGTTCTAGGGGGCCTATGTCGGGCTCCCTTTGAGCCGCTTGTAGGGATGCCTTTGAAACTTTTGAGTTTCAAGACGGCTCTTTTGCTGGCTTTGGCCACGGCTAAAAGAGTTGGTGACCTGCAAGCTCTCTCGGTGTCTGCGGAGTGCATGCAGTTTATGAACAATGATCTCAAGGTGTTGCTCAAGCCTCATCTTAAGTTTGTTCCTAAGAACATGGTGGTTCCTAAGGAGCCTGTTGTTCTTCTGGCTTTTCATCCTCCTCCGTTTGTCTCGGTGGAGGATGAACGGCTGAATTGCCTTTGTCCTGTCAGGGCATTGAAGGCCTACTGTGACAGGACTGCTGGTTCTAGAGCTTCTTCTCAGCTCTTCGTGGAAATGGGCAATGTTCTTGTCAGAAAGCCGGTGTCTAGACCCACTCTTTCGAGGTGGATTGTGGATGCTATTAGGCTGGCTTACTCTAGTGCGGGTGTGGAAGTGCCGGCGGCACTTAAAGCCCATAGCACTAGAGGTGTGGCTACTTCGTGGGCACTGGCAAAGGGAGTCTCCGTTCAGGAGATTTGTGTTTCGGCGAATTGGTCTTCGCCTTCTACCTTTGCAGCCTACTATCACCTGGATATCGAATCCTCTTCGCTAGCGCATTCGGTTCTGGGTGCAGTTGCCTCCTCTTCGTCATAGAGGAGTCGGATCTTCCCCTCCCACAGGTGGGCATGTAGCCACCTGGGGTATTTTGGGGGGGACCCTGTGTTTTCCTTATATAGTGTGTCTTACTTATAAGGCGGACTTGTCCTTTTCATTTAGTTGAATGAGGCGGACTTTGGTCTGTCAGGGTCTCTCCTTAATTTCTCATGCCTTCACACCCAGGTCTGGTGGGCCTGGGACCTTCTGGGTGATGGGTCACGCCCGTTTGGGCTGTGCTCACCCGTATGAGGGGTGTGTGGGGGTATGAGAGTAGGTTGTGGCTTAGAGGGGAGTTTAAGAATCCCAAGTGGGAGGTCATCCTGGAATATTGACAGTAAACGGTAGGTTCCGTACGGAACCATTGTTTACTTAGATATGGAAGGATGACCTCCCACGTAATGCCCCTCTGTTTCACTGAATGTGGCAGAGAGTGGTATTAAGAGGATGTTACTTCCGCCTCCGGGGGCTTATATAGCCTGGAGGCGGGTCACTCCGGTTTGAGTGACAGGCCCTTCCTACCTACGTTAGTACGGGAGCTGAAGTAGTTTCTCTGAATGATCGCCAGGGGGCGTCATTACCCAAGTGGGAGGTCATCCTTCCATATCTAAGTAAACAATGGTTCCGTACGGAACCTACCGTTCCTGTTTCCTGAGTTATTGGTGTCCGACCAAGTGTGCCTTTTTGTTCATGATAGATATTGACAATAAGGTATTGAAAACAATTTAATCTGAATTAAAACCTAAACCCTTATGTTGATCAAATATAGAGCAATCCTGCCTGAGCGCCCCTAAACCCCTTATGTTGATCAAATATAGAGCAGTCCTGCCTGAGCGCCCCTAAACCCCTTATGTTGATCAAATATAGAGCAGTCCTGCCTGAGCACCCACAGGGCGCGAAGCCTTTCTAGTTACTCTAATAGACCCCCAGGTGTGGTTATAATGTGCAAATTTGCGTATTTTTGGTTTCTTCCTGAAAGCTGAAACCTCAAAAGGAAAAACACTGAGTTAATGACATCAGAAAATCATCCCCTACCCTTTTACCATACACCCAACACTGTGGGTGCCTTCGACTTTAGCACGACACACAAGTTAGTAACAGTGGGTGTGCACATACACACACACACACCCACTGCAGTGCACACAGACAGAGACACCAAGACCACAGCACATACGACGTGCGCCTAGCCTGGAGACAGGCAGCTCCACTGATCAGCTCCACTGATCACCATTTTTTTTGTTATTAAACAATGTCTTGAAAGGGGCAATAAAAACAGCTGATCTACACAGTATATTATATGAGCACAATCTCACACATTTCCCAAAAACCATTAACAATCTTACAATAACACATTTGTCTCCAGAGTTAATGAGAGTTAATAGAATTTGCCCTTCCAGTGATATCACCAGGAGGACAATTACCCCCCGCAGAGTTAAAACAAAGCTCAGTGAAACGATGACAATGAAAAATAGCGAGGTCTTTCTTAAGTCTCTCTGAGGGATACCGCTGGCCACATATAGGTTTTAAATTACTATGTTACTTAAAATATTTACAATAACACAGTGGAGTTATAGGAATAATTTAAAGGAATTATCTTTGTGGCAAAATATCTAATAACCTCCAGACTAGGGTGTAAATCTGCCTCAGAGAAGCAATTACACCGGCGGCTGGTAGAGAAATACAGTTGCACATACAGTGTAATATCATCATAAGCCCCTTCAGAGTAATCTGCCCCAGATGACATCCTTCCACTGCTGATCAAAGTCTGCTTCCGCACATCCACACCTCCTCATGAGAGGGGCCTAACTGACTGTTTGACCACGTAATAGACAAGGTGCTTCATTTTCTTCTTTTGATCGTCCCATATCTCAGTGGTTCTCAACCTGTGGGTCGGGACCCCCAGGGGGGTCCCCAAATTATTTTGGGGGGTCCCCAGATGATGTGCAACATTGTGTTCTCACTCAACAGTAAACAACCAACATAAAGTTTAAGTGTATAGTATCTGCACATTTCTAAAGTGACAATTTAAGGACTTCTAAATTTACAAATTAAACATTGGCCAAATTGTCAAATATTAGAGGCAGAAATTGTGAAAATAGCCAATCTACATGCAAATCTACTATTTTCACAATAGAACCGTGTTATACAAAATTGAATGCCGCAATTCTTAGTGCTCGTCAGGGTGGGGGGGTCACCAGTTAAAATAATATTTTAACTGGTGACCCCCCCCACCCATATTATGATTACTGAAAAGGTTGAGAACCACTGCCTTATCTAATGGATGGAACGTCGCTCTTACTGCTTTATTAAGCACCAGACTCCCAGTCCCAGCCCCATTGAAAGGAGGCTGGGAGAGCTGCAAGGCGCTGTCTGTGATAATAATTCACAGTTGGGATAGACAGGGTTGTTCGGGAGCCGTTGAGCCTGGCAACAAAACAAGCGCTCAGCCTGACAATTTTCTCTTGTTGCTTCCACCTGACTCGGCTTTTTTCCCTAATGACTCCTATCTGTGACACCAGAACCACCTCGCCTACACAGAACCCCGTGTCTGGAACACACTGTGGAAATAAAACGCTAGAGGGCTTTGGTGGGCTCTGTCGCATGCAGCCGCCCGTCGCACACAGCAGATCTACAAGCTCACAATGGGCCACGGGCGCGAGGCACTGTGAGCTTGTGGCTCTGCTATTTTCGGTGTGCAACACGGCCGACAAAGTATGAATCCATCGTAACAAACACACAAACCCACCTCATATAGGCACAACAGAGTTTTATTTACACCTGGCTGAATGTGCATGTGCCTTCAAGTGCATGCGTGCATACAGTACACACAAGCGCACACGCACACACACGCACGCACACACACGCGCGCGCACGCACGCACGCACACACACGCACAGTGTTTCTCTATCAGAAGCAGGATCCCTGCTGTTCCACAGATATGAAGAAGAAGAGAGATTGATTGAAAGATGGATACCGAGGACAGATAGAGGTGGAGAATTCTTGATTCTCCTCTTCCCCTGGGAGCCAGCAGGTCTCCTTCCTCCTCTTAACATACCTTATTAAATTTCTCCTTTCTTTCAGCCTCATGCTGTGACCCTGCATCACACTCTCTTCTGTTTTCCTCTACCCTGCGGCCATCTCTCTCTCCCCCCCCCCCCCCCCCCGGGGACTCATCTCTCACTCATTCTCCTATTCTCATACTTTCTCTCTCGTCCATCACTCGCCCCCTACCCACAGACCCAACCGGCTCTGTTGTCTGTCTCTCTTCTCCTTCCCTTTGCTTCATCTTCCTCCTCTTGTTTCCAGCCTCTTTTCTGCCGGCTCCCTCCTGTTTCCTGTGGCTGCTTCAACCTTTCCGTGACACTTTGATTTCAAGCTCGAACCGAGAGAACAAAGGTGGAGGAGGAGAGCCGCGTTGTGATTGAGGATGGGGTCGAGTGTGGTTGAGTTTCAGTGGTGAAGTTGGGGTTGAGGCTTGTACTGAGGTTTAGGTTGGGGTGAACTTGAGGTGAGGTTTAGGTAAGGTTGCGGTTGGGGGGCTGTAAAAAATAAATGGACAGAGCCACGCCATTGGTTTCTACAGACTGTAAATGAAGCCGATAAGAAAATAAAAGTGTAACGTTCGCCAAATCCTCATAGACATTACATTGAGCTGAAGGTTTTTTTGGTACCGGTAGAAGCTGAACCAGCGCCATCTGCTGGGCCATTCATTGGAACAGCAGCTTCAAGGAGAACCCCGAAGCGGCTTCATTTCCAGCTAACGGAACTTGCCCTTTGGTTTGAGCTCAATTGAAGTTCAGAACTGTAGTAATTGGTAGCTGTGCTTTTTGTGTCTCTAAGTGTGCTTAAATCACGATGACCTTCTGCAATACCTGAATTTTAAGCATGATCATTTAATTTAGTGGATTCAACTTATATATGTGTGTGTGTGAGTGTGTGCGTGCGTGCGTCTGTGTGCGCTCATGCACCCTGACAAAACAATTGAACCGTGATAGGCAGCCAAGCTGTCATTATACACACACTCATGCATGCTAAGTGTACTTAACATGTGACTCAAAGTTACATACACACCATGTGCGCACAGACGCGTATAACAACATCCACAGTACACTCCTCCCTCCACCCCACCTCCATGGTTTCTCTGGCCCATGTCTTCCTCCTGCACATACACGCTAGGTAATAGGACGGAATCTGGAACCGGATGTTACGTAGCTCCATCTCACGGGACAAATTCGAGCAGAGCGCCAACACACACGTCACACACATCAGCCAGCAGTAGCAGAGAGAGCAGCATGGAGCCACCTCAACCACCGCAGCGCGCGTTTTCATTTTGCGCGAGCGCTTTAAATAATTAATTAATGTTGCCGTACCGTTCCGTTGGGCATATTTTGTTCTACCTTGCCGTACCGTCCAGCAGGTGGTGCCGTTTGCCGTCTACCGCTTGCCTGAGCCCATCTGAACGCAGATCATGTGGATTTACCGTCTCCATCTTACATTTATGAGCTCACACAGACAATAAGCTCAGTGCTCCTGTGACTATTCAATCCATCCATCCATTTATCTATCTATAGCAGGGGTCTTCAATGTTTTCAGGCCAAGGACCCCTTAGTTGGGAGAGAGATGAAGCAGGGACCACCACAACCATTTCATAGATTCCATATACAGCAGTTTCATCGTTTGACAGCACGATCGTCAGTGTATTTTGGATTCATGACAATTAGTGTTTTCAGATATTTAACCACTTGAACCGCATCAATACTTGACCTTTCACTCTGTACATGGTCTGCTCTTTTCCCCCTCTACACCAAAGCTCTTTGCTAAAAATAGCCGATCTACAAGCTCACAACGGCTAAAGTTCTCAGAATATGGACACTAGGGTTCAAGTGGTTAATATAAAAAAAGAAGAACAAAACTTTCTAAGATTTGGAGGACCCCCTGTAGTAACTCTGAGGACCCCCTAGGGGTCCCGGACCCCCTGTTGAAAACCCTTGATCTATTAGTATCTATCTATTCTACACTACAGTATCTATCAATCTGACCACACTCTCGCATCGGCATCGCATCATCGTATCCATCTATCAATCTATATCTATCTATCGATCTACAGTACAGTCCCACACCCTCTCTTTCTCTCTCTCTCCTCCAAATGCCATCCAGTCTAGAAATAAAAATCAGAGGGTCCGCTAAAGGGCACTCTTCACATAGAGCTATTAGACATTTCTGGCACAATCTCCAGTGTCCTGCTTTTTCCAGTTTGAGCCATAAAACAGAGCAATCTCACGCTACATTGGCTCCAAAAGACAAACCAGGCTGAATAATTACCCGGAGCAGGGCAATAATCAACAAAGTCCAGACAAACGTGCAGGCTTATAATTGTCTTTCAAACTGCTGACAGCCCTTTGCCACCGCTATCTCCTCGCCTAATGGTACGTAGTCAAGGCTGTATAGCCTGGAAGAAAGATGACAAATAAATTCAATTATTCTCTAAAAAAGGAGGCCATTGTCAGTGGCACTGACAAGGGATCTGGGCAGGCGACAGACGGAGTGGCATGTCTGCGTCGGGAGGGGATGGTGGCCTGACTAGCAGGGAAATCCCACAATCCTTTATGACAGTGGTTCTCAACCTGTGGGTCAGGACCCCAAAGGAGGTCCCCAAATCATTTTGGGGACTTATCACCTGTGTTCCCCGGTAGGACCTAGGACGTAGTGCGTGGATGGAACACCCCAACCAGTTCCTTTCACCACCATCAGGCGCCCCGGCTGGCCAGGGGGAGGCAGTATGCATTGTGGAGGAAATGTATGTGATGGAGAGATTCACGCATAGACTCAGACTAAAAAAACAAAAAAAAAAACAACAACACAATGTTCCGGTGAACGGAATCACGTGATGCTGGTGGGCAGAGCATTAATGGGTCAAGCCCAGGCTGCGGCAAAGTCTGGCAACACGAAATGCCTGCCAGTGACCATCTGACCTCCTGCAGCAGCCAAGCTATTCTGTAAACCCATTTAGCCAGAGCCTGCTTTCTCCTGGAGAGCAGTGTTTTTATTGGGTTTGTCGTGCACCGCAGGGGTCATCGTGGTCGATAAGCCAGCCAGCGCTTCCTGGATGAGGCTTTTTTGGACAAGCAATTTAAATCTTCCCCCACAACACATGATTGGGTCCCGACCCTTGGCTTTGGGAAAAATCTTCTGCTGGGCAGGTTTTAAATGGAATAATCTGTAACGGGGAACACAGACTCACGGATGATAATTCATTGCGTGGATCAAATGGCCGTTAAGAGCTGCTGCAGCGAACAGCCTATACACTGGTAGCACTCATCACAGCTGAGTGTGAGTGTGTGCGTGTGCATGTGCGTGTGCGTGTGTGTGTGTGTGTGTTTGTGTGTGCGTGTGCGCGTGTGCGGAGAGAGAGAGAGAGATTAGGGGTCTTAACAGCAGACAATTTACATATAACAATGTGTGTGGGCTTTACATGGTAAAGTTATAGCCGTGTGTGTGCTGGCATGTACTGTAGGTGTGAGTGACATGGAGATTGAGACAGAGAAAGAGGAACAATGTCAAGCTCTTATGAGAGAGACGCACACACAAACAGAGAGAGAGAGAGAGAGAGAGAGAGAGAGAGAGACACACACACACACACACACACACACAGTGGGGGTTGAGTGAAGCCGCTGTGTGCCCCAGTCATTACAGCTCATTTGTCTGAGTGCTATTCCACTCGGCTGGGCTGAGTTAACAGTTTGCCCTGGATCGCTCCCTCCCCTCCTCTGAGTTAGCGCAGCACCCTGCTAGCACAGAGACAGAGAAATGGGGCATAAACTTGGTGAGTGTGTGTGTGTGTGTGTGCGCTTGCTTGTCGTTGTCTGTCTGTGTAATGTGTCTGTTTGAGTGAGAGAGAGTGTGAGAGTGTGTGAGTGTGTGCGTGTACACATACGTGTGTGTGTGTGTGTGTGTGTGTGTGTGTGTGTGTGTGTGTGTGTGTGTGTGTGTGTGTGTGTGTGTGTGTGTGTGAGAGAGAGAGACAGACAGACAGACAGACAGACAGAGACCGACCGACCGACCGACCGACCGACCGACAGACAGACAGACAGACAGACAGACAGACAGACAGACAGACAGACAGACAGACAGACAGACAGACAGACACACACACACACACACACACTAAGACCTTTGAGTTTGTCAGAGGGCAATTAATATACAATTGTTTGTGTATGTTTGTGGTTAAATTGTGCGAAATGTTGTCTTTTACATACACATGCATGTGTACAGTACACGCGCACAGCACACACACATCTCCCCAGTCAAATCAAACCTTGATTTTGCACAGCATAAATAAACAGCGACCGGGAAATGTTTGAGAAAACTCCCAGC
>NC_137823.1:35234789-35409789 GCF_963921795.1 Nannobrachium achirus
AGCCTGAGTAGATGATAAAATGACCAAATGTTTTTTGAAAGTGGAATATCCCTTTAAGTGTGTCTGGTAATAATATTGTCTTCTCATTTTGTATGTCTTTGGCAAAAATGTTTTTTTCCTTTTTTTTTCAAAAATGTCCACCACAAGCCAACATGGCGATGATCCCTGAACCCTGGTTTGTTTCTTTGCAGAGGGCAGGTTGAAAGCGGGGCAGACCTGAGCGGGTCCCCAGTGTGCGTGGTGTGTGGAAGCTGGGTACTCTGGGGTCAAACAAGCCTGTGGGCAGCAGAGCATGCCTTTGGCGTACCGGTCTCATGATGATCCTACCACAAAGACAGTTCATCCACTTACAACATTGTGCCTGTGTGTGTGTGTGTGCGCGTAACTGCGCGTGTGTGTGTGTGCGCGCAACTGCGCATGTGTGTGTTTGAAAGAGCGTCTTGGGGATTGTGTACTGTATGTACAGTAAACTGGATGTCTGGATATGTGTGTGAATGTGTGTGTACTGTACCTGTATGTATGTTCTGTACACAAAGTGTAGGCTACTATGTACACACACATACTTGTTCTTGTGTGTCTATGCTTGTGCTTGAAGGATCATGTAGGAGGAGGGTGGGCCGTTGGGGGTTATGAATTATTTGCAGTTGTGTGTGTGTGTGTGTGTGTGTGTGTGTGTGTGTGTGTGTGTGTGTGTGTGTATGCTGTAAAAATCCAGAGTGTTAATGTCAAGTGTAAAAAACGGACCCTTACGGGCACATGTGCTTGTACTGTATGTCCGTGCGTGTAGCAATAACGTTGAGATTTCTGAGGTCTGTCAACTTGACAACCACTGTTAGGCACCAAAGTGAATCAAAACCAAGTGATTTTTCTTTTTTTGACGCCAAGAATAGGGACGCTCGGGTTCATGGTGGGTAAGTGTGCCCAAGGGCGGGGGTGCCTACCTGCAGAGAGGCGCGGTCGGGTGCGTGGCGTCTGCATCTCCTGGCGTGCGTGGGGCAGCATGTGGTAGCGTTTGGCCTCGTTGACCAGGTCCCTGCAGGCCTCCGACGACTTGATGAGCTCCTCGTTGTCCACCACGTTCAGCAGGTAGGACGGATGGATGAACGGCAGACGCACCCCGGCCAGCAACTCCGACATATGCTGCAGGACAGAGAGAGAGAGAGAGAGGAGGAAGAGAGATATAGATCAGGGAGAGAGAGAGAGAACAAAAGAGAAAGAGACAGAGGGAGTGAGAAGATGGAGAGAGGGAGAGAGATGGGAGGGAGAGAAAGAAGGGTAAGGATGGAGGGAGGGAGAGAAAAAGGGAGAGAGAAAGAGGAAATAGAGAGGGAGACAAGAACAGAGAGAGAGAGAGAGAAAAGCAGAGATTAAGTCAGACAGAAAGGTAAAAAACAAGCATGCCAGCAACAGATTAAAAGATGGAGAGCGAAAGAAAAGTGGGAGTGGGGGTGTGAGAGAGCAGACAGCAGGTAGATTGTCAAGTAAACTAATCAGAACTAAACGTGTCGGCAGCAAAAACAGAAGCTGAGGGAACGAAGACAAACAGTAAGACGTTACATGTTAGGACGGCGCGTCTCCAGTGTGGGCAGAGAAAAGGAGGCCACCTGTTAACAGTAACACAATAACAAACTACTGCGTCTGGGATGGAGGTAAGGGGAATGTGCACATTAACACTTCTTATAACCACTTTAGCTCTGAATACTTTGTTGCATGACGGGCGGTGTGAGCTTATAAATCTTTTTTCCTGTAACCCATTTTTCACCCAGTGCCAATGGCCTAAGCTGTAATCCTGGGCGCTGCTCTCCCTCTGCCAACCTGGGGAGAGCCCCGAACTGCGGCCATGCTTCTTTCAGTGCATGAGGAGTGAGCAAGCCGCTTCTTATCACCTGACAGGGGGCAGCTTCCCCGGTTGGACGTAGTGCGTGGAAGGAACATGTTATTCCAACCAGTTCCTTTCCACCACATCAAGCATTATAGAGACCAGGATTACTGCATGTTTTTTGTGAGGGTACCTACCCTAGAGGACATGGGGAGAACATGCAAACTCCACAAAGAAAGGCCCTTTCGCCAACCCACCTAGGGTGTGGTTGCTGATGACGCGGAGGAGAGAACACGCCCACAGCGTCCCCCTGCGGGAATCGAACCCAGGACCTTCTAGCAGCAAGGTGACAGCACTACCTACTACGCCACCATGCCCCCCTATATGTGCGTGCGTCTGTGTGTGTGCCAACATACAAACATACACGCGAGCATGTGTGTTCTCTCTGCACATGTTCATGAGTGCTCGCTTAACACAAGAGGCAGGTCCGGCTGTTACCATAGCAACTGTGGCTGTTCGCGCCTGCCTAATGCTTCTTTCATATGGTGCTGTACTGTATGTGCGCGTGCATGCACAGTACGTGCGTGTGGAAGTGCACATGTGTGTGTATGGAGCCGCTACATTGAAAAGTATTAAAAAGAGCTTGTGATTATATAATAATGACATTAGATACATTGGAACACTTTTCCCCCTCCTCATTTCCTGAAAAGAAACAGTTTTGGACATACTGTACAAAGTGGATATGCTGTCGGGCAAAAACCTCAATATCTCCATATTTTAAATGTTTGAGTTTTTTAATAAATGAATGCCCTACTTCATCATACTACAGCGTCAAAAGTATCAGATTCACAAGTGTTTGACCTCGTAGATATGCTACTTTTGCCATCTTTGAATTTGAACCCTGAAAAGAAACAGTTTGGGACATAATGAGGTTTCCACCCGATAGAGACGGTGTATATGTCTGTGTGAGTATGGTATATAATGTATACAGTATGTATATGCGTTTGTACAGTATGTTGGTGTCCATGCATGCATGCATGCTTTCATACATGCGTGTGTCCACCGTAACCCTATGGGATTTCCCCCGTCTGTCAATAGCAAACACTGTAAACAAGCTCCGACAAGAGGGAACAGAGCCGGGAGGAACCTGACCCCCTTGACCTCTGGGCTTACAGCGTTACGCACAGAACAACACACTGGGAGGAACATCACTCAAGACAACAGATTATGCCTGACATGATGTCTTCTCCTCTCACACCTGAGGGAGGCAAGAGGCTCTGCCTCAGTGCCTCACGTCCCGTTTGTTTTATGCCAGTTTTTTCTATTCCAGGACCCCCAGTTTGATATGTATTAGGCCACGGGCCGTTACAGACCCCATGAGGGTCCATTTGGACCCCTGGTGGCCCCTGGACAGATGCTTAGAAACTCTGCTCTGAGCCACGTGACCAGAGAGAAGGAGAGTTAAAGGACAACTTAGACTTAGAACTAGATTGTAATTAGAGAAAAGAAAAGGTGAGTGTTAAAATGTTTTCATTTACTGCTTTCTATTGTTTTAGCGATTTTAGTATTTTGATTTCATTGGTTGGGGCGGGGGCATGCATACAGGTGGCTAAATAGGTCTTTTCAGACACAATAAGCTGGCAATTTCTTTGTTACTATTTACCAGCCCTCATAAGTCACATCTTCCCATGAAAGATTGCGGTGCATCTTGGGAATGGGCTTATTGTGTCTAAAAATACATATTTAGCCACTTGCATGCATGACCCCAACCTGGGGGCATGCAAATCGTTAAAATCACTAAAACGATAGAAAGAAGTAAATGAAAACGTTTTAACACTCATCTTTTCTTTTCTCTAATGACTATCTAAAATATGAAGCCTTGTTGTAAAAAAACTATAGTGAACAGTGGACGTCGAGCAGCACAGGATCTGCAGGTACAGAAGTGTAGAATCTACTTTGGTTTGGCTCATTGGACAATGCAGCAGCATAGAAACACCATGAACAACAGTGATAGGAAAAGAAAGAGTATCAAATATGCCGATGACGATGGATGTTTATAGTCTCAGACTTATATCAACACTCAGGATTTACTGCATATCTATGTGCATCAAGGTTTGTGCGTCGGTGTGTGTGTGTGTGTGCGTGTCTGCCGCAAGCTTAACTCCATTTTACAGATGGGAATGTTTGCTTCCTTCTTCCACAAACACACACACACACACACACACATGCACACACACACGGTTTACCCAACAGTTAATCAAACAAACAGCTCAATACCTTCACAAACATTGTCTGTCTCGGGCCGCGAAGTCAAAGCAAAATCTACTTAGCATACTGAGCCATTCCTAAGGGCGATAACACAACCGCAGCAGAAGAAAGAGTCTACATACAAATTAAAGCTACGTACTCCAACATGCTGCTGGGCTTGGCCAATCGATCCAACGGGTAGCTTCCCATAAGAGAAAAGGGTATATTTCACACACGTGTCCTAGATTTTAGTTAACGTCTGATTCTTTTCTTAGTTGTGTGCTGGGATCACGGCACGCACCAAAAATGCAAATCTACCTAGGATGGACAAGAAGTACTGCCGAAAGTCAAGTACTTTTTATTCATAATGCACATTTAAAAACAAAGGCTCACCAAAGTATTGCACAGCATATAAAACAAAACACACAAACATAAAAAGACAGAGCATACAAATAAAGAAATATCAAAACAAGACACAAATAGCTGAAGGTTAAAAAACGTGGGAGTGTAAGACAGCATAAAAAGGCAGGAGGATTTCAAAAGGCCAGGGAGAAAAGGAGTGTTTTATGTCTGGGTATTAAAAATGAAAAGGCACGGACGCCTTTCAGCTCCAGACAGGTGCGTGGGACTGTGAGGAGCTTGTGGTCAGATGATCTAAGGACCTACCGTAGTGCCTAGTGGCATTGAGCGGATGGCGGAGGAGCTCGGCTAGTGCTTTAATTAAAAATATATACAGTATATTTGTTAAATTCGGTTCTGTATTTGACTGGGAGCCAATGATGGGAAGCCAAAATGGGGGTGACGTGATCATACTTTCACTTGCCAGTCAGGAGTTTAGCAGCTGCGTTTTGGACAAAAGGTTAGAACTAGATACTCCTGGATACAGTGTGTTGCAGTGTACTCCAGGCGGGAGGAAATGAGAGCACAAGTGACTTTTTTTCCAGATCGTGGGTTGATATAAAATATGTAATTTTGGCAATCTGTCTTAGTTGGAAAAAGGCTCCTTTGACAACGACATTGTTCTGGTTGTCAAATTGAAGGGCAGAGTTCAGCAGCACACCCACATTTTGACATGTGGTTTACATGTCAGCGGCTCAAGGGGGGTGGTGAGGTTATTTGTTATGTGCCGGAGACAAAAAGGATTATTTCTGTTTTATTGTCATTGAGCAAAATGGTCTGACATCCAGGTCGGCAAGGCAATCTAAAAAGCAGCTTCAGTGAGTGTGTTATCGTCAACTTTGAGAGGGAGGTACAGCTTTGTGTCACTGGCGTAGAGGTGGAAAAAGATGAAGTATAAAATGGGGCTTAATAAGATGGAGTTACAAATTGAAATACGTGCAAAGGTTAAAGTAAAGGTACCTCAAAACTGTACAGTACTTGAGTAAATGTACTTTCCACCAGTGGATTTGGAGTAGACTGCTCACTCTGCGTGTCTGCTTTCTGGACCAAGAGTTCTCGCCTACCACTTCTCTGATTTTGCCCTGTAGGGCTTGGATGTTCCTTGCAACATTGTCTATTTCCTACTCATGCTTGCGTCCAACCTGCAAGTATCTGAGCACAATCTGCTCACAGGATGTAGGCAAAACTGTCAAAAAGTTGTATTTTGGAGAGTTGTGTATGGATTTAACTTTTTGGCAAAGCCATGATATTTTGTAAAAAAACTTACGCCCAGGGTGCAGAATATAAGTTACTGTACATTTGTATGTTTTGGGGCCAATTTGTGGATATGTTGCGCAAATATTTGTCTTAGCTGCAAAAGTGCGAGGCTCTCTTCTCCTGTAACCTACACCCAGGTGAGCAAACCTCCACCTTCCCATGAGAAATGACCACTCTGACCCTCAAACAGTTGAGCCTTTGAAAACAAAACCCTCCCATTCAGCAAAAAAGGAAAAGTTGTGTAAAATGACAAAATTCTTTCGTATTCGGGTCAAGTTCGATTAGAATGATCCATTAAGTCGCGGCCGTACGTGCGCAGGTCCACTGAAATAGCTGCTGCGTGGCTGACCGTTCTGACCCGCTGGAGCTAAATTAAAGCTGTAAGTGGGCCAGCTTCGGCCAGGTGCTGCCCTCAGCAGCACAGAGGATAATGCCAGAACGCCTGCATGTGTGTGTATGTGCGCGTGCATGTGCACACGCATGTTTGGGTCGGCGTGTGCTCCTGGCCGCTGTGCATGTGGCCTCCATGTGGAACAGCCTTTAACCTATTTAGAACGGGTACGCTAGATTGTGTATCATTAACTTATGCTTTAACTATTGAAAAATAGCAGATATACAAGCTCACAGCACGTTACCGAGTGCCGCGCTGCGAGCTTGTAGATCTGCTATTTTTGAAAAATCGTGAACATTAGAATTTTGCCCCTATTCTATAAGTGTCTTTTGAATCCTTCTAAGATTTTTTGAAAAACCTACGTTTCCATGTCAGCAATCTGGCCAGCCATCGTCAAAGAAAAGGTCCTTTTCACTTAAATGGAGCTCAGTTAGTCTGTTCTTGAGAGACTACTATGTCAGTGGTTCTCAAACCTTTTCACGTGAAGGACCCCCAAAATTATATGTATTTGGCCACGGACCCTCATCTCAAAATATTTAGTTCCAGGGACCACCCAGAAGCAAAATTTTAGTTACAAACGTTCGCTTTGAAAATACATATATTCAAAGATTTGCACACATTTTCACAACCTTTTCAAAAATAGCAGATCTACAAGCTCGCAGCGCGGCACTCGGTGCCGCGATGTGAGCTTGTATATCTGCTATTTTTCACTGGTTAAAGCATTCAATAATTATAGCCGGCCTAAATGGCTTAATAAATGCAGGGTCGGTTTTAGGGATTTGGAGAGAGGGAATGGACGCAGGGCTTCACACCTGTCAGCGGGTCTGGAGGTCACGGTGTGCTGGACACACTCACTCACGTAGAGCCACAGCTGTGGACTTGGTTGCGCGGCGGTGCCACGGGCACCAACAATCTACAAGCTCACGACACGTTGCGCTTTGACGCAGTTATGAGCTTGTAGATCTTTTGTATTTGGTGCACAACACCAAATATAGATCAGGCATTACCACTTTTGTGTGTGTGTGTGTGTGTGTGTGTGTGTGTGTGTGTGTGTGTACAGTATGTCTGTGTGTATCTGCATGTAGGTGTGTGTTCAGATATATGTGGGTGTGAGCCCTTCACTGGGCCGATCAGTAGTAATGGATTGCGACTCATCCCTCATCAGCTCCATGCCAACACACACACACACACACACACACACACACACACACACACACACACACACACACACACACACACACACACACACACACACACACACACACACACACACACACACACACACACACACACACACACACACACACACACACACACACACACACTGCAGCTAGTGCACCTACAGGAACTTTGCCAACTTACCAAACTGTTTTGAGAACACACACACAAAAGTAGGCAGACAGCATCTGGCAGCCACAAACCTACACAACACACACACACACCTGTTCTAACAATTTCCCTGCACTTGGCAAAAGCCTTTGAAATGGCTGTAAAACCGAAGCAAAGAGACACCATCTGACATCTGCACAACTCAGTATGGATCGCACGCACGCACGCACGCACACACTTTATGGTTCTACACACCACACACAAAACAATAAGCGTCACATAATGATATTAATAATAATAGCGACCATAGGTCGCAGTTAACTATGAAAACCGGCACATCTTGTCCACGTATCCGCGTATCTCTGTAGGTCACGCCTGTTACTGTGGTTCCCCTAACACATCACTGTGACATCACAGGTCTATGGGTTTGTTGTGATTATGTGACCATTTGTGACTACACAAATGGGTGCTGTTATAAGTAACACTTATGTTTAGAGCTAGGGTTGTGTGTGTGTGTGTGTGTGTGTGTGTGTGTGTGTGTGTGTGTGTGTGTGTGTGTGTGTGTGTGTGTGTGTGTGTGTGTGTGTGTGTGTGTGTGTGTGTGTGCGAGACAGAGAGCATGTACATCTGGTGAGATGGATATGGGAGTTTTCTACAACTCCGTCTCTGATCCAAAACAGACTCTCTGTCTCCCACTCACCTTCTCTCTCTGTTTCTGTCTCTCTCCACCTCTGTTTCTGCTTCTCGCTCGTCCTCCCACACATGCATACAGTATATCGACATTGAAATGAGATCCTTGCTCATACTGCTAATATTCAAATCCTATATATCCCCGCATCAAATGATAATCCTATTGTGCTTTGTGCAAGCCAGTCTATGAAAAACCGCCCCAATTGATAAACAAAGGATAATAAATAAATAAATGTATGTGTAATTGTGTGTGTGTGTGTGTGTGTGTGTGTGTGTGTGTGTGTGTGTGTGTGTATTACATACAATGTATATACATACTATATATATATATATATATATATATATATATATATAGTGAGTTGGCTCTGTACTAGGCCCACTCTTTTTCCCTCTAAACCAAATCTCTTTGCCAAAAATAGGCAATATTAGAGAGATTGAAAGTCGAAGTGGATAAGGGATAGTGAACAGCGAGGCGGTCATTATTCAGAAATGAACACAGTGATGCAGGACCTCAAGGCGAAGCGGAGGGGTCTTGAATCACTCGCTGCTCATTATGCCGCTTATTACACGGCTACTTAATAAAGAAACCAAAAACTTGACACAGAGTAAAACAACAAGAATTATTGTAATTGTTCAGAACTTCATTTGCTTCCGCTAAAGGAAGTAGTCCATTAGCTTGTACAGTTGCCACGGGTGTTGCAGATGAGCTGATTAGCAAAATTATTCAAGTTATTCATAGTAGCAGCCTGCTGTCGAGAATAAGACCGCTGTGCTGCTGGGGGGCGCCCACTGGCCTACTGGTCCAGGCGCATACCACCTAGGCGTTGCCACATAGGCATGGATGCCCGGCGGCGGCGCCGGTTCGATTCCCTATCCGGACGACCTTTGCCGCGTGTCACTCCCCAAGTCCCCATCTCTCCCCCCATTTCCTGTCAGTCTACTGTCCTATCAATAAAGGCATAAAATCCCAAAAACAAATCTTTAAAAAAAGACTGTGCGCTGTGCTGTGCTGTGATTGACCAATCAGAATTGAGTATTAACCCAAGCCTCTCATCCCGTTTGTATGTGAGAGCTGCCGATAACTTCTGGGAAATTGAATTCACTGATAAATTCATATAAATTAAACTATTCAAGATATCTCTTAGCCAAGTGGAATCACACTGCACACCATTCCTGATGAAACCGGTCGATTTAACATATGGCTTGAGTGTGTGCCACAAAAACTGTGGGAGTAGTAGTTTGCCAACCTATTTTAGGCAAATCCAATTATTAGTACTATACTATTTGTGTTTGTTGTGAAAACGATTATATAGGGCAGTGGTCTTCAATGTTTTCAGTCTAAGAACCCATTAGTTGAGAGGGAGATGAAACAGGGACCCCCACAACCTTTAATAAACTTTACCTTTCACTCTGTACTTAGTCTGCTCTTTTTCCCCTCTACACCAAAGCTCTTTGACAAAAATTGCTGATCTACAAGCTCACAACGCCTCGCAGTGCGAGCTTGTAGATCTGCTATTTTTGGCTTAAGTTCTCAGAATATGGACACTAGGGTTCAAGTGGTTAATATAAAAAAGAAAAGAAAAAAGTTTCTGTCACTCAAAGATTTGGAGGATCCCCTGTAGTAACTCTGAGGACCCCCACAGGGGGTCCTGGACCCCCTGTTTAAGACCCATGATTCCGAAAATGCAACCAAACCCTGTATAGACAGCCACAGTACTGTATGTATAATACATACTACAGATCAGTCTTTTCAAAACTCAACTTTTTTTGCCATCAAAACTTGGAGAAGCTCATTTTGAGACGGGTGCACGTCATCTTGGTGTCAAATGTGTCAGGTGCACTGCCAGGTCCTACAAGACCCTGTGTGAATCCCATGGTTCACGCTGTCATTTATGTGCCAGTCTGTGCATTATGTTTAGAATCTCTGTGACAACGTACATGTCACCACTGGGTTTATACGGTATATACTGTAGACAGCATATAGACAACGCACCGTATAATGTACATGGGTACACATACTACATGCACACACACACAGTGACACACACAAAGCATCAGGCAGGCATGGGAGTCAAACTGCGCCCATACACACTCCACTCCAATCACTTACACCCACGATTTTAATGGTCCAACTATGCAGCCTATTTGAGCAGACTGACACTCACACCCGCAGCATGCTCAGTACATCTGCTGCTGACACTACTGCCAAGTTGTCAGTGAACAAACACCCACCATCTTTCCTAGCCTTCACCCATACTAGCATATAGGTCTTCCCTATGTCAGCATGGCATTCAGTGTGGGTACTGCATGGATAGCAGTCATGTGCAGTAAGTACTCAGATTAGTTTTTACTTTAGTAATACTGCAAAATAAAAAAAATGTTGTTACTAGTAAAAGGCCTGTATTCAAAGTATTGACATCAAAATAGACTTACAGTACTATAACCAGTAAGTCGGGAGATAAGTGACCGCCAGGTCGCACACACAAACTTTAGAAGGCAATGGTAGCCAATCAGGAGGGAATATGGGAAATGGGACAGATCCATGTTGATGACATGACTGAGATACTGTGTACCGCTTTGCGTGATTTTAGGGCAAAATCTGTAGGAGCAGTGTCCATAAATGTGTTTTGCAAGAATCTGCCTCATTGTGGCGCTAGAAGAGGGCCATGTGAGTAATGAGGGGTGGAGGTTGTGGTTTGGCAGCCAAGGATTGTGTGTGCAAAGTCTCGCTTGGATAGGGGCAACGGTGGCAGAGATATGAGTAAGGCAAAAGCGTGACGTGACGTGACGTGACGTGACGTGACGGACATACTGACTGACAGCCGGTGGAGGTTTTGATAGTAACTGCGACCTGACGGTCGCAATAAAAGTACTCATTATGAATGGCCCATAAAAAAAGAAAAAAAGATCATGACTAAAACCATATCCACTTAAATCATATACTAAGTTGACTGTATTCCCATGGGTTATATACTGTACAAGAACCCATCCTGTGTTGCAAGCTTGTAGAGTTTTTGCCAAATGTTCTCTCCAAAATAGCGATGCTACAGTAGAGTTCAAGTGGTTTAGACTAACTGAATAGATAACTAATTTTTTTAACAACGACTGGAATGACATCCCACTGAGATTTGTTAACTGACAATTTATGGTGAATTAATTTCAAAATAGCTTCTTGTTTAAACCTAAAAATGGTAATTTGCAGGAGGAGCACTGGTAGCACTGACAGAGTCAAGTGTATTGAAGCCCTTCCAACAGTGCGTTTTGCATTCATTTGCATCCCTTATGCAAGTTTATAAAACTGTACGATAAACAAAAGTTAAATGTAGAGATCTTGAAGGCCTTTATAAAACATTCTTATCTCAACAAACATGAATAATTGATTTAAAACATACACACAGTAGTATGTAAAAAATACATGTATTCATGTCATGTACCTACATATTGGTGCTGTGGGGTAGAAACCTTGTATATCCAAATCAGTTACATTCCAGAAAATGGAAAGAAAGAACCTGTGTTCCAATGGATGCAATGTAATAATCTAGTCATAAGCTCTTGTTAAAACCGTTAATTCGTTCAATATTCATAAAACCCACAGACAGACACTTACACTTCCAACACGTTTTTTCAAAAAATAGCTAAAATAGCCGATCTACAACTCACAATATGTTGACGTGTAGATCGGCTATTTTCAAACAACACTATTGTATGCCATTAATTCACGGGGGGGGGGAAAAACATACAAAGTTGAAATATATGGAGATACAAGGTTTCTGCGCGACAGCGAGCGAGGATATAATATTCTGTACCTACATATTCATCCATCCGTGTTCTTTCTTCCATGACCTCTAACTATGCCACCAGCCCCGTTTCCGCAGGCTTTCTGCCTCAGCAGAGCCAGCAGTGTGACAGTTTAGCTCAGCGCTGCTCTGCATGCCGTGTGGCACATGTACTCCTGGGATCAGCCTTAATAGTGGCCTGCCTGCCTGCTACGCTGAGCCTCTCCACAGGCCTCCCGCCTGCTGAAGTGACCTCCAGGGCTTTATACCTCCGTAATGTGCTACCGGTCAGGCACAGGCAGTGTGTGTTAGTGTGTACTGTACGTTGTGTGTGTGTGTGTGTGTGTGTGTGTGTGTGTGTGTGTGTGTGTGTGTGTGTGTGTGTGTGTGTGTGTGAGAACTTTTATCACTACGCAATGTCCTCACAAAATTGGAGGAATAGATCATTTCCCCGGTCCTCACAAGATAAATGGTTGTTTTATGGTTAAACAAAGAATTTTGGGTGAGGATTAGGATTAGGAAATTAAGAAGTCTGATTTATACTTGTCGCACACCAAAAATTGTTCTACAAGCTCACGCTAAGACACGTTCAGTGCACGACCCCTGCGTACACTGTACAACTAAATATAACTCAGGCTTTAGGGTTAATGGCAAACAAAAAAGGGTAAAGAATAGCATTTCGTCACTGTTGGGCAGAAACCTTGTACAGTATCTTTCAAATTTGTACACTTTTTCATAAAGTAATGCCCTGCCTAATCACACAACACTGTCACACTCGCACAAAACAAGTGAAAATAGCAGATCTACATATAGCAGTAGATCTGCTATTTTCACTACTTTGAATCATTTTTTAAATGATAAATACAAAACGAGTTTTGGACATACAAGGTTTCCCCCGACAACAACGATTGATAAAATTGCCATCCTAAAATACTGATGTCCTCACAGGTATATTAACCCCAGCGTGTGTGTGTGTGTGTGTGTGTGTGTGTGTGTGTGTGTGTGTGTGTCCGTGTCCGTACAGACACGTTCACTTAGATGTTCCGTCAGTTTGCTGTAACCATACGGCGCGGTGAGGCTGATGAAGCTTCCCGCTGCGTTGCACTGCCACAGAGGAGAGGAGTCGCTGTTGATTGGCTGACAGGATATAAAAAGACCTGCTGTTGCTTTGTTTTTTACCCCTTGGAGTTTAGTCCAGGGAGGGAAATCTGTCCAAGCTTGACGGCACGGTTCCTTAGCGCACGACTGTCGACTAAAAAATTCTGGAAATTGAACTTGTGTTCGATTGTTATACATCTTGACATTTGCATAGGGGTTTTTATTTCGTTGTGAAAGACGAGGTACCCTCGCTTCACTTGTGTTCCCTCTTCCCTCGGATCTGAGATCGCTATCTTCCTGCAATGTGGCTCATGTTGTTTACGCCTAAGAAGAGACGTCCTGTTTCGCAGTCTGCCAACATTCACCTGTTGAGACCATAATAACCCATGTTGTCATACACACATCCATTATGTTTAAGGGTAGACCGTATAATGCTTAAGCTCCTTATACTCAAAAGCAAAAAGAACAGATTTACAGGTTTACAGTGGTCACATGCTTATACTGTAGATAGGCTATTTTCAAATTGAAAGTTGAAAGGAGATGTTCCCTTGTAGGGATGTCAGGGACGGGGTTAATGTGGATAATACCACCTAAAATTATCACCGCTTTCAAGTTTCATTTAGGGGCCACTTGGTCAGCAGCGGTATTGCAGCTCATGCTCAGGCTACATACACACACTCTCACACTTAAGAGTGGTGTGACCACCGCTCATAAATATAGAGATATTTAACACTTATTTTAACAAAATAATATCACTTGCCCTTCAGATGCAGAAGGACATGTTACGTAAATGCTGTCTTTAGTTTGCAGTCCAACTTGACCCGTCCGCACGTGCACACACGCGTACACACGCGTACACACGCACGCACGCACACACACTCACACACTCACACACACACCCACAAACCACAATTCCCCAATCCAGCATGTTTGTTTACAGTTATAAAATGTTTTCTTTGCCTGGAAATTTGGTGTAGGGGGACCACATTTCACATTGCACCTCATCCATTAGATAAATAGCACAGTGCAGCGAGCGAAAGCCATTGCTGGCCCCAAGCTTGGGTAAATATGAATGGAAGCTCATTTACAGAACAGTGTCATTGGACTAATATGGCATGTGGGCTATTACATATAAATGTATTTGTGCCTCTGCACATGGCGAATGATTGAGTGCATGTGATCAACACACGCCTAGTGACTTAAATCACACCGCAACCGGAGGCTCGGCTGGCTGTGTGTTTGTACGTGCCTGTATTGTATTTCTATGCTTGAGAGGATGAAATGTCTTCTTTGCTAGAGCAGAAATATGAGAAAGAGCCCACAAAATGAGAACATTTAGGCTATTCTCAGTTTCACAAAAAGAGTGTAATTCAAGAGTCTTCAACAGGGGGTCCGGGACCCCTAGGGGGTCCTCAGAGTTAGTACAGGGGGACCTCCAAATCTTTGAGTGATAGAAAGTTTTTTTTTTTCCTTGTTTATATTAACCATTTGAACCCTAGCATCCATATTCCGAGAACTTTAGCCAAAAATTGGAGATCTACAAGCTCACAACGTCTCGCAGTGCAAGGCATTGTGAGCTTGTAGATCGTCTATTTTCGGCAAAGAGGTTTGGTGTAGAGGGGAAAAAGAGCAGACTAAGTACAGAGTGAAAGGTCAAGTTTATTAAGTATTGATGGTTCAAGTGGTTAGATATCTGAAAAAACAAATTGACAAGAATCCAAAATACACTGATGATCGTGCTGTCAAACAATGACACTATATGAAAAGGTTGTGGGGGGTACCTGCTTCATCTCTCTCTCAACTAAAGCTGGCCGCACACTAGCCGATAATCGGGCTATTTAATTATCCTCCCGACAATCGGGCTGCCACCGATTGAAACGGGCCCGACAATCGGGCATGAACGTCGTCTAGCGTGAGGTCTCACAGATCCACTCGGAGCCCAGCCGAGTGGCTCGGAGGACGATCGGGGGTTGCCCGACTCTTTTCAAACATGTTTGATATTTTCCTGGATCAGTACTGGTCTGGAATAGCAGCAGGGGACTGATTGAAAATAGGTAGCCTACAGCAGCCGCTGATAGACGCAAGTCTCTGAGCATCTGAGTGACAGAGCTATCTCTTTTTCTCTCTCTACACACACACACACACACACACACACACACACACACACACACACACACACACACACACACACACACACACACACACACACACACACACACACACACACACACACACACGCACACGAAATCAATCAATCAATCAACAAAGACGTAAAACTAGGCCAAACCAATTAGTGCAAGTCTGGACTCGCTAATAACTTTCCAGCTCTGCTCTCCTCCTCCAACTGTATGGTTCTCACTCTCAAATGTATGATAAACCTGTGCATTCTCCATGTTTCCACCTCAAAATGCTGGATTACAGTTCTTCAAATGGACCAGACAGAACCGTCCTCTTTCTCTCTCTCTCTCTCTCTCTCTCTCTCTCTCTCTCTGGGACATTGGATTAGGATCTCCGTGCCCTCGGATCTTTTTTTAATGATTATATTTGAATGATCCATCCGCCCACACCGCGATAATTTGTTAAAAGACAGGGGAAATCATGATTGAAAGCCTAGGCCATGGCCACTAAAGTAAAAGCAGACACGTGCCTGTCTTGAACTTGAACCTGTCTTAACTTGAACCGTCCGTGGTGGAAGCAGCCTACAACAGCAGCTCACCCCACGTCAGTCACTTTCTCTGATGGTCCGTGCACGGTGCAGTTATGTAATCTCTACTCCTTTCAAGTTCCAATTGGCCATAGGTACAGCGTGTAGCTTAATTAATGGGCCATCATCAACTCGTTGTTTGATCTACCAGCTGGGTTAACAACTCCTGGCTACTCCGGCCACAGCGCGCCCCGCATAGCCAGGCGTTTCGTATTTTAACAGAGAGCAGGTTTAGAAAATAAAATAAAATGACTTTATCAAAACTGACAATGATAAACCTGGAGCGGACATGAAAGAAACATAATGGATATAGGCCTAATAGGCCTGTCCTTTTTAAAGCATTACAGTAGGTAGGTCTATATTTGGGACTGAAAACTAGTCCCCCCCCCCCCCCAAAAAAAAAAGCAATACACATAAATACACTGCTTATTATTTCAAATAATGATCCACATCCATCCTCCCAGGTTGTATCATGATTGCTTGCGATGGGAATTAAAACTCAATGGTCGCGAGTTTGTTTTATATCAGCAGAAATAGTCACTACCAGTCAGTCACAGACTGGAGTGGGAACAGCACACGAGTGCAAGTAGGCCTACACGCCCACTGCCTGATCTACAAACCCTACAAAGTGGCGCGGAGGGACGCAGTTTGATCTTGGAGATCTGATATGTTCTCTGCGCAACACAGTCATACGACTAATCATAAAGCAGGCACCATGAGAAGCACCAGCAGACAGCGCGCAGCACTTGACTTTAGCAGTGGAGAGAGAGGGGGAAAGTCGAACAGAGTTGATCCATGGATGAACATGAAACGCGTCAAAGTGAACTCATAGTCATAGTATCATTTGAAGCTTTTTTTTTTTTTCGTTGCGTGAGGCAATGGTGTGTTTGTGAGTGGATAACATAATGTGTTTGTTTGTATGTGCGTCTGCGTGCGTGTTGCAAGGCGAAGCTCTCGGAACAGTGACGTTTTGTATTCATTATATAAATTATTTATTTATTATTGCTGTGTTTGGGCCCGACTCAATCGGAATAGAATCCTGTAGCGTGCGGTGCGCCCGACTGTTCAAAACGGCTAGTGTGAGCCTGTTTAGATTCTCTGGCCAGATAATCTGAAAAAATGATCCTGTAGTGTTTAATTCTACCCGATTCAGTCGGGCCCGATTATCGTGTAGTGTATGGCCAGCTTAAGGGGTCCTTGGCCTGAAAACACTGAAGGCCCCTAGTGTAATTGAAAGAATGCCATTAATATGGTAGGGTCAGGCCTAGTGTCAGTTTAGAGGCCATCTTTTGAGGAAGGCCCTCAGAAGTACGGTGCCATAATAGCATTGGCTGTATGCAGGGGTATCGCCTCAAATTCTGGGCCCTGGGGACAAGTATTCACTGTGGGCCCCCCATGAATGTTCTTCATAGCGGGAGGGGGTTTAACTCATTTAGACTGGGAACGCATTATTACACATTATTTTGTGCTTTAACTAGCATATAGCTCACAGCGCGGCACGGAGTTGAATATTTCAAATCCTTCTAAGGTTTTTTGAAAAACCTATGTTTCTATGTCAGTGGTGCTCAAACTTTTTCATGCCCCTTGTGACGCCCCTGGCTGTTTGAGCAGGTGAAAATAGTGAGTTGTTGTCAGCTTGTAGATAGGCTATTTTCTCTATCCGTTGCACAAGAGGTTACGCCAAATTTAGGATGTGCTTTGAACTGTTTATGGTACTGACTGAGCCTGTGGTAATGCTTGGGGCAACAAAAGTTAAACTTGGCAGAAGATTTTTTACTTTCATCTCAGCATGTGGACTGTCTTTTGAGGCTTTCTAGCCCAGGGACTTTGGTGTGCGAGTATCTTTGTTGTCCAAGATAACAATAGTAATCAAAATACATAATTATAGGTCTGTTTTAATGATAATAATACAAATTATAATCATCCAAAATGTATATAAGGGGGGCACGGTGGCGCTACCCGGCGAGCGCTCGCCTACCTCGCTTCCTCCTTTACTGGCCAACGGTGGGGCTCCTCGCGTCCAAATAAAAAGAGAGCGAATTCAATTGTCGCCAATGGAAGATCTCCCCCGCGGTGGTTTCTTTCCAATCGGAACGCCTCCCGTCGCACGTCCACGTGTCTGCCAATAAAATCGCCGGACTCCTTTTTCATTTCTCCTCCCCTCCCCTCCCTCCCCGATCAAAACACACCGTCCCTTTCGGGATTCCAACCAATCACGCGCCGTCTTGTCGGGTCGCCGTTCCGGTCTGGGGCCAGAGCGGATATGGAAACGCTACTTGCTTTAACATGGGCTTACACATTACCGGATACAGTAGGCGGGCTCTAGACGAGATCTGAGCACAGAGCAGCAAATAGAAACCACACGGGAGGGCTATGAACAGCTGTTGAGTGAAGTGAGCCACATTCTCTTAATGCAGCGTCCGACGTTGTCACATTTAAAAACAAACAATTGTCACTTAGAGACCTTTGGATGCAATGGACACTTGGACACTGGCTTTGTTATCCTAACACTCAAGGTAAGTTTCGTGACTTCTACAAATTACTATGGTAATGGTCTGGTCATCTGCATGAAATTCATTACCATACATACAATAACATTCTTCAAGTAGGCAATAGGCATGGTGATGGTGTCTGCTACTGTCTTTCATTTGATCCATGGCTGGCCAATACTATCTAGTTAATGCTTTATTTGTAAAGACATTTTAATATAGGCCTATCCTATGGATTACATAGCTAAGTTACTGTCCTGCTATTGCAATATTAGGCTATTATTATATGTATATATATTTTTTAAGGTATTGTCAGTGTCATTGAAACATTAAGATAAGGAGTCATATAGTATGTTAATGAAAGTGAAAAGGAGAAAACTACATTTGGCTCATCAACAAAGCATAACAAACAAATTAGTGGTTTATAGATCTATGTGTTTCTCTTATACATTTAGTACAAAAGGACCTACATGTAAACAAGCCAATGTGCTTTCTTGGGTTTAAATCCTATTAGTAGACATTGTATCTGATTCTGAACTGTACTGTGCTTTTCCTTTGTGAACTGCTAACAAAGTAACTATTCAATCAAAACCATAAAGACACTCAGAGTTAAGGGTCTGTGCAAATAAAACCTTTGAGAACCAGTATATCAGTGTCATACATATTCTGACGAAAACCTGTATGGAGACTTGACATTCTGTAATTGGATCTTATGATCAAAATAAGAACATTATAATAGTGTGTAAATCTGTGCCACATACAAATGTCTGTGTACAGACATAGATGACCCCTGCATGATGGCTACTAAAAAAAAACGTCAGATAACGTCATGGTGGGATCTGATGTGTGATGGGCATACTGTATTATCACATAGGCAAACATAAACTGTCACCTGTGTGACACTGAATTTGTATTGATTATACATATTTCTCTCTATTTCTCCTTTGCTGTCTCCCAGACCTCAGCTGTTCTCTCTGCACCTCTTCACCAAAGGCGAAGCGCCTCCACGGCCAGATTCAACAAGCGGACAGTGCAGGCAAATTCATGCAGAAAGTGGCCAGTTCAGAACACAGGAAACAGGACATAATACTGTACACTGCCCAAAAATACAGACACCATATCAAAAGAGGAGTGGCTAGCAGACAACAAAAAATAAATGAGCAGATGTTTGCCTCTCCCTTACTTAAATTTGTGATGTAGCTGAGACTTGTTTTATTATTCTTGTGCAAAGTGTGATGCCACCAGAGCCATCAACATTGTCGCTGTCGGGCAGAAACCATGTCCCATTCCTTTTATTTTATTGTAAATGAATGCCCTACTTTATCATACACGAGTGTTGCATAAAAGTAGTGAAAATAGCAGATCTACAAGCCCACAACACATCAAAGTGTTGTCAGCTTGTAGATCGTCTATTTTCACCATGTTAGCAGATCTATAGGCCCACAAGATGCTGACGTGTTGTCAGCTTGTAGATCAGTTATTGTCACTATTTTAGATACTTTTTAAATAGTGATAAGAAATAAGTGATAAGTAACGTTTTGGACATACAGGGTTTCCACCCAAGAGTGATGATGTATTCATATATATTTGTTGTCACCATGTTTATGTTGTATGTGGGATTAATACCCTGTTGTATTTGAATCTTTTAGATTAAAATTATATTTACCTTTCATGCAGTTGCATTTTTTTACTTAATTAAATATGTTATGCTTTTACCTCAATGGTTGACTTTGTTGATCCCCATTGGAAATAAGTCCAGATGTCATAATATTGTTGATGTTTGTTTGTTGTAACTCATACAGAGTAAGATTTTAAAAGAAATGTCAGCAGCATTAGTTAGAATGAATGAAATACAAGGTACTTCTAAGTGAATTTGTTCCAAACCAAGATGAAATAAATACTGATCTGCATTTGCAGTGGGTCCTGAATAAGAGAAAATAATTATTATGTTATATAATTATATAAAATAATAATAATTATAAGTATAACAATACATAAAATGTACAGTGAATATATAAATGCATATATACTGTGTACATCTATCACCAGTGAATATAAATAGATGTACAATACATCTATGAATGAAGTACAGTCTCACAAGGGTTATACTTAACAGGCATCTGTCAATATGTGCCAATGTACCGTAGGCCTACATGTTATATTGTAGTAATACAATAGTACAAATAGGTAGATGATGGTGAGAAAATTGATTTTGTGGTCCATTTAGAGATGGTTAAAACAATGAGGACGTTTCTTTCATTCATTGAGTTTTATTTTTGCATGGCGTAGGTGGGAATCGAACACCTGACCCGGCGTAGGTGGGAATCAAACCCACGACCTTCGGATCCTCAGCAACCATACCTAAAATCGACAAAAGTCACAATTTTCATGAATCTATCATATATACTCATAAACCACTTGGACAGATCACTGGGGAGATGCACACGAAGACTGGCCTGTTGCATTTTTCATCCCTTCCACGCTCGTTTTCTCTTTCTTTCTCTCTTTCTCCTCTTTTTTCCTTCTTCCCCCTTCTCCCCCTCTCCCCTTCCATTTTTTCCCCCCTTCCCCCCCTAGGTAGGCAATTGTTCCCCAGCCCTGGCGCAGTCAGTAGTGCTGTCGCCTCACAGCTAGAAGGTCCTGGGTTCGATTCCCGCCGGGGGACACTGTGGGTGCTGGCCTGGGGGCGTGTTCCCTCCTCCGCGTCATCAGTGCCCACACCCTAGGTGGAGTTGGCAAAAGGGCCTTTCTGTGTGGAGTTTGCATGTTCTCCCCGTGTCTCCTAAAAACATGCAGTAATCCTGGTCTCTATAATGCCTCCCCCTGGCCAGCCGGGGCGCCTGATGGAGGGGAATGGAACTGGTTGGAATAACGTGTTCCTTCCACGCGCTGCGTCCAACCGGGGAAGCTCCCCCTGTCAGGTGATAAGAAGCGGCCTGCTCACTTTGAGGGTGGTTTTGAAGGATAGGAGGGTGGGGGACTATTTGATAGCATTGTAAAGTGCATTCCACAGGGATGGGGCAGCAACAGAGAAAGTCCTATCGCCCCAGGTACAGTACTTGGAGGTTGGTGTTACCAGACCTGAGGTAGCGGGAGGGGACGGTTTACTCCAATGTTTACACACATTACCTAAACATTACATAATCAAACGCAATACGGACCCATAATTAAGGCATTATAGCATGTGTTTGTGTGTGACATAACGGTAATTTCTGCCAACACTCTCTATGGGTGAATTCCAGCGAGAAAAATCTCTGAAATATGCAGATCAAAAAGCGCGCCGACTGCAAAATGCTCCCATACTCCCAGCGGATCTTCAAACGATGCATGACGGCGTTTATTTCTGACTATCTATTTATACTTGGTTGCGCGCCGTGTTCCTCACCGAAAATAGCCCGTCTACAAGCTCAAAACGCGCCAAATCACGATGCGCTGGGAGCTTGTAGATCAGCTATTTTCGATAGGCGACACCAATGCACAACCAACTATAAATCAGGCTTAAAGACTTCAGTTTCTTTCAATACACAGACCATATGGAGGCAGCAAGGCTTCAAGGCTATCCATGGCAGTACGAGGACATATGGGGAAGCTACTTTTAGCAAACAGGCAGCGCCACGCTCCTCCCACATGCATTCTCCATCTTTCATTCTCCCGCGGACAAGACGCAATTACAGGAAAAGTAAGCGCAAGTCCATCTGTTTCTCTACTGACTTGCAATGGAGATGGCACCTTGTACCCTGCTGCCCAACGCTATTCACATGCACGCACACACACGCAACCCATAAACACCAACATACATTCACACAGACTCTCATGTACACATTATACAGACACTTGTACATACAAACACATACATAATAATATATACACACAACACACATGTGCATTGCAGAAATGCATACACACGCACACACTAGTTGCAGTGCAGATAGACACAAATACCCCACGGCACATTCAATATGCGTACAACACTCTGGAATACATCCATTCTCATGCTCCCATCTATCAGCAGCTATCTGTCTCTCTCGTGCACAGACACGCACGCACAGGCACGCACGCACGCACGCACGCACGCACGCACGCACGCACGCACGCACACGCACACGCACACGCACACGCACACACACACACACACACACACACACACACACACACACACACACACACACACAGGGAGATGCAAAACTAGTCTCCTGACAAGCCTGACTATTGAATTCTGTATGGAATATTTGTTCATACTGCTGGGAGAATAAACTGTATTATTCTCTATGTACTGTATTAAGTAGAAATCCCCCCAAACCTGCATGGCATTGGAATGGAGTTTGACCAACCTGGTCAATGTGATTGTATTACTTTCAATATTGGGCCACAACCTGTTCAAATTTATAAAAAAAATAGTATAAATTAAAATAAGACATTTGAAGTGATTAAAAAGTCTAATAACTACACAGTCCAATTTCAAGTTGAATTGCTGGCAACTGCCGAGCGGGCAAATCTCGCCACCAATTTGGACGTTTTAAAGTTTTGATACAGATACTATTGAATTCTACATTCTTATGCTGGCTGGCTATCAAACATTGTGGGAGTTTCCAGTGGGACCTAATTATAGAAACTTGAAATATGTCTCTTTGTAAAAATCTATGATTTGCTAACAAAATACAGAATAAATTATCAGATTGCCTGTCGTTATCCATTGATCTTGTAACAAATTGTTAATCGTGTGAGATTCTAGCCTTCATGAAGCAATGATCACAGGTGCTGAGAATTTGCATAAGCTACAGAAAATGTGATTCAACTCATCTAATGAGTTATACATTCAGTTTTTCCAAAGTATTTGAAATAGCCCTAATCAAATAAACCCTACAAATACTATCAATAGAGTAGAGTAATACGTATTATGATATAATTACAAAATAGCATAGTGATAATTTATTATGCACACATCTTACTATATAAAATATAGGTGAAATGAAAAGTTCCATCAATCAATGTAACCTTTCCATCTGCAGGAAGGTAGACTGCATATGCTGCAAAATCCAGGGTTAATACAGATTATGAACAGAATGGACCATTATGGGTCTAAGTGATTCCATTTGTACACTAGCAGAGTTAAATTAACACTCAAATAGTTTTTGCTGTGGTTGCCTGCGGTCAGCTGGAATATAAAGTAATGGGAAGTGATTCGTACAACTGCCTCTCCGGCATCCATATGACAGAGATCCGTCACGCACACACACAGACACACAAACACATACACAAACACATACACACACGCACACACGCACACACACACACACACACACACACACACACACACACACAAAATGTGGATGTCTGGGTGCGAGGCAGGGATAATGTGTCGAACAGAGGAGTCTCTCAGATCTGTCAAAGGCAGCCGGGAGGCTGCCATCCACCGACACAAAATGACAAATGCCCGCTGAGCGGTTCCTATTCCGCTACTGTCAGCAAGGACTAACGCCTCCTGTGTGTGTGTGTGTGTGTGTGTGTGTGTGTGTGTGTGCGTGTGCGTGTGCGTGTGCGTGTGTTGGTGTGTGTGCATGTTTACTGCACGCACTGGCGCATGCGAGCGCTTGTGCATGTTAGGTATGTAGAGAGTGTGTGTGTGTGCGGCTGTGCGCGTGTGTATAAAGTGAAATGATTCGGCTCCGGTGGATCCATTAATTAAATGATACTCCGATGCTCATATCTATTTGCTTTTCTTTGAGCCGACAGAAGCGCTCGCCTGCTTTAGTGTGGACAAATGGACTGTCAGTCCACACTGCACTAGCTTAACACATGACCAAATACACACACACAGACTCCCAGACTCACTCACTCATTCACAAAGAAGACACACACACACGCACGCACGCACGCACACACACACACACACGCACACACACGCACACACACACGCACACCTGACACAGGTCTGTGTTCGTCAGTGGGGGGTTGTTCAATAGAGCGTGCAGCCATGTTTAGCCTCACAGCACTAACAAACTCAGTCACCTGGAGTGACCACAGCTTACACCGTCTTACTATGAGTGTGTGTGTGTGTGTGTGTGTGTGTGTGTGTGTGTGTGTGTGTGTGTGTGCGCGTGCCTGCGTTGTCTGTTTGCGCGTGCCGTGCGTGCATGCGTTGCTTCTTTGTACTTCTTTCTGTGGCAATGTATGTTTTGATTTTGATGCAAGTCTCCTGAACGCAATTGTATGCCTGTGTGAGTGTGTGTAAAGGGTTAGTCTAGTGTTTAATTCAGTCAGACCTGAAGCAGGAATAAAGCATATCCCCACCGGTGATAAAAATGAATGACCAGAGGGGGGATATTTAAAAGCAGAAGCATTGATTTTTTTTCCATCCCCCCCAGCAGAATGAAACCTGGATGTGCATGCGTGGAACATTTCTGTATACAAACATCCATCCTTCCTGGATGGCTAAGATACTTGAAGGAATATCTATGTCATTTAGAAGTGATTAAAAATAAGCCATGAGGCCATAGGGCAAATACACCCCCTGGACATGACGCTAGTCGCAGTTACTTTGTAGATTTTGATTATTTATTGCAAAATACATTACGCACTTTAGCCCTACAGTATATTTGAAAATATGCTATTTTCAAAATATTTTGGAAAATGTATAGATTTGAAAACTTCCAAAATGGGACATCCTGCATAATGCCTACTTTCTACTTTTGGTATGTTAAGTGCATGTTGATGCCAATCCTTTTTTACTTTTACTCAAGTAAATTTTGAACTCCAGACATTTACTTTTAGTATTTCTATATTGCAGCATTGATACTTTTACTTAAGTAAAACAATTTGAGTACTTTTCCCACCACTGGGAGTGGGTACAGGGGTAAAGTTCCTGCGACTGGGGTTTGACTCCTCCAAGCCGCTCGGGGAAGGCGATTTCTTTCGCTTTGCTAAACAGCGACTCCTACAGGTTGGTCAGGGCACCTGTACAGTGGGGAGCAGACCTGGGAAGGACAGCATGTTCCTCTGCACACGTTTCACCCTCCCAGTGAAAGTCCTCACTGTCACTGCATCGGAGGAGACGTGATTGTCTAAATCCTCCCCAAGACCAAATAGAAGGGGTTAGCACTGTAGTGACAGGGACTACATGGGGGGGGGGGGGGGCATAAAGAATAATTAATAAAACTAGAAAGATGCAATTGTGGAAATTGCAAGGGTGGTTGCCTTGAGGCGAGTCACACTTTCAAATATCTCTGTATCCGTCAGTCCTTGTCCATATTTGAGCGGTGCAAAACATCCCTGAAGATCCCTGATGTCATCAATATCAAGCCCATATCTGGGAATGCCCATATATGGACATACTGTGACAGTCTCAGGTGGACATCTATGATGTCAGTTATCGAAAACTGTGGGAGCAGTAGTGCGGCAAATAAAAGTTTATCTACTGTATGGTGGAAAGATGAATGGATGGATGGAATAATGTTGGACAAGTAGTTGGACAAGCAGTGTGAATTCCAGACTTTTACATGTAACAGAGTAGTTCTAAATTGCAGCATTGATACTTTTATTTCAGTACAAAATGTGAGTATTTTTTCCACCACTGCGCCCCGGTACATTCATGCCTCCATCGATATAATAAGTTTGTCCACTGAATCAGAACATTGTTATGATGTTATCGCTTTTACACAGTACAACCTGGAGTGTTGACGCAACTCTGGAAGTATTAGCGGCTATAAGATGCCGCAATTCTGAGGAAATGCCCACATTAGCATGCAGTTCTCCCACATAGTGTAATATATTTTTCTGTCACAGCCTGATATTATTTTCCTCGCATGGCCAATTGAAAGCAAAGAATGTTTCCTGTGGCAGGCAGTGATGGAGCAATTTTCTTCTCAGACTCTCATATCCCTGGTGCGACGGGATTTGAGCGATGGCGTGTTTCACCAGAGACCTGCGCGGAAATGAAAAGCCTTCGATGCGTGCGTAGGCTGTCGCCAGGGCGGAGTGGCCGCGTTCGACTCGTTGCACACATCATGGGGCTGGCCGGCTGCGGGGCCGCGAGGGAACGCGGCGGATGAAGAGGGTTGGCGCACAGATCACTGGCTTGCATAAACAAGTCAGAACGAGTCGGTTTTGTGGTATTACAAGACATGCTTGGGACACTCTCCAGTGTCTGAGCGATAGTCATTCTACTGTGAACTCTTGAGACCAAGGGATATAGACTGTGACATTGCATGCATTAAGGCACAAGTGTGTACTGTATGTGTGTGTTTGCGTGTGCGTGCGCTTGAGAGACGTGTACATGGGAGATGGAGAGAGAGTAGCACAGGAGGAGAAAGAGGGATAGTAGATGTAATACAGACATATTGGAGGAAAAGTGAAAACGGCCTTGGCATCGATCTTCATTGTCTGCCCGTGTCTCCTGTCGGCTTGAATTTTCCACGGATCACACAGGCAGCAGGCTGATATTAAAGTCTGATGTTAATTAAGCTCGCGTCGTCAACCGAGTTTCACTTTCCTGTTCAAGGATGTTTTCAACCACGTCAAGTTCTGAGTTCTTCTCTTCTCTCTTTTCTTTTTTCACACACTTAGCGAGGTTAATCGTCCCTTTTGGAGGGGAAGAACTTGACGTGGTGAAAACATTCTTGAACAGGAAGCTGGAGCTGGCAGGATGTCAAATTAATGAACTTAATATCAGGCTGCTGCCATGTTTGAGCTGTGGGAAATTCAACCAGAGGGGACATGGGCAGCAGCCGGATATTATGTTAATTAAGTTCACGTTCTCTCGGTTTCACACTGCAGCAATTTCTTGTCTTTTTTGTTCTTTTTTTTTGCCAGAGTTAATGTTAATGTCCTCCTGACTGGTTGACTCCCCATTGTTGAAACACAAATATGCAAGATGAACTCCCTAATGCAGCATGCAAGCCATAGTTATGTTGGAACTAGTTCTAATATAGTTCTAATAACTAGTGTGTAACTCACAGACAAATTCATCCCCACTAGCTCCCTGTTGATGATGATCAAGTATTTCATAATGCGTTGAATTCAAACAAAGACAGAAAGTGTTAATTATGGGCTTATTTGGTTGATTTGTTTTCCCACAAGTAAAATGTTTAATGGTAAAACATTTAATTAGCCCATGAATCTATATTTAACTAATGTTACTGTAGATCTTCACTCTCATTATCTCTTTGCATTTTAGAATGAGTGTAAATTCTGGTACAGTAATTGCACCCATGTTGAGCAGGGAAATGCCTTATAGTTAAAGATAAGCCAGATAAACACATTAATGTACACATTCCAAGCTTTCTCCTATGAGAAATTACAATCTTCATTACAATATTCATTTTACACTATTAGATAAATAACAACAGCAATGGAGCCAGTAAAAAGGAAAGTCAGAAAGGTCTAACTTAAAATGAGTATAAAAAGTAATAGCCTTCCCCCCCATATTCATCTGGCTTGGAAACGGCAAATGTCAAGCCCAGTCATTGTTATTTTTGAGGAGTGGACAGTGGGCCTGTGCTAATGGCCAGGCTGGCCTTTATATCAGTGGAATACACCATTAACTGTCCCTTTTAGTGGCTACATTAGTTGGCCACTTCCCAGAGAGCCAATTAATCAGCCTTCTTTGTCAGAGCAAGTCACCTGGTGAGATAGGATCCCCTATGAAATATGTTGAACTGAAGCATAATGGAGGTCCTATTCAGGTCTCTGGCAGGGGCCGTGCCTGTTATAATTGGAACCATGTGTCTTTGGCCCTTTCACAAAGGCTCCTAGGTGGAAGTAAGGACAAGTAAGGTTTTCCCTCTGTCAGTCTCCCTAAAAGAGGAAAAACACATAACATAGTCCACCAACCACCCTGAAGCGGCGTTTTTATGGAAGTCTGTAAGCACGTACAGAGACACTGAAGTAGACACTGACCGTGAAGGATGATTCATTTCTCAGACGGTAAGGTGCGTGTTGTGTTGTTTCATGGTCGATAAAGGACTAAACCAGAGATAGACAGTATGTGAAGCATTTAGAGACTTTTCCCTTCGTTGTACATGAAATTTATTCCACGGCTGTAGAAAGCAATACATGTTTTACTAGCGCAATCATTGCATTTGTGTTAGCTTGTCTTTCCTTTTGGTTTCATGTTGTCTTTTTCCACACAAACACACAGGCAAATTCTTTCCATCTCTCCAACACACGCTCTCAATAATACACATGCACACACGCACTTGGGGGCCTACATACATACACAACTGAAGAAAATGACACGGCTCTCTTGTTTAACTCAATCCCTTTGTGTCTCATACGGGGCCATTATTAACGCTCAAATGCTTTCACTCCTTCTCTAAGCGTTGTCCGGGCCCCCATTTTCCCAGGCACCATCGGGTGTTAGTGACAGTGTAGCAGGCAGAGAAGGAACGAGAGAGAGAGAGAGAGAGGTAGAGTTGGAGAAGGGAAATTGCATATTATTTACCCAGCTCCTTCAATATGCCACTTCTCAGCTCCGTAGCCCGCGGCTCACAACCAACAGCACAGTGTGTAGACACACGCTGGTCTCCGGGAAACCACACACACACACACACACACACACACACACACACACACACACACACACACACACACACACACACACACACACACACACACACACACACACACACACACACACACACACACACACACACACACACACACACACACACACACACACACACACACACACACACACACGTGCACATGCACCGACACTCGTGTACATGCACCGAGTGTGGCGTGCTCGGCTCGTATATATAGCTTCAAGCAGTTCCATCTCGGTTCCTGGGACGTTCTGCGCTGACGTGTCATTAAAAAGTGTCACAGGTTCAGCGGCAGGGAGAGGAAGCGGTGGGAATGAGCCTGAGGTGGACCAAGGCGTGTAAACTCAGCCATTAAGAATCATATACCGTCTTCCTGTGGCATGATGGCAAAAGACCCTCACATCTCCTCACCTCCCTGCCTCTCCTCACTCCCCTGCTCGGCTCTGGCAGCAGTCTCAGTTGGGTTTGTCGGTCACACACAGAGTGGAGATGTGAGGCTGACCGAGGGCATAATCATACTTGGGTGTCATGGCCGTACACAGTGTGAGCCCACCTACTGCATCGGATCAGAACATTAACATTGCTCTCTCTCTCTGTCTCCATCTTTCTGTTTTTATGCCCCACTCCTTGCTGTTTTGTGATTTTCCATCTTGCTTCACTTCCCCTCTCTCTCTCTGGAGACTGGGCAGCCGGTGGTCGCAGTGCTGCTCAGACAGCTGGCAAAGGGTTCGGTGCATTCCGTCTCTTTCATCTGAGAGGCTCACCTCTCCACCCCTCCATTAGAGTGTGAGATTGCGTCGGACTGAGCAGGGCTGTGCTGACCAAAGCTGTGCGTTTGATGCTGATGATAGAGACCTCATGTGTGCAACCCCCTAAAAAAATGCGTATTGGAAGTCTCTGACCCAAACTTGTGAATTCACAACACCCGCGTCAAATTTCAAACCTGTTGGACCACGTCACTATCCCCCATCTTGAGTTTGGTTTCTGTGGGAGCTTTTGACTACATAATAATGCCTGATTTATACTTGGTTGTGGACCCGTTTCATGGACTAATAAAAGCAGATCTACCAGCTGACAACATGTCTCAGCGTGAGGCGTTGTGAGCTTGTAGATTGCCTATTTTCGGTACACGACGCCGGTACGCAACTAAGTATAAATCACCATAAATCACCTCTTAACATCAGCACCGCGCCGTGACGCTGTGAGCCCCCCCAGGGGAGAGGTTTTGTACGTCCATCACTTGACGTGGGCCATTTGTCAGCGCTTACATCTACAAGGACAAGCAATCTCTCCTGGTGTCCTCTCCTCTCTCTCCTGCACACATGCGTGGGAGTCGCTCTTTTGTCTGATTGATTCAGTGCTATTTGTTGTTTAGCCTCGTGCTTTGTGATGATGGTTGCTCACTCTCGAACCCATCCACCTCAGGGGAGGCAGACAGGCTGATGAACATCGCCATAATCTGATGCCACCGCTGCATGTCAAACGACCAGAGTAGTACTCACATTTTCTACTTAAGTAAAAGTATCAGTACTGCATTGTAGAAGTACTCTGTTACAAGTAGAATGTACTTGAGTAAAAGTATAAAAGTATTGGCATCACAATGTACTTATGTACTAAAAGTAAAAGTACAAAATGTTTGAAAATATCAGATCTACATGCTCACAACGCGCCGCGATGCGAAGCGTTGTGAGCTTGTAGACCGGCTATTTTCAAATACCCTAGGTATAAAATAGGGCTAAAGTGGTTTATGTCTGTTTTAACATATTATAATTTATATCAGCAAAGTAACTTTTCAAATAAATGTAGTGGAGTAAAAGTACAATATTTGGATCCGAGATGTAGTGGAGTAGAAGTAAAAGTATTGGAAATTGGAAATACTAAAGTAAAGTACAAATGACTCAAATGTGTACTTAAGTACAGTACTTAAGTAAATGTACTTAGTTACTTTAAACCACTGCAAACGACGAAGCGATAAAACGCTTAAAAAACCCCATAACATGAAAATCCTAATATTGACGTAAGTGCCCTGTACAAGTGGGTGCCAATAAAGTGAAACTGTCTGTGACTATGGCTCTGGGAAGGTGACGACTCTTGACGGACCGATGTAATTTGAGACGGTAATAATCTTACCTCAATTTATAAGTTGAGTAAAAATTAAATGTCTGTCTTAAAGTCTCACTTTTTTTTTTTAATTGATGAGTTTGGGGTTCGGGTCCATAAAACAAATGCGTTCCCCCTGGAGCATAACCTTCCACAGGGATGTCTATCTAATCTATGCGCCGTGTAATCCAATTGGTTTTTCATATTCATGACGGCGGACTGAGGTGGACCTTGAGGCTAATCGATCTTCCTTGTTTGTTGAGATTCAACCCATTGTAATTCACTGTCAATACCTAGCAGCAAAAGTCAAGTCAGCCATTAGATCGGTGCGCAGGCGAGTGCACGCTGCTGTTGTTGGTTTTTCGTCTCGAGTATGTATGTAGTACAGTGTCTCGTAAACAGATGGAAGTGAAACTAAGAATAGAGTGTGAATTCTGGGGGCAAAGCACTCCTGGGATCATAAGCAACTGCTGTGTTAGGCTGTATCTGAAGCTACAGAGTTGATGAACGCTTCACAGAGACAAGAGAGAGGGAGAACGAGAGAGAGAGAGAGACAGAGAGAGAGAGAGAGAGAGAGAGAGAGAGAGAGAGAGAGAAGTCACTCGCACTGGCTTTGGGAACACAGTGTTATTCCTCTCTGAAAGGAGACATAGAGCCGAATGTAAAAACAGAAGACGCACTGGTAGAGCTCTTCTTTTTTCCCACTTTGTTTTAAAGTCACTGCAGTGTGAATTAAAAATAATGTATTTATTCAGATATGAGTGTACAGTCAGTATACCCACGGAAACATTGCATTAGCGAGTATAAATCGGTGTTGAGCAAAGTGCACAAAGCAGGTTTCATTACAGTTAACTCTCTTGAGAAAATTCGCAGCTGTTGGAAAAGGGCTTGAGGTCCGTCAAAGCAAAGAGCCAGAATGAACAATGGGGTAGTGAGCCTGATGCGTGTACTTTCTTCTACAAGCTACTGTACGCATGTAGCCAGTTGACCCCGGCTTATGTTGCAGTAATGGGAATAGACATTGGTTTTGACGATAAAAAGAACAACACACATTGATGGGTGGTATGCATGGATTAAAGAAGTAAAGAAACAGTGTGAAAGGATCATCCCCCCTCCCCAACACTACCACTGTTTCCTAAACAATTAAACACAATATGTAAAGTTATGATGTTTTAGTATATTGTTCCTACTGTTCTACATACAGCTGAGCTAACCAGGTGAAGAAATACCAGACTGAGGCTTTAACCGTTGCTTTTATATGAAATATCGGAGACTATTGAGATATTATGGAAGATGCTTCTGAACATACTGCTAGTTTGACCACTTCAACTGCTCCAATCTTAAAATAATAAACGAAGATAGCTTATATCAACAATCTCGACACATTGTGAGCTTGTACAGTAGATTGTCTACTTTCGCTGCGCAACATTTCACAAAAGACATGTTGGTGTCTATGAACAAATGACTGAAATCAGCGACTGACATGAGCTATAGGGAGATGGAAATAATATAATTACTGATATAACCAGCTATTGCGCTGCATTTTTTTTTTTTAAGTTTGAAAACGTTTGAGAGGGAGGTAGAGGAAGAGACAGAGGGGAAAGGGACAGTGAGGGAGGAAGACATGTATCCTGTGTGCTTACATGTTGTTGTTGCTGTGGGAACATACAATAATTATGCAAATAATCATGTACAGCCACCTGGAACCCCAACCCTCCTCAAGGACCACTGGTGGTCCCTGGAACACTGCTCCCCCCTCACCTGTACTCTGGTGCCAGGGTCGCGTCTGATCCACTTTATGGCGGTCTCGTACACCAGCTCCTCTGCCTTGGTGTTGAGGCTGTCGTTGGACAGGTAGGCCACTAAGGTATCTTTAGACACGCTCAGAATCTCTTCCTGGCCCGCCACCTGAAAGAGACGCAAGTTGCATCGGTTGAAAGCCTGAGATTTTACACGGGCATAATAGAAAGCCCGATGTTGAAACAAACCTCACGAATACGCTTCGGAGGAAGCGTGGCTAAATATAATGCATTACTATTAGATTGTCAACATTGTGGATATCTGCCTTTGCATGCACAGAGGCAGATGCATGGAGACAACGCGGCATAACAAATCCCATTACACGTTCAAGTCCACAAGGTGGCAAAAAGAGCTCTTTCCGGCGGAGAGATTCAGTCTGAGGAACTGCCTCACCACAGTATGAGCTCAGAGCAGGGGCGTCACAAGGGGGGGGAGTGGGACTGAGTTACTATGGCCCAAGGTGGAAGGCCTTCATTATTTTATACTTTAGCTATTGAAAAATAGCAGATATACAAGCTCACCGAGTGCCGCGCTGCGAGCTTGTAGATCTACTATTTTTGAAAAGTTGTGAAAATGTGTACAAATCATAGCCTATGTATTTTTTAAGCGAACATTTGTAACTCAAATTTTGCTTCTGGGGGGTCCCTGGAAGGAAATATTTTGAGATGGGGGTCCGTGGCCAAATACATATCATTGTGGGGGTCCTTCACATGAAATAATTTGAGCACCACTGACATAGAAACATAGGTTTTTCAAAAAACCTTAGAAGGATTTGAAATATAGACTTGCACAAATGTTCACAATTTTTCTAAAATAGCAGATCTACAAGCTCGCAGCACGTGAGCTTGTATCTGCTATTTTTCAATAGTTAAAGCACAAAATAATGCTTTCCCAGTCTAAATGGGTTAAACCCCCTCCCCCTATGAAGTGCATTCATGGGGAGCCCACAGTGAATCCTTGTACCCAGGGCCCAGAATGTGGTGCGACACCCCTGCCTCAGAGGTGCCCATAACTTGATAACCCTGACAGCCCTTCTTACCCTCACAGACACCCTTCAGTTTGCTCACACTGAAACTAAAGGATTATTATTTATTATTTGCATCATCCTTTTGACAGCACAAGGGATAATTACACACCACCATGTGTGTGGGTACATTTTCACTGATCCATTCTGTATCTGTTCCACAGGGAAATAATCTGTTTAGCTCATGTTTAACAAAAGATGAGTGTGCATGAGCAGCTCCTCGGCCCCTTCGTCCCTACGATGGATTTTCTGTAATTGGGTGTGACCGCGTTGCGGTCACGTCGTCGCCCCCGTTGGCCGCTTTTATTTACGTGTATTTAAGTGTCTCTCTCCGCACATTCACATGTGCTGGGGTCAAGTCATGGTGGGGTCACGGCGTCACTGGATCGATGGGCCGCGTAATGGACGGATCAATGAAGCCGATGGTGCCCTCCACTCACCTCAGGAAAGTTCTGCAGCGCGAAGGCTTTGGCCATGTTGTGAAGCTCCGTGCAACTCATTGCCTCCGCCATGGCCAACACCCCCAGGCAGTTAGACGCCGTCAGCTGTTTCTCTGGGGGATAAACAGAGAGAGAGAGAGAGAGAGAGAGAGAGAGAGAGAGAGAGAGAGAAAGAAGGAGAGTGAAACAGATGAAGACAGAAAAAGAGCATCCTTCAGACATCGATGAAAGAAACATGAAAGGAGATCATACATCTACTGTAGGTGGCTAGGGAGAGAGACAGAGAGAGGGAGAGAAGATGCAGCTGGAGGGAGCGTGTGTAGACCCATGGCCTATCGAGGTGTGTATCTGCCTGAGACTAAGGGAGCGCAAGTATAATAACTCAAAACTGCTTCAGGGACAAACAACAAGGGGAATCGATCGCTCACAGGCCAGGCAGGAGGCACAGGATGGCAGGGAGCGGGAGTCAGGATTAGCCAGGGCACTTTCAAGTAGACCTGTCAGACCCGGAGGCCCCCCCGAGTTTATCTAAGAAATCACCAGCAGGGACAGGACGTGATGCGATGGTGGTCATCTGTGGTGAGCACTGACATTACTTTGACATTGACAAGACCTTGCTTTGTTGGCAAAAAGTAAAGGAGGAAGTAAAGAATTTGGCATTGGGTGCCTGAAATGTAATGTACATTGTGACCGAACGCAGTAACTCACTCCCCACACATTATGCCCATAATCTGTCACTACATTTCCCGTGTCCCCAAAACGCTTCACAAATACATACAGTAGGCTTGTGAGCCAGGCACACATACTGTATGCATGCACGCATGCATGCACACACCACACACACTGGCCACCCTGGTTAATGACCACTCCGAGAGGTCTGATCAAACAACATGCATCAGGGGGGAAATAAAGCCAGGACTTTTATGGAGGAAGACAGAAACACCAAGGGCCCTTTTCCAAACAAATATCACTCAGTAAAGGTCACCTAACATCTCCAAAACAAAAGGCCAAATAAAAGTGGGCTTCATGCCGCATCAAAGCCTGGGTCACCGGGGAGACGAGTCTGTGTCATACTGTACCAATGCACCTTCTCTGTGATTGAAGAAGTACTCACATGTTTTGCTTAAGTAAAAGTATTAATACTGCAATGTAGATATACTCTGTTACAAATAGAAGCCTGGAGTTCAAAATGTCCTTGAGTAAATGTACAAAAGTATCTGCATCAAAATATACTTATAGTACCAAAAGTAAAAGTGCTCATTGCACAGAATGTCACATTTCACAAATTCAAAATGTATAAAATATCTTTTGAAAATAGCCGATCTACAGGCTCAGGTATTCCGGCTCAGGTATTCCGACCTGAAGATGAATTTTCTGTTTTATAAAGTGCTGGAGAGACAGAGAGACTCCTGTAACTGAAGTATTTGACGGTTCAAGTGGTTAAATGTCTGATTACTCCAACATGATGACAGTGCTGTCAAACAAGAATAAGCTGTCTAAGAATGTTTTAATCTGCAACACAATTTTATACAATATGTAGTGGGGACGCTGGGGGGTCCCTGCTTCATCTCTCTCTCAACTAAGAGGTCCTTGGCCTGAAAACGTTCAAGACCCCTGCTCTATAGCAATGAGTATTATCAGAGTATAGAGCTATTTAACACTCATTTTAACCAAAGAAAAACTTACCTTTAAGTAAGTAATGGGCCGGGCCAGCAATTTACTGGAGTGGGCGGTCCGAGCGGTTCGATTTCGAGTGCATGTAGACCTGTGTTGCATCATGTATCCCCCCTCTTTGCCCTGAATTTCCTGTCTCACTGAAGCACTCTGTATCTCTAAAGCAAAATCTGTCCCCAAAAATCTAAAATATAGAAATATTTCTAAACCAGGGAAAATATCACTTCAGTCAAGCGTCTTGACTGCAGAGCACCAAAAATAAACTGTCCGTTTGTTCCATTGAATTGTTTCCCGTTTTGCTGCTATATCGCTATGTGTTCCCGAGAGGCAGCGAGGAATGATGCACAGTAGAATGTGTTGACAGTAAGGAAGTTCTTTCTTATCAGGTCTTGTTCTCATCTACCTTGCCCGTTCTTCTCACTCAACAAAAGACACACATTGTAGGGAAGGTTTAAAACCCTGCAGTGGGACTGTAGTAAAAGTAAAAATAGCTAAATTCACCAGCCATGGAGAAACTGTATTATTAATCTTCTTAACTCTTTATCTTTTTACGGAGTGAAGGTGAGGAGTTGCATGGCAATAAGTATGTGTGTATTCCAGAGTAAAGAAACCCTGTCTTTAATGGCGAACTGACTATGAGTTGTACAGCTGAAGGGAGGATATTGGGAGGAGATTGTCGGACTTGGAAGTTGGTTTTAAAATAATTGTCAAATCCATGACCAGCTATGTCACACTAACATGTTGTGGCTATAGTCACAACCTGCATGCATACAGTAAACCACATAATCATGCCGTGGATCTGTCAGTCTTGCGACCACGGTTTTCCCGGTGACCCTGAGCGCAACGGTGGGAGTGCAGGAGTGTGAGGAACGCACCACTGACTATTGCCGATGATGGAGAGGTTATATAGCTTTATGTATGGAAAGGCACTCTTGCCGATTTCGTAAGAGACTCGTCGCCAATTGCAAGATATTTTAAAGTTATTTGAGGCCATGATGATAACCCCTTCTTCCCACTGGCTACTACTAATAAGGATTTATATTGTCTGTGTTATTGTTTACAACCACAATTATTCACGTGTGGCAAGATCACGGTTCCACTAGTTTTACTAGTAGGCTAGTGTAGGCTTAGAAGCCCTTTCAGAGGTAAATTTTATGTTTTCCATTTAATGATTTCCTTTATCCTCATCTAATCTTGCGCTAATGCACACAACTGTTTTCGGCAGGTAGGCTTTTCAGAAGTTAATTTAATGTTTTCCATTCAATGATTTCCTTTATCGTCATCTTGCGCTAATGCACACAACTGTTTTCGCCAGGTTTAAGGTCTTATTTTAGTTGTTTCTCATAATCTCGCGACCCTCCTTGCCCATCGGCCCCCACTGTTGTGCTCAGGGTCACCAGGATAACCGCGGTTGCGTCAGTCTCCCCTTACCGTTCTCCCTCCATCATACTATCCATAATGCACAAATTCCTCAACAAATAAATAAATGAAATACTAAAGTTCTAAACCAGGGGTGAATGTTGGTGAGTTGTTGTGAGTCACCAGCTGCTGAATCATTTATGTGGGGGAAAGAAAAGAATAGGAAGAAAAAAAATAGTTGATAATGATGGAAATGGGTGAATCCAAAGAGAATGATTGAAACCTGCAGTCCCAGGCCGAAGCCTTAATAAGAAATGAAATATGAAGGATGCACCAATTCACTTGTGTGACGTCTAGTTATAAAAATAACTTATGATTCCTGCTCTTCAAACTGACAGTGATTCCTCTGCACAACATTGATTAAAGGCCAGATTTTTATCTCTCTCTCTGCGCTTGGGGGGCAAAAGCCAGTAACTCACAAATAACTGCATTCTGAGGGAACAATAAAAGTGACTTCATTTTCTAAAATTCTCAGCATAAAGGCAGCAGGTAGATGGGTTGGGTTAAGTATTTGTTATTTTACCCTCAGTCTATTTGCTACAGACTTCAATCATATCTCAGACTTCAATCATAACTGACTTGGCATCAATTTCTCTTTGCTCAAGGACATACCGGTGTGCCTGTTTATCCCTCCCCACCCGCCCACCCCTCAATGTGCCGAAATGTCATGAATCTTGTCGAGGAAGAATGGTTTGACGTTTGTGTAGAAGTCAATTGTACAAATGGCTTTCTTCGTTTTCGGAGCCATAAGTCTGTATTTTTGCCTGGAGGGGAAGGAGAAGTCAAATCAATGCAAGCTGCTACCGTCTTTTCACAGAATTTCCTTGGCTCTGACCTTTTTGCTCAGAACTAGCCATTATGGCCCCATGCGTTATGGATACCCCAAACAATCGCTCTTAAATGGAATGCAAAGCCTGACATTTGCAGTCTCTTTTGGTCCCCTGGCCCCAGAAAATCTGTGACATGCCATTTGCTTTTCATTTTGACCCCTTGGTTCCCTGCCAAGACCCCCCCCCCCCACCCACACACATCTTTCACCAGTCCCATTTCACCTCACACATCCCAACTCCCAGCCAAGGGCTTTGGTGTCGTGCACCAAACAGCAGCGCCACGGGTTGTGAGCTTGTAGATTGGCTAGTTTCGATGCGCAACACCAGCATACCACTAAATACAAGTCTGCCTTCAATCATCCAAGTCTCTATCTTCCTTCCTTCCCTCCCCTGGTCTTGTCTGAGAATCAAGCCTATCTGTATTTCTCTTTTCATTCCACCGAGGTTCAAGCCAGAGGATTTGACATTTAAGTGACAATTGTTCCTTGGCCTTTTTATAAATCTGCCCTGGTGCCTGGTCTAGCCCTTGGGATAGCATCACAGGCGCTGTGCCTAGCTGAGGGAGTGAGCATGCACGATTCTCTCCCTCCCTCTCTCTCGCTCTCTCTCTCTCTCTCTCTCTCTCAGCAACAGGAGTGCCTGCTAGCTTTGGAAAGCTGACAAAAACTATATGAGCCGTGGTTTAGTGCCAGGGACCGTGAGGAAATTCAGGTTTCCGCACAAGTCGCCTTGCCTTGCAAAGCTGTGCATACTGAGGCAGCACAAGACAGCTTTTGAAGAAGCTTGGAGCCGTTGCTGCTGTGTGTATTAGGAAAAGGTCACAGGGGAACAGCTCAAGTAACGTGCACACACTACACGTACCCCTGCACTACGTGCACGCTCCAACACACACATACAGTACATGTACAGTACATGGATAAACAAACATCAACTGCACAGTATGTGTACCAACGCACAGACGCTCATGAATGCGCACACATGCGCGCGTGCGCACACACACGCACAAATGTGCGCTTTAACATGAGTAAACGTAAATATAAGTACATGGGATGGGACGATAAGCGATATTACCGTGACAAAAAACACTCACGATAATCGTATCGTGGAGATTTAATTTGTCGTGATATCGTCCTCCGTCATGCACTGGGATCAATTCACCTTTTATTTGCCGAGCTGCGTATCCGGTACCACTTAAACCCTCTATAATTGGTAAAAGGTACTTATAATATACGTACTTGATACAGTCTTTTTTTCACTCTATCAAATCTCTTCGACAAAAAATAGCCGATCTACAAGCTCACAACAACAGTTGTGAGCTTGTAGATCTGCTATTTTTTGGCAAATGTTCCGCCCCAGGATAATGGATGTTGATTATCGCGATAATATCGTAAATCACTATTTATTTTCAATGTCACAATAATCGTGATATGAAATTTTCATATCATCCCATCCCTAATAAATACTACACAAAACATTCACAGAACCAAGTGTGCTTCCTGTCCTCTGTTGGCTTCCTTACCTAGGAAAGAGACGCAGACTTTACAGAAGGTGCTGAACTGGAACTTGTTGGCCGCCTCCAGCAGCATCTTGGCGTTGGCCGAGTCGATGACCAGCGACCCGGTGTAGACGAACTCCAGCAGCTGCTCCAGCACGTCTGCGCCGATGTTGCTCATCGTCAGCTCCAGCTTCTCCCCGCTTCTCCCCGTCTCCCCCGACGACCTGGTTTGACCAATCACGGCAGAGAGAGGGGAAGTTAAGACAGATTTCCGGGGGTTGGAAGGAACATGATGTGTCTGCTGGTATGCATGTACTGTGTGTACACATTCAAAACGGGATGGGGAGACAATGCTGTAGGACTACACACGAACAGCTATAGTACAGTACAACACTCACAGTCTACCCCCCCCTTCCCACCCAGGCCCATACGAGAGGGGAGGAAGAAAATAACAGAATTGTTACACAGTAAGATAACGTAAAGCAGGAGAGGGAGAGGGAACACAACTTTGGATGTGGTTTCTATTGTTCTATGGTGGGGCTAGCAGATTTGCACTGTAAATTCGAGTGCTGCATCTGAAACAGAATATACATTGTGGACAAGGATTAGGCAAATAAAAGTTATTGCATTGCATCTTTGTAGGGCATAAAAACACTATATTACATATACATTATATATATATATATATATATATATATATATATATATATATATATATATATATATATCCAGAAGGCATGCTGTGTGTGTGTGTGTGTGTGTGTGTGTGTGTGTGTGTGTGTGTGTGTGTGTGTGTGTGTGTGTGTGTGTGTGTGTGTGTGTGTGTGTGCGCGCGCTGTGAGAGAGAGAGAGACGGAGACAGAGAGACAAAGAGAGAGGCAGTTTTCATGTATGCATAGTGTTCAGGTGGAGACGCATACATGGGTGGCTTTATAATACATCAACTAGACAACAGAAAACAAGGAGAGAAAGACAGAGACAGAGGGAAAAGAGAGAGTGCAATGCATGCAATGACAACATGACAGAGTGCTGGTTGTGGTAGTTATCCTGTGTGTAAGAGAGCTTTTGCTGTCTCTGGACCGACGATATTGCCGTCGTGCATGCTGTATCTCAGAGCTGCAACTTGACTCCGAGAGGGAGGTCTGGGACGTCTCTGGGTGGATGAAATGCAAGAGAATAGAAGTGATACGACCCATCCTAATGCACAACCTAAGATGTGCGGGTTAGGGGGACCGGAGCCTGCGTGGCAGACCTTGGTCTCCCAACATGACATCACCCGGATCGAATGGCTGAGGTTAGCTCCCATACGGGTGCCCCCCGGGGAGGCGCGAGAGCGTTAAATAACGCCTCACCACCCATGTTTAATGTCCCGTGTGAAACAATAATCCACTCAAGGGCAAAATAATGGAATCAGTGCCCCGCAGAATGGGGAGCCTCTGCTATTGTGTCTTTCCCCCTGTGGCTCCGGACATCAACATTATGAAAAGAAGCCTGCATTAAGATGGATGGAGGCTGCTCGTCTCTGCGTGTGCACGTGCACGTGCACGTGCGTGCGTGCGTGTGTGTGTGTGTGTGTGTGTGTGCGTGCGTGCGTGCGTGCGTGCGTGCGTGCGTGTGTGTGTGAGAACGGGAGCGTGTGCACGTCTCTTCCCTTTCACTGTCGGAGCCTGTTTGTTCTCCGTTAGACAATCATGACAATCAGTAAGAAGTCGGAGAGACACTGACACACAGACAGACAGACAGACGGGCGGATGGACAAGAATGATTACTGTGAACATGAAGAGAGAGAGAGAGGAGAAATAAAGAGAGATATAGGGAGGGAAGGCAGGGTGAGACGGTTCTTCCTCAGGTTGCCAGCAGCCATCCTTCTTGGGGAGGGGGTTGGGGGGACTGGGGGGGGGGCGGTTGTTCCGTGACTGTTGTTTAAATAAGAAAAAACCCTCCCCTCGCCAAAACCACCACACCTAAACAGAGCCTGTGTCATCAGTAGCCTGTGGTGTATGAACTGAGACATTAGTGGTTGTTGAGTTGAGAGATCGCACTCAGGACGGACGCCACAGGGGGGGGGAAAGGACAAAAACTAAAGAAAAATGTATTTAAAGTAAAAATGAAATAAAAATTAAAAGGAATTACAATGGTATTTGTCTCTGGATGGACATTGGCTGGAAAAACCAAGGCGGTTATACTCTTTAATTCCTCCTGCAAAGCAAAAAGCCACATGGTGTTATTCCACCCTTTTTCCACCCAAAGCCCCGCGGTGACGAGCAGGTAGCAACACGGAGAGGAAGAAGAGAAGGGGGGAAGAAGCGAGAGAGTGTGAGAGAGGGAGGGAAGGAGAGAGAGAGGGAGAGGGAGGGAGGTTGAGAGAGGGAGAGAGAGAGGGGAAGAGTAGTCCCGGGTTAAAGCTACAGTACGTAGGGAGGGAGTTTGGAAAGACAAGAACAGAAGGGAAGATTTTAAAATATATAGAGAAAAAAAGGTAAAGAAATAAGAGAGCGAGAGAAAAATAAAAACAGAGGCATGCTCATCAACCAGGTCTATTAGTGCAATTGGAATGGGTTGGTCTGGCCGTTTGTCTTGTCGGAGCACTTTTGTTATGGAAATGACTTTCCGCATCCTCAGAGAGAGTTTTAGGAGATATTTACGCCACGTCTGATTGCAGATTCAAATTTAAATCGTGGAGCAAAAAAAAGGGGAAGTGATGATGGGAAGGCGCAAGAGAGAGAGAGGAGATAAAAGAGAGTAAAGATAAAAGATAGGTACACTCAGAGGAATAAATGTGTTTGTGAAAAATGCACCACTTATTGAAAAGGGAAAGTCGTGAAATGATCTGTGTCAGTGGAGGCGAGTGCATATACGCGGGGGCCATGGCTGAGAGAGGAGGGTGGGGATCGGGGGGATACGGAGCACCCGCGGATTCCTAATGCATCCCTTCAAACTAACAAAGCTTTACCGGAGGAACACATTTATCTTCTTTTTACAAAGCCGTTTATTCTGTTGAACGCCATGCGTACACGACTAGAGAGGCTTACTCAGATGCTACGCTCTTTTTTCTTCTTCTGTCAGCAGGAAAAGTAAGGGAAAGCGAGATAATGTGGCTCAGTGCACCAATGAATGTTCCGTTTTGTTTTGTGGGCTTCCTGGTGTTGTGGCGCTACTGCATTACATATCGTCACTGTCGGGCAGAAACCCTGTATCTCCAAGTCTCACATTTGTAGGTTTTTTGTAAAGTAAACCCTGCTTCATCACACAAGACTGTCGCACAAAACTAGTGAAAATAGCCGATCTACAAGCACACAACGCCTCGCGGTGCGAGGCGTTGTGTGCTTGTAGATTGGCTATTTTCACTAATTTAAATCATTTTTAAATGATATGATACAATGATAAATACAATGATAAATACAAAATGGTTTGGACATACAAGGTTTCCACCCGACAGTGACGATATGTGACACTATATCAGGGGAATCCATCTGTTGTAGTGGCCCCTCTCCACTGGTTTTCCAGTGGGACCAAAAGTGTCGCACTGAATATGAAGTCAGGGACAGCGTACAGGGACGGCATACTATAAAACGCAGTGTTCCTCTCTCTGTTGAATGACCCTCTGTCAGACTGTCTGTACACTGCAGAATCAGTGATCCAGAGAGCGTGGATCAGGACCCAAAAGCAGGCCTCCGGGTACTTTTGGGTCCTAGGCCGTTACTCTGAGGAACACCGATTCTATTTGCATCCTGGCTCGTAACAAAAGGGACAAAGAGAAACAGGTCGAGGGGGTGATTACTGGATCCCTCCCTGGGTGCAGATCAAGGGTTTCCATGGAATACGACTGTGGACTGCCATTATATTATACAATAATTATGCCTGCTATTATTGTTATTGTCAATACAGTCGATACTACTGACTGTTGTTGCTGTTGCTTGAATTTCTCTCTCTGTCTGTCTGTCTGTCTGTCTGTCTGTCTGTCTGTCTCTCTCTCTCTCTCTCTGTCTCTCTCTCTCTCTCTCTCATGGTCAAGGCAGATGGCCACCCTAGAGCCTGGTTCTGCCTGAGGTTTGTTCCCATTAAAGGCTTGTTTTTCCTTTGAAAAAATGCTTGATCAGATCTCTGATCTATATGTAAAGTGTCCTGAGACAACTTGTTGTGATTTGGTATTGTAATAAAATGTATTTGAAATTGAATTGAATTAAACAAGTGGAAAGGGCAGTGTACTACTCCAGCTTTATTTTTGACACAATTGAGTACAGAGAATCAGTGAGGCTGAAAGGGAGACTGAACAAAAGAGGAAGGCACTGATGGGTTTCGATTTGTTTAGTGAACTAATCTTCAAACCACTCTACGCTTAAAGCCCCTTTTCCACTTGGTGCTAAAACGATAAAGATAACAATACAAATATCGTTTTCAATTGAGGTGGATGGCAGCGTCCACACCACAACAATAAAGCAGTCATAATTGATGTGAACGCCGACGTATCGTTATCTTTATCGCGTCCGGTGGGAAAGAAGCATAATGAGGAAGCAATTTTCTTCTTGCACAATATCTGGTCATTACGTCTCTCAAACGGCTCCTTTTGCGACAATTTTACCGTGCCATGATGAGTATATAAACAACTCATCGGTAAGATATCCCAGGACTAAACCCTAGGGTGCCAATTCTGCCGAACCTACGTCCAGAAGGTCTGAATCAGTGGTTCTCAGCGACCTATGAGCTGGGGCCCACCGGTGGGCTGTGAGGACATTGCAAGTGGCCCTCAAATAACTGGGCCATCAAATAAGATGCTAGAATGATTATAGTATCTTTTTTTTATTATTAATAAAAAGACATTTCAGAAATTATGACACTGCTAAATAGGAACATAAAGTATATTAGTTCTATTGATCCAAGCCAGAACGCAATCAATTGATTGATCATAACATGCTACAAATATTTAAACCCATCTGACCACTTAACTAAACTACAGTATACTGAATGAAGCAGAAGTGAGAGCGGGGATGGATGGGCAGGGGTGTGTGTGTGTGTGTGCGTGCTCGGGAGAACAATGCGGTAGTAAGGGCTCAGCTGGAGTATTCGTTCAGGCCCGACAACATAATGGGCTTTAACACAGCTCTCTGGCTCTCTTTGAGTCATAACACACTGTACGACTTTCAGGCAAGGGGAGGGAGAGACCAGGGGCGTCACAAGGGGGGGAAAAGTGGGACTGAGTTACTAGGGCCCAAGGTGGAGGGGCCTAGCAGATCTACAAGCTCAAAGCGCGCTTTGTAGATCTGCCATTTTTGAAAAGTCGTGAAAATGTGTTCAAATCTTTGAATATATGTATTTTTTAAGCGAACATTTGTAACTCAAATTTTGCTTCTGGGGGATCCCTGGAACTAAATATTTTGAGATGGGGGTCCGTGGCCAAATACATATAATTTATTTGACTAGAAACATTAGAAGGATTTGAAATATTCAAAGACTTGCACAAAGTTTTAAAGATTTTTCAAAAATAGCAGATCTACAAGCTCGCAGTGCGGCACTGTGAGATTGTATATCTGCTATTTTTCAATAGTTAAAGCACAAAGTTCATTGGGGGCCCACTGTGAATCTTTGTACCCAGGGCCCAGAATTTGGAGCGACACCCCTGGGAGAGACACAGAGAGAGAGAGAGAGAGAGAGAGAGAGAGAGAGAGAGAGAGAGAGAGAGAGTGAGAGAGAGAGAGAGAGAGAGAAGAGAGTGCGGGAGTGGAGTTGGAGAGAGAGAGAAACAAATGGCATAAACGCACGCGTCAGGAGTGCAAGAAAAGAAGATTTACTGGGGCACGGACGAGATGTAGCGGCCGTAAATTAGGGGAGGTGTGGAGCATGCTTATTGAAAAATCCTGAAGGGGGTAGAACGGCATTACCGGAGATGATCTGTCTCACTGCAGCAAAGGGAGAAGCTAAATCGTTTCTTTTATTTATTTATTTTATTTTTTGGTTTGGGGTAGGGGGCAAGAAGAACGTGCTTGCACATTCTGCAGCGGTATTACATTGTTCAAGTATCGCAGAGAGAGATGGCAGGTTACTGTGTACGGGATGCACTACAGTATGGAGGAGGGGGTCCATGAACTGCAGGCCACATACATATAACGTCGTTGTCGGGTGGAAACCTCGTATCTCCAAGTTTCAAATTTGTATGTTCTTTCGCAAAGTAAAGCCCTGCTTCATCAGACAAGGCCGTCACACAAAAGTAGTGAAAACAGCAGATCTACAAGCACACAATGCCTCGCGGTGCGAGGCGTTGTGTGCTTGTAGATCGGCTGTTTTCACTAGTTTAAATCATTTTTAAAATGATAAATGCAAAACGAACGGTTTTGGACATACAAGGTCTTCATCGGACAACGACGATAAGGAACAAAGAGGAGAAGAGAGAGAGGGAGAGAGAGGGGGGGGGGGGAGAGAGATAGAGAGAGAAAGAGAGAGAGAGAGAGAGAGAGAGATATTGGGTGTTATAATTGCCTCGTTTCTGAAACACAATCATTTTGTCCTAAAAAGGTTTGGAACCGTTACATTGTCATAAGGCAGATGCAATTTTGGATATGAGCATCTCATTGAATATGCAGTCTCTGTCGGGGGTTTGGGTTATCTCAAATTGGTGCTGGCTCTCATGTTACTGCCATTTACTGGGGGGAAAAATAGTACACAACAAGTAGTACTCATTAAAGTCTGGGGTTAAATGTCAATGCCATGTTAAAAGTCGATGAATATTAAAATCAGGAGATATATATCTATATATATATATATTTATTACCGTGTTAAAACAGATAACTACCAAATTGAAGATTTGCCTTTCACGGTGCAAACATGTATGTACATCATTACGTTTCCATTAAATGAATGGCCAGTTGGGCTCAAGTGCTAATTAAACTTTCATTTTATTTTTTATAACCGAGTCATCTAGTTGTGTGTGTGTGTGTGTGTGTGTGTGTGTGTGTGTGTGTGTGTGTGTGTGTGTGTGTGTGTGTGTGTGTGTGTGTGCATGGTCCGGGGGAGAGGAGCTGCACTCTCTCACCCTATAATATTACATCTGTACTTTCTCCCTGACTGATGGCATTCTGCCTGGGTAACACACAAGAATTATGGCCCCCATGTCATTTTAACCCATACCCCCACGCACGCACGCACACACACACACACAGTATGCCCATAGAGACTTTGGCATGCAGGCGCACACACACACACACACACACACACACACACACACACACACACACACACACACACACACACACACACACACACACACACACACACACACACACACACACACACACACATTCATACATACATACACACACAGTCAGGCATATGTGCATTGCTTTTCAAGCACACGTGTGTACAGCAACTCAAGTTTTATGAGGAGCTGACGTGCGCTGTGGGGCAGCAGCGTGGACGTCCTGGAGAGCCACGAGGCCTGGACACAGCGAGAGCACCCCAGGGGGACACACAGCAACATTTAGAGCGTTTGTTTTATCTTCAAAGTAGGGCATTAACGAAAAATTTGACAAGTCGACTTCATTACACAAGTCGACTCCCACCAGAGAAAGTCGAAAGTCGAAGTTGAAAAAAAAAAAAACTTTCTATTGTGAAAATAGCAGATCTACATGCTCACAACGCCTCGCAGCATGTAGATCGGCTATTTTCACAATTTCTGCCTCTATATATTTGACAATTTGGCCAATGTTTAATTTGTCATTTTAGAGGTAAGATTAAAAAAATACCTTTATATAATTAGCACTTTAGAAAAAAAGTGAAGATACCCTCTATACACTTAAACTTTATGTTGGTTTGTTTACAGTTGAGTAAGAAAACAATGTTTCACATCAAGTTAATCATCTGGGGACTTCAACTCAACTTTTTACTGAGTCGAGTCAACTTGCAAAAATCACAAGTCGTTAAAATGCCCTACTTCAAAGTCTACACATGGACACTAATGTGCCCTTTACGGGGTCCATTTGTGCACTCTGTCTGGATTTCAGGGTTGCGGGACGCGCCTCTTTCTCCCTTTCGTGCGACCTCGTAAAGACCTGAGCGGGGGGCGCAGGGGGTCATGTGTGGCATCAGCATAATTCCACATGAACTGAAGGCTGACCTGAGCGGCTCTGTGAGGCCATAACTCAGTGACAGACAGCTCCCTGGCTCCCTCTGATCTGAGCTGACCCAGGCAGTGAACCGTCCGCCTGGCTGGGCACGACGCCTCAGAGAGCACCGTCCAAAGTGTCTCGCCTGCCCGCCCGTATTCATGTGTTTATTTTTAGTCCGTTGTCGCTTTATTTAGATGGGATATTTCAGGGTGCTCGGGTGCCGCAGGGGTAAAGTACCGTTTCACCGCCGTGGACACTAGGGGTTCGACTCCGGTTTGGCCGAGTGTCTATTCTATACGAACACAATTGGCCAGTGTTCGGGGGCAGGCAAGCTGGGTGGGGAGGCTGATATTTATCACCGTACATACTCCTCCGGGACCCCTAGGGGGTCCTCAGAGTTACTACAGGGGGTCCTCCAAATCTTGGTGTGATAGAAACTTGTTTTTTTCCCCCTTTTTTATATTAACCACTTGAACCCTAGCTTAGAACTTTAGCCAAAAATAGCAGATCTACAAGCTCATTAACATGAATCCAAAATATACCGATGATCGTGCTGTCAAACAATGAAACTATATGGAATATATGAAAAGGTTGTGGGGGTCCCTGCTTCATCTCTCTCTCAACTAAGGGGTCCTTGGCCTGAAAACATTGAAGACCCCTGGTATACCGGTATATGGTACAGAAGGTATAGGACAGGAGTCACTATGAACTCCTCACTGGCAAATGAGCCAGTAAGGTTAAAAAAAAAAGGTGTGGGGAGGGTTAATTGCCTAAGCGACTAAACTGGGTAAGAAATAATTGGTTACTCTAGATGGGAGAGTAGAGAGAGATACGTACTGAGGGCAGAAAGGGGAAGCACATGCAACACGCGTCTCCTGCCAGAATCAAACCACTCTATTCTCTGCCTCTTGTTATGTGCTTTTCCTACATCTTGCCTTTTGTTCTTCTCTCCCTTGATTGTTCCTCATTTCCCTCCCATGCTGACCTTTCAGAGCCATCCTCTCCATGTTGGAGTTCGGCTGAGTGTTGTGTTTGCTAAGAGAAGCCAAGGTGCCGCATGCCTCGTAAAAACACACAACATTTATTGCGAAGGGTGTCATGTTTGCACCACGCAAAGACAGATGATCAAGAATTCATTATGTCAAAATGTTGATGCCTATTACAATTAGCAATCAGTGCATTGGATATCCTCAGAAGTGTGATCTTCGATGAGAACATGTATTTTTGGGGGCTAATCTTCTGAAGAAATGGCCATGTTCTGACAATACGTCAAGTAGCATTACAATTAATTTACCAGTTAATTGGAATTTGCTCTATTAAGCTCTCAAATTAAACGAGTACAATCTATGAATGTAGGCAGCAGCGGGCATGGAGATGAGCTTGATGAAATTCAGCCCATTCCTCTGAGGGCCATGTGTCTTCCTGCAGTATGGTGCCTTATCTTTATGCATAATGCACCTGCAGCTGCAGCTCGGATAAGACGCAGAGACGAAACAGTCCCGTGGACAGCTTGACCAGCATGGGGTCTCCATCTCTCTCCACAGTGACAAAAGTCTCCCAGGAGGCTACTGTGGTACTGTCAAGGTCATGGGATGATTCCATTTCTCTTTTTCATTCTAATGGTCCGCTTGTGTCTGTGAGCGTGCGTTTGAGCATGCACGGCCGCATGTGTGTAGTCGTGCAGTATGCCATGGAGATGAGTGCATCTTATCATCAATATGAGCACGACTCCAACTTATTTGAATATTTTCTTACCGGGTGGACGGTCTAGAAACAGTATTTTACAAGTCAAAGGAATTGCCAGTACTCACAGAAAGGGTCCTTCAGGTACTTTCTATTTAATGGGCACGGGCAGCTAACAAATCAACGCACGCATTTTAGGACAAAGCCTTCTTCAATGGAATGTTAAGTACACAAGGAAAATCATCTAGTTCTTTTTTACAAGTTTGATCTTGTACCTACATGTGCAGTTCAATATGCCTCACCTATGGACCGCAGCAAAGGTGTATAGTGACTCTATACCACATACCTTGACTGTTAGCTGACCATGCCTATTAAATTACTGTAAGTACCCTTTGCGTGTGTAGTGGTAATTCGTTTGACTGCATCTCAGTTTAGACTTGCTGATAGGCTATGCCTTTACTTTCGTTGCTCTCTCTCTCTCTCTCTCTCTCTGGTATCTCAACTCTCTTGTTCGTCAACCCCACTGAGTAGGATCGAGTGTATCGGTGAAGAGTGCCGTCCGGCTGCCTCTCCTACAGTTCATAGCAGATAAGCAGCGTGGCACTTCCCTCCGGGGATCAATAAAGGTTTATCTTATCTTATCTTATCTCTCTGATGAGCGCGCCATGGAGGCCGCGTGGCTGTGAGGCAAAGTGCCACAATTCTCAGAGGCCTTACACAGCTACAGTACCGCTAGTGATTCTCTCTCTCGCCTGTCTGTCAGCGTGCTCCTAGATCAATCAAGCTGAATACACCTGCAAGGCTCTGAAACAGGGAAGAAGACGTTAGGGATTAATTATTCCTTCTTCCCAGCAGCAGGATATATATAGTCACAGATGTGCGTGCCCACACATATCGGAGTGACCCTTATGGATAACTGTGCCCAGCTGCCCCACAGCCACACACACACATGAAGGTGTATAGTGTACACACACATACACATATGCATGCACGTGTACTGTACATGCACATACACAGACAGACAGACAAAACACACACGCACGCACACGCACACGCACACGCACACACACACACACACACACACACACACACACACGCACACACACATCCATGAAGAGAAAACAGTGTGCAGAACAGACTATTAGGGAGATATGCTTGGACTGCAGATCAGATCAGACATTAGTGAAGGTTGCCACTAAGCTGTGGTTCTTTAAAGCTAAACTTAGAAGTGCATTTTCTTTGTCTCTTGTTTAAATCCCTGAATCTTCCACATCTTTTTCATTTCACTAACTCTACTTATTAGCAGATGAAAGACATTAAGTTTTCACCAAAAATAAAGAGGAAAAACAAGTAGCTTGAGGGTAACAGAAGAGACATCATGGCCTTTGTCAAATCACCTCCCAAAGTGCAGAATGTGGATTTCTTTTTTGGTGAGTTTAAATTGAACAAAAAAATGTAACACAAAATAAATAAATAAAAACAATCCCCAGTCATGGAACGTGTGTGCGCTGTTCATTAAAAATGGAAATGCGGGTTAATTCGCTCTACATGGGGAGGAAAGATAAAGACGAGGAAGTTGACCTTTTCTTGTTTCATGTTCTCGTACTGTAGCGTGTTTTTGCGATATAGATACATTCAATTTGAGGCGGGATCAGGAGGGAGGAAGGAAGGAAGGAATGGCTGCTGGCACCTTTGCTAGGAACCAAAAAAGTCTTCACATACCTGCAAGAGAGAGAAGGGGGGGAGGGAAAGAAAATTAAAGAAAAAAAAACAAAGGAAAGGGGGGAAAAAACAAAGGAATAAGAAAAGAGAAGAAAGAGAAGCAACACAAATGCGCCCTACAAAAAGAACAGATTGGATCAACAGCTGGTGGGAGGAGAAGAGTTGAGAAGGCAAACCTTTTCACCAGGTCCTTGAAATACAAGCTGCAGGAAGCTAGAACATTTTGGTGCACTTCAAACTCTTTCCCTTCAACAATAATTTTCAGGTCTGTAAAGTCTTTCGCTCTGCGCTGCAGGTTGAGCTCCTTCAACATCTCTGTAGAGGAAGAAAACAACAACAAACAAAAAAGAAAGAAAGAAAGACAAAGCCATATTTTGTTTTAGAATGTGGAATTCTATTATCTCTCTCTCTCACTCTCTCTCTCGCACTCGCTCATCCTTTCGTTCTTCTGTACAGTACGCACAGTAGCAATGTGACAAGGAACAACATGGAAAAAAACGTAATGGCAGAAAAATGTGCAAATTTACAAAGAACACATTGCTGACGGTATTTTTTTTATCATAACAATATTATTTGTTGTACTGTATGTCAGCGGGGAAACAGTAATGAAACAGTTGATCATCAACAGTCAACAACCAAAATTGGTGTGTGTGTGTGTGTGTGTGTGTGTGTGTGTGTGTGTGTGTGTGTGTGTGTGTGTGTGTGTGTGTGTGTGTGTGCGCGTGCGTGCGTGCGTGCGTGCGTGCGTGCGTGCACCTCCATAAAATAGGCTAATAATGACCACAAATGTTCAGTGCTGTGCTGAGGAATATTCTCTAGAACTTGTAAATTCTCCAGCCTATTGCATTTGACTTGTGCAAATTTACACTTCAGCACCAGAATATTCAACCAAAGGGAACCGCCACAATATTAATAACCGATGTGGGATGAAAACAGAGACTGCGTCAATGCGTTTTTTCATAATTCAACAGCGTTCGTTTGGTTTCCTTGCTGCTGTCCTGGCCAGGGTACAAGTCGACCTTCAAACGTCACTCAGTAGGAATACAAAAAAACAACTGCTGCTCCCCAAATCCTAAAACCCACATCACTCTGTCTCTTTCTCTTAGAAAAGTAGTTCCCTTCGTCTTTTCCTTGCTGAAGAGCAGAGGGGGAAAGAATATACATATACATTATATGCATATATAGCAAGAGAGAGACGGGAACAAAACAAAATGTGAGAAGATAATGCTTGGAGCAATCAAAGCAGTGTTTGTGTTGAAGTCCACAGTGCCCACACTGCGTTCTTTAATATGATGCCGTGGTGCGTTGTTGTTGGACCGAGCCCTAAGGTAACGCTGGGTCAGAGGCGCTTGTTTCTCTCTGTGCCTTAATGAGGCACCATGAGGGGACGCTAAGAGTGAGAAGCAGCAGGAGGCCGTCCACTCTGTTCTAAAGCCCTCAGAGCAGTACTGTGAACAGTACAGTTCTGTTAATTGCCTATTGAGAAATTTGCCACTAAAACCAAGCACCAGAAGCAAGATGGTTAATAGCAAGCTACAGGACATGAAAACCACAGCATGTGTGCTGTAGGATACTGAAAGTAACAACATACGCCTACAGAGGATGCCATGTTCACTTGAATCGAAAAGGAACTCGCCTTTGGAACACTATGCAGTTCCCCTCACTACACGATTTCGGAGGATGTGCAATTATACACACCACTTTGAGTCTTGCTAACAACAACGATAGCCTAATAATTCACAATATGTCTCACAGCTTCTTGTGTATTATTGCTTTCCTTAAACTTCAGTAAATGTACTTGGGCCACAAAACACAGACTGAATAATTCACTGATTGATTTTATCTATGGACAATCAGACAAAAGTCCAAAGGACACACACACACACACACACACACACACACACACACACACACACACACACACACACACACACACACACACACACACACACACACACACACACACACACACACACACACACACACACACGCAACATAAAAGACAAAACAACACAGTCAGTCTTGAAATCCAAAAACACTGCACTGCAATTTAAGAAAATAAAATAGTAACTCAAAACCCACACTCAGCTAAAGTTACTGTACAATGTCATTGCTGATTTCATTACAAAACTGTTATCCTGTTCCATAACAAAGTTGAAACCTGACTTCTATAAGCCCCTCTCCTATTTAAATATGTGTAGCAGTAGGCTCCACAACAATGGTAACAGTGTAAAAAGAACTTCTGGCTACATAATTATTCACTCGAGACACTTTACACGAACACACACTTGGCTCTGGTATGATAGTTATGCTGACTATAGACGATTGTTATCCGAGAAAAAGTATTGAGGAACAATACTTGCACCTAGCTATCTGTATTCACATTACATTTAACAAATACCAAAGATATTATTTTGTATCACCTGCAGTTTGTTCCCAAGTCTAACTGTCAAACCACTGTTCCAAGCAGAACACACAAACCGTTATCAAAATGACACTGTATCAATGATGACACGAGAAGTTTCTTTAAAAAACAATCTAAAAAGCCCTGTTCTTGCAAAACAGAAACGTGAGTTTGCTGGCACTCTTAGATCATATTTTAGCAGCAATGGATTCACAGGAGAATGACTGTTCCAATATTACTCCTAAAAACGAGACACTTGTCTGAGATTCAATTTCAGCTCCATTATGAGAGACTTTCAACGTATTTGTTCTTGACAGCTTCTGGTTAGTTCCAAACAGGATTGTCTCGGTTTTACCCAGATGTATTGAAAGCTTGTTATCTATGAGCCACTCTCTTACACGTTCTAATTCATTACTAAGAGTGTTTTCAATCATTCCCAGATACCAGTAACGCAGAATCATGCACATACGGTACGAACAAGAGCTTACATTTCACCGCCGCTGGCTGGCTACACAAGAAATAAAAGAGGCCCTAGAATAGAACCAAAAACTGTGTTTGTAACGAGGCACACACCACCACATCCTGGGAGGAGTTGGGACTGAAACAATCATCCCTGCTATATCAGTGGTACGGCACGACCTTGGAACTTCAGTGAGGAACGCTGAGCCTGCATGCTGACATCGGCTTCACCAGTGAGTCGCTTAAAACAGACATGGGGCACCGAGCAGGGCGAGCAGTGTGGCTGCAGAATACAGTATACATTCATTCTGTGTCTCAAACGTACGGAATAACAATTGAGGTGGGCGGCTTCCTATTTTTACTGTCGGTCCAAAGCGGTTACTTTCGGGAAATGAAAAAAATAATAATAATAATGTTCCAATCGATCGAATGATTTTTTTTTGTATTGTTTCCCACAGACAGACGAAACCACTTCAAATCTGGCATCCCTATTTTGGGCATGATAAAGATGAACAATTTCTTCTTCTTTCCTTTTTACATTTTTACAAAGGAAGGTAAAATAGATGGGCTGTATTCACTACCTTTGCATGACAATGTCATGAAATAGTATAAAATATGGATTTGAAAATGTGGGTCCCTCCCCAGTCCCCACATATCTGGTTGGTTATTTAATGGGGGGCACAGGCACTGATCAGACTACTCAGAGACTGATCAACCCCTGGCAGTCACACAGACATAGGGTAGGGTAGTTGTGTTTTTCTCATATCATCCTGAAAGTGGCATGTTCGATTCAAAGCAGGGATTTAATTAACCTGAGATGACACTCGGCCCTCTATTTGGCTTTCATTTAGCTCCTTTCATTCTCCCGCACTGACTGGCACTGGGAGCTCCTGTGCTGAATTAATTGATCTGATGAAATTATATTAATTATTAAGAGATTTTACCAAGCAACACATGCTTTTCAGAGTTATCCTCATATGTCAGGGGCAAAAAAACTAGGCTATTAAAGTGTCTCGCAATAAATACACACACAGAGAGAGAGAGAGAGAGACACACACACACACACACACACACACAAACAGACAGAGAGAGAGAGAGTCTATGCACATGCAAGCAACACAAACACAATGGCTGGCCATTAGATTTGCCCCCCATCCGTCCCCACTCGCCTGCATTCCACTCCATTGCTAGTTGTCAGTTGGCTAGCTATCTGATTACTGTGTGGGCACCGACTGTGAATGGTGAATACATAGTAGTTTGGAGTTCGCATTAGCAGAGTCTCCGGCAACCGATATGGCTCTCACCTCCAATCTGCCGCATCGCATACCATCCATTTACCCCTGAGACTGTGAATTGAAGAGAAAAGGGGGGGGAAAGCGAGACCGGAGAGAGAGAAAGAGAACTACGGTTGTCAGCAAACAATGGCCGCCTCCCTCGGAGCCGTGTGGACACACCTGAATGGCTGATGGATAAAGCTAATTATGCCATCTTGGGGGCGGATCAGTGTGTGCACCCTAGAAAAACTCATCACTACGAGGGACCATGAAACTGCACATGGCGTCCCCATTCTCTGCTCCGGGCTGGAGCGTGGTGAGCCACAGCCACGCTCAATAGGACCACAGAGCACTTCTGAAACACCCAAACGTCTCAATACTTCTAAAGGAAAAAGGGGTCGAGGACCATCACGTTTTGCAGCAGAAAAACACGCACGCACGCACGCACGCACGCACGCACACACACACACACACACACAGGGGATGAAATAGCGCCGTGATTTGTTTTGCAGGGGGTATATCTGGATGCGATTCTCACAGGTGTTGGCATACTCCACAACAGAGGGACTGTATCGAGGACTGCACACTGCGCTCCAAACACAGTACATGAGTTGTTTACTACAAGCCCAGACAGTTTACAACAATAACACCTCACGCTGTGTTATGCGTGATTGGTGGAAATCCTGAAATGCTCAGCGGGTGGTGTGAGGTACCAACTCTGCTGTTTGCCCTAGTAACCCCACGCTGCCGTCAAAACAGCTCCGGACGCTGTAAGCCAATGGTGTGCTTAGACCCCGTTTCCAGTAACCAATCAGAAGCGCGTTCAGCATCTGTGCCGTGGGGCACAGAATGCTGAACTCTGATTGGTCAGGGGGGCTATCGAGCAGGCCCTTTGGTTACTGAACTTGGAGCCATTTTGGGGTTTTGGAATCCACATTCATTCTTACGTGTGTTAAAACCGCCATTTTAGTTTTACAGCCATGGTGGGAAAATTCATGAAGTAAAAATATTACGTTCAAATTGATAAGGTCTCAATGACGGTACTCTGACATGAAATGAAATGTAATAACGCCGGGCACTAAAATCACCTCTGTCCACAACGAATTTGCTCCATTTTGTACCTGAATAACCTCTAAATATTTATATTCTTGTGTTGGGTGTTATTTTGTTCCATATCTTTCCTTAAACTATAGACAATTGTCGGCAAGGTATTAAAAACAAATTCAGAATTTAAATAAAATCAATAAGAATCATTATTCACACTATGAAGGTAAATCTTTGGTCATAAAAAAAAGTTTTTGTCAGTGGCTGTGTGTTAGGTATGTGCATACATAGGTACAGTACAAGTTTCCTTATTTGTTACATTTTCACATTAAGATCAATAAAGATTTATCCAGACAAGTAAAGCAGAAGCTGAAAATCCTATCACAGATAACCAACATTCCTGTGTCCTTAAACCTGCTCACAGAGGTACAATCGTACACGTTGAATACAATTAAATACAGAACACGAGAGTGGAGAAGCGGTTGTGGGCGGTTTGTGGGCCTAGTGCATATATACTGTACACAAATACAAGAAATTCATCTGGGTAGGATTTCTATCTATATGCACTCAAAAATGCAATCAGGTAAAAAGGAAATAGGAATCAAACATAGAAAGGGGAAAACATAATATCAAGTGATGTAAATGTTTATATAAAACACACACACACACACACACACACACACACACACACACACACACACACACACACACACACACACACACACACACACACACACACACACACACACACACAGTATATCTCACTTTAGTAGGCCAATGTTTTGGAGTATTCATAGGATCTTGCTGCACATTGACAGACAGAGCATTTTACTGTGTCCCCCTTGTAGAAACATTCTGAATGTATCACAACAAGTGCACCTTATGTCCCCGTCGCCACAAACCATCATGCAGGAGCGAGAATCAGTGCTACTGCACATTATGTGCTAGCTTAAGTCTAAGATCCTTCTGGCCTTGCCAGAAAATAAACTTCCTACTGAATCTTTTCTTTCTTAAAGGTAGGGGAAGTGATTTTCCTTGGTTACAATAAGTGTTAAAGGACAACTGTGTTTTTTTACAACAAGGGTTCATATTTTAGATTGTAATTAGAGAAAAGAAAAAGTGAGTGTTAAAATGTTTTCATTTGCTTCGTTCTATTGTTTTATCGCGTTTACCGTGCTAAAATGTGGGGCATGCGTACAAGTGGCTAAATATGTCTTTTTAGACACAATAAGCCAGCAGTTTCTTTATTGCTATTTACAGTAACACTTCTAGCCCCCATAAGTCACATCTAACCATGAAAGGTTGCGTTGTATCTTGGGAATGGGCTTATTCTGTGTAAAATGACATATTTAGCCATACGCATGCCCCCAACCACTGAAATAAGAATCTCTAAAACAATAGAAAGAAGTAAATGAAATAATGTTAACCCTCGTCTTTTATATACTTTAATTACAACCTAAAATATGAACCCTTGTTGTAAAAAACGAAAGTTGTCCTTTAAATACCGTAGCTCTATATTCTGATAGTACTCGTTACTATTGAGTGTTTGTTCGGTAACAGGAGTCTCTCCATGTCTCTCAAGCTCTACATTAAACAGAAAATACATTTTTGGGTCGGGATACCAATTTTATCCAATCAGGAAAGAGAACTCAGACAAGATACAGATTAAACAAGTCAAATTGGAAGTGATGACTCATAGAAATTAGAAGACAAAATTGGAACTGGAACACTAGAACGTTGAACCTGAATAAATGGGTAGCCTCTCCTGATTGGCTGAAATGTTGCACCCCACCTGAAAAACACATTTTCTGTTCATTGATGAGTTGAAGAGAATGGGAGACTCTAGTAACTAAATACTCTATGTCAGCAATGCTTACTATCAGAAGATAATGCTTTTACGTTTTTGTTTTAACCAAAAAATATCACTTACTCCTGATAGGAGTTCATAAGCTTAACATACAGTAGCCTATATACTCCAAAGTACGATGGTGCTGCTCGCCAAAAAAGAACAGATCTGCAAGCCAACAACACGTGACAATGCGGTGCTTTGTTTGCTTGTTGATCTGTTCCTTTTTGGAAACAACAACCGCACCAGATGGAGTATATAAATTAAGCTTAAGAAAGAAGACTTCCCTTTATTTTTCTGGCAAGGCCAGAAGCATTTTTTAGAGCACGTACATCAGGGAGAGAGGAATGTGATTCCAGAGAGAGAAGGAGATGCGCACTATTTATATTACTGGATGAACTATATCTGTGCACAAGTGTGTGAGAGCGTGGGTGTGTGACAAATTAATTTTGAACGGTTGTTTTCTGTATTTGCACCTTTTCCCCTTCACCTTTTCTGACAATAAAATGTGTTTTGGGCTGCAAGGCAAAATATTCTAAAACAGGACATCTTGAGATTATGTGCTAAATTACTGGGTTTGTGTAAGGTTTTAAGTTGCATGGACCGTCTAACAGTACTACAGTGTGTGGTGTTGAAATGGTATTGTGTTCAATTTTACATTTTGCCTCTTGTTCTTCGTAAGACTTCCTATAAGCAATAGGAATCTGCCTAATTATCATTATCATGAAATAACAATGGTGGCCAATCAATAATTTAACACACAGCCAAATAATTATTCTCCCCCCTGTTGATTCGCCTTTAGAATACAAAGAGCTTTTTTAATGGGAGTAATATGCTATACTTTTTCAAAATCAATGTGGGTTGACATACCGTGCGTTAATATATCGTCTGTCGGGTGAAAACCTCATACAGTATGTCCAAAACTGTTACTTTTCAGGATTCAAATTGAAAAATAGCATTGTGCTGCATTTCAAGCTTGCAGATGCTATTTTTGATACTTTTGTGTGAAGCTGTAGTGTGATGAAGTAGGGGATTCATTTACAAAAAAGTAAAAAACACAAACATTTAAAATATGGACATGGACAAGAGGTTTCTGCACAACAGTGACGATATAATCTGTAAATATTCATTATATTTGCACTAATGTATATAATACATACATTATTAAGTACATAGATAAGTGTACTGTACTGTGTACTACTGTGTGATGTACTGTAGGTGTCTTCCCTGTACTTTTTAACTTATTTTTAATCTCATCTTATTTTTATTTTATTTCAGTCCAGTATTGCAAGGACTATAGTATACAGTATAGTATGGTATTGTATACAGCATACAATAAAAAATACTTCACAAAAAGTCTTAAATATCTTAAAAATCATTTATTACATTCATTTAATATAACTAGAGAGATATACATTAATACATTTATAGAATGTTCTTATTGTGCCATGTTTATTGAAAAATAAAAGAAGTAGTATACTCTGCATGTATAATTTCTTAAATAATAATAACCTTTTAGTTTCGCTTAAGTGTTTAACTATGCTTTAACTGTGTAAAATTATAGAAAACAAATTGATATTTTTGTTTTTGTTAAGGAAGAAGTTTAAAATATTTAAAAGGATAAAGGTATCCTAACACATGTAGTGTTAGGATACCTTAGGATTAATAAGCTGTGTTGCTTTACCCTTTTAAATATGTCATGAAATTCATTGAATTACTCCTTTAACTTATGGTTGTTTTGCTGTGTTTTTATTGCCGCGATTAAATTCCCAGGAAACAAACATGAACACTACAGCATTTATCAAACTCTTCGATTTTTACTATCAACAGCCATACATTAGACAGTTATCTGCCAGAAGAAACCAAGCAGAAATTACCCAAATAAATAACCCTTATTAGCATTACCCCTGAGTTAATATAATTAATCGTAGCCTCCTTGCATCAGACAAGACGGATGCTGAATTTAGGGCATACAGAGGTCTGTATCTCAGTACATTTATTCCCCACAACGGCAGAGGAAGCAGACTGTGGTAGACAACTCAACAAGCCTCGTGAAATTGGGTTTTCTTGTACAAAAGGCTATTGATCAGTGGGGGACATTTGAGAAAACCCATTTCAAAAAGGGGAATAGGCAGCCTGTAATAGCTGAGCAGAGGTCATTAAAATTGCCCCAAAAAATAAGCAAACTACCTTTGTAATCAGCCCACACCCTACTGTAACCCCAAAACTGAAAATAAATAAATAAAATAAACAATAAAAGCTTTCAGAAGGAAACATTCATTTGCGCGCTGTGCACACTCAAAAGGTCGGCCTGACTAACAAGTTAGTTGAAAAAGCCCAGGCCTTTACAGTAGATGACAAAAAGTCAAAAGCTTGAGATCTAATACAAACTGAGATTATTAACTTCCATTCTCACCAAAAAAGAAACATAACAGGCTACATCAATGAAATGTGCAAATGAGCTGTGCCCATGAGAAACTATTCAATCTTATTAAGATGGAGAAGAGTGCATGAAATTAATGATCTGTCTATATCTCTGTGTCAGTAACTATGACAACAATAAATAAACACAAACAAATGATTAAAAATAATTTAGACAGGCAGGGAAAAACAACACTTGGGATGGCCTTTCAGTTTTGGATTTGCATAGTGAACACATACTGTAATCGTATAATCAATATTTTGTATTTTGAAAGAGGTAAGTAAGAAGTGATAAATTGATATTAAGATCCTTACAGTAGATCCTAGCAGGTAAAGTGACCACTCCAGGTCATCAATGTATTTAATTAACCCTGACCCATGACCTATAGTGTACTGTAGAGTCTATAGTGTACGGTTGTGTCTATGCAGTAGTCTAGTCTGTCCTTGAACATTATTCTCAAATTCTTGGGTGAAGTTGCCTCAATAAATCAATCAAATACATGCAATTAAATTCAAGCATTTAATATCAAACTGCCACTCTAAAATTAGCCCCTCTATTTGCCAAGCTATTCAGAGGATCTTATTTCAACACAAGCACAGAACTGAGTTGGTGGCTCACTTACACAATGCATTTGTGTCCGCTTCCTGAGCTTTCAAAGACAACATGAATAATCACCCTCCCGAGTACAAAATTGAGCAAAAGCTCTTTTCTTTAATGTTTATTTTCTCAATTTATTTCCACAGTAAAACTGAAAAGAAGAAGAAGAAGAAAAAAAGAACTCTCTCCGTACAGCGTAATGGCCCATAATTTGAATTTTTGTTTGCTGTAGGGGACTGGGACTTACATGACAAAATTCTAATTGCTATTATTAAAAAGTCTTGTTTCCACATAAATGTGAATAACTTGAAATAACTCTACTAACTGTGGTACCAAGAATGCCAAATGCCAAATGGGTGTTAATTTTTGAACAATGTAGATTAGTTCACCTAAAAAATTGCTTATTTTCTATCAATTACACACCACACAAAGCCTTGAATTTTTTGTTTTTGTCGTATTTTGATTACCGTCTCCCACCGGCTAATGTATCCAGTAGGAGTCACAAAGTAGACTCTAGGAATGTGACGAAAACAAATCAAATCTAATTTTTTGGGGTGAACTAATCCTTTAAATTCTACACTGTCAACTAGTATAATCAGCTAATACTGTACCATATTCTAAATGTAATTAGTTTTCCATTTAGAATTAAAACATCTAAAATTGTTAAACACTTTAAGCAAGACGTTTTGGGGATGTCATTATACAGGTAGGTGAAAATTAATTAAATAATAATAATACTATTTTTTAGAAATGTCTTAAATGTGTTAAATATATAGCAGATATACAAGCTCGCAATGCGTCTCGATGTGACATGTTGTGAGCTTGAAGATTGTCTACTTTTTTTTTAAGGTTACTATGCACTATACATTAACACATACTATAGTAGAGTAATAGATGATGCCAGTCATTTTAAAATACATGATAGCCATGTATTAAACGCTGCATTAATAAGTCTATAACCCAGCACTATTCTTATAGATACAGTATCTTGTGTATATTGCATTGCTAGTGTTGTGGACCATGTCAAAGCAACATTTCGCTGCTTGTACCTGTACGAGGGAGTGACAACTTCTCTTAATGGTATTATTAGAAAGTTCAGTATAAGGACTGACTATAACCACTCGTCTTAAACCCTCTACATTAGACTTGCGTTGGCTCTATACTTGGACTGCTCGTTTCCGTTTACAAAAAGTCTTCACCAAAAGATTTACACGACACGTTGTGAGCTTGTAAATCTGCTATTTATGTCTAATGTTCCCCCCAGAATATGGATGCTGGGGTTCAAGTGGTTAATAATACCATCCATTCTTATCTGGAGTAGTCTTAAGTTGATTCACAACTCCTACTTAGAACCTAAAACCGAAGCGTAACCGTGTGCACACAATAACATTGAGAGAGGTTGTTCATCAAACATATCCCTTTCCACCATCTTTGGTTCAATCCCAACAGTCTAGCTAATGAAAGGACTTCAGCCTTTTGAGAATCTATAGCATAGGATTAACCACTTGCTGAACTGTTCAGTCATAGAACCTCAATTCGATAGGCTGCCTATCAAAAGCTATTCACCATATTCACACGGCGGCCATTTTGCCATTAAATTCATGAAATAATGCCACCCCGGGTGGCATTATTTCTTCCCACCCGGAAATATGATGTGAGAGCAAAATGGCGTCTGTGTGAATATAGTCAATAGAAGCCTTAATTAGTACGTTCATAGACTATGTATGCTACTTATCAATTCATAATTTTAATGGATGAAATCGAATTAAAATAAAATCAATAATGCAATATTGAAACTATGTAAACTAATTAAGGGAAAATAACCACCCCTCTGTTTTCCTTCCTCAAAATAACGAAATATTTATGAATTAAGCAGGTTTGTAGAAACCGTGGAAATATAAAAATAATAATTCAATGAATATTTTGAATTCTGAATGTTCATAATATTATCAACTCAATGATATCAACGGTTGGGCTTTAAGTCTACGAGTGACATCATCAGCCTGACAAGGGAGCGTTGCAGCACTGCTGGAACACTCCCTTCCGGCTTCCAGTTGAAGGACTCAACCTCAAAAAAATGAACGCCAAGGATATGACCGCAGTTATTATTGGAGTCCATATATATGCACTGTATAATACACACCATCACTCAAGTCGCTGTCAAAGCATGATTTCTCTAAATGATCATGGTGGCAGACATACTGTATGTCTAACAATCACCGTCGCATTCAATTCCGAAGGCACCTCAACAGGCTGGGTGCCTATTCAAGGTGAATTGTCTGCTGCTCAGCCTCAGACACCAGAAAACCTTGAGAACGCTCGAGTTAATGGCTGTCCTGATTTTAGAGAGTCTGACAGCAAGAGAGAGAGAGAGAGAGAGAGAGAGAGACAGACAGACAGACAGACAGACAGACAGACAGACAGACAGACAGACAGACAGACAGACAGACAGACAGACAGACAGAGACAGAGACAGAGAGAGAGAGAGAGCAGCGCAGCGCCATTACATTGCCACTGCAAATTGGATGAGGACGCTTTATTCCAATAACTACATTGTGCTGAGCCGAGCCCGCTATTGGGGATGGGGGTGGCGTTGTGTTCATTTAAAGCTCCTATGACACGGCCCGAAATGATCATGTATGATACAGCGAGGTCGCTCTGAAAACAGTTTGAAATGGCGCGCGACGTATGTATGACTATGGTCTTCCTGACCGGAAGAAATGCATGTGCTTGTTTGTTTTCGACTTATACATTTTTAGCGGTAAATATGCCATGAAGTTGCGGAATCTTTATAATGTTTATGCCTGCAACTGCTAGTTTTAACTTTTGTTATATAAATTCGCATTTTCACTGCGGCCAGCGTTGTGTCGCAGATTCACGATGAAATGCACGCCAAACTCCGCACCCTCGCCACACAAAAATGGATAACTATTAGTACAGTAAGTGCAGTAAATTAATTTGATTGTCTTATTGCACACTCCCACAATGACATCATCCAAATATTAACAAATAAAATTGCATTTTTTTCCCCTTTTTTATAGGTCAGCGGCCGTTTAACTCTAAAAGCCTTTGTAAAAGTATTTAGCCGTTTGTGCAACAGTACTAATATTCAGTGGTGTAACCATGTACATTTACTCAAATAAAGTATTTAAGTAAAATTTTGAGGTATTTGTACTTTAATCCAATTTCCAATACTTTTACTTCCACTCCACACACACACACACACATGCACGCACACATGCACAAACAACAATACCACTGGTATAACAAATCTGAGTCAGTGCAAACAGAACTACAGAATATAAACAAACATAAGGTGCCAGGAGCTTCTGCAGGCTGACTGACAGCAAATGGAAGAATGTCATTTGTAAGCTATTCTTGTGTCGCGTGTGTGTGTGTACATGGCATGCAAGAGTGAGTGAGTTAGTGTGTGTGTGTGTGTGTGCGTGCGTGCGTGCGTGCGTGCGTCTGGTCCCCCAAATCCCTCTGCTCCACCTCATTAGGCAGGAGGACAGTAGTTGACAAGTGGACAAACCCCCTCAAAGCAGGGCCTTATCAAGAGCACACTCTTATGGGGTAGCAGATAAGCTCTGCGTCCTAACCTGCCCTTCATCTGCACTTTTGGTGAAAGTTTGTCACCGAAAAAAAGAAAAGCTGCATTAGACTCCACGCAGTCCACGGTGACAAAGGAGAAAAAAGGACAACTCAGTACAGACGGTGGAATTGTACAGCTGGACCCTGGCACAACGCAGGAGCCCTGTATGCAAAACTGACAGCCTTTAAGGGCAACTCTGGACAAAAACTCTTCCCAATAGGCCTAATGGTAATTTCCCTCTTGGTTTTATCCACATAACCTAACGCAGGAGCCCTGTATGCAAAACTGACAGCCTTTAAGGGCAACTCTGGACAAAAACTCTTCCCAATAGGCCTAATGGTAATTTCCCTCTTGGTTTTATCCACATAACCTGGCGTCCCTTTGGGCATGACATTATGGGTGATGATTTTATATGTACGTCTGTCTGTGTGTGTGTGTGTGTGTGTGTGTGTGTGTGTGTGTGTGTGTGTGTGTGTGTGTGTGTGTGTGTGTGTGTGTGTGTGAGTGTGTATATATTTTTTTTTTATACAATAATTTTCAAATATTAAAGAAAAATATTTAAGATCTACACGCTCACAAAGCATTGCGAATGCGAAGCATTGCAAGCTTCTATACCGGCTTACGTGATTAAACGCCTTTATGATGGAAAGTAAAAGAAAGAAAATGGTAAAAATGCTTGGCAGCAGTAATGGCACTCAAAGAAAAGTTTAGGATAACTTTTTTTCTCTCTCCTTTCTTTTATTTCCTGTGGCACAGAGAGAGCATTTCTTACTTTGAGTATAGAGAATGGCTGCTAGGCACTCTGCCAAGGTGGGTCTGCAGGCAGCTCTCAAGGTGTCAGAATCCTTGTTCATACAGCATTTCTTTGGAACATGACTATAAATATGACTTGGAATATATGACTATAAATATCCTACACAGAAACAGCAACCCTTCACTGTAAAGTGACAATCAACAAGTATGCTTATAAGAACTTGGAGAACTGTAATCAAGACATAGTATAAGTACTTAAATATCACTTTTATGTAATTATAACATGACTCCGTTTACACAATGCTGTAACACCCCCCCCCCCTTCCCTCAATGACCATACATGAAGCTAGATAACATCTTTAGGTTTTAGAAATGTTTTTTTTAACTGATTAGGTGTGTGTGGTCTACCTATGTTATTGTTTTTAGATTGATATTCCTATGCATTGTTATATTGTTTTTGATGTACGGACATATTATCTTGCTTATTATATTGATGTATTACCTGCTTATTGTAAGGAGGTACTACATCAGTTACATCAAAAATACATTGTCTGCTAAATGCCTAAATTGTAAATTGTAATTGTACCCCCTCCAACTGTACATGTACAGTATAGATGTTCCCCCTTTTCAACTGTGTTTATTATATTTTGACACTTGCTTTGACACTGTAAATGTATGTTTTCTCATGCCAATAAAGCTCGTTTGAATTGAATGGTAATTACTTATGCACAAAGTCATGCCAGGTCCACTCTTCTCTTATCAAAGAATTATTGCATGCTGCTGCTGGTATCATTTCTCAGAAGCCTTTTGGCTATTTTAGGTGCAAACTAATTTTTTCGGACTCTTAAGTACTCACTTTTAGGACTGGGATTAAAGGCTTTTGAGAATACCAACCCCGAAGGGCTGAAAGGCACATTTTTTAACCGCCCAGGGATGGATTATGACCGACAGTAAGATGTGGATTGGCTTATTTGTCAAGGTGCCAGAGAGGAAATATGTCAATATGGACTTTAGTTGGTGTAAAGCCAGAGTTCTACTCACAACAGCTATTTTTGGTGCGCAAAACCCACTTGCAACTAGCAACCAAGTATAAATCAGGCTTAATAACATTTCTTTTTGATCATGTATTTGCTTTTGCAGAATATCGCTTTAAAGCGTGGGATAGGAGAAGAAGGGTGACCTATAGATGAAGTTAAATGTTGACTTTTGTGCTATGTGCAGGCCATATGGAGATGTAGTGTATCGCAGGGGTGGCTGCACCCCTCTCATCTCTGCAGACGTTTGAGTGTTTGCAGAGATGGGAGGGGTGTACTCACTTCTGTAAGGTACTCACTTCTGTAAGGTACTCACTTCTGTGAGATACTGTATTCTTTATATTTAGCTGTTGGTGGAATTCACACTGGAATGTCTGTTTTGTTTACATGTACAGTATGTATTTGATGTGTCTGATAATCCCATATGGGATGGGTCAAATGTTGAAAATAGCAGATCTAAAAGCTTAGGCATATACAAGGACTGAAGTGGTTATTGTATGGTTTATAATATAGTAATTTATATCTGCAAAGTAACTAGTAACTAACGTTTTCAAACAGTTGTGGAGTAAAAGCACAATATTTCCCCAAAGATGTAGTGGAGTAGAAGGAAAAGTACAGAAAATTGGAAATACTCTAGTAAAGTGAAAGCACCTCAAACTGTAGTTAACTCTCCTACTGCCAGATTATTTATTTATTTATTGGGTCTGGTGCCATCAAAAAGTGGCTTACCTTTGCGACGTTATAGTAGATAGACAGACAGACATTTATTTATTTATTTTTATTTTTTTGGGTTGTGCAATAGTGCACTTTGGTCTGCCAGGCAGCAGAGGGCGGCGTCATGCGAGAATGAATGTGAATTTGCCTGTTATGTGTTGAAGAAGAAGAAGACCAGTCACTGGCCACAGCGCCTCAGAGCCAGAGAAATCAACAAGGAAGTGAATTGTTCTCCGTTGATGTTAACGCATAATGGATTTTTTACACCATCACCGCGGAAAATGTGTTTACAGTACACGGCCGCGCGACCCCTCATCAGCTTACAGTCATCAGACGAACGAACCAAACGAGCGCCGTATTGGCGGAGAGGTCTTGCGAATTGGGGCGAACGTGAACGTTCAAAGCGTGGGGAGAGTTAAGTACAGTACTTAAAGAGGGCCTGTCACCTGAAGGGTTACTGGCACTTTAAAGGAGTAGTTCACCACTTTTCAACCTGTATTCATATAATAGGTCCTCACTAATGTTCATGATAAAATATCACAATTTTTTTCTACTCAGTCCAAGTCTCCTAGGAGAGCTGTGGGAAGTTCAGAATCCATCGTCTTGTGACATCATCATTTTCCAAAAAAAAAATTTAATCAATATTTTTGAAAAAAAATATTTAGATTTTTAATATCGCGAGAACAATGGCTTCCACTTTAAAATTGCAACTTTTCAGGAATAGAAAGCCTGCAGTTTCTATAAGCTGGATTGGTAATCGATGATGTCACAAGACTATGGGTTTCTGACCAGCCCACAGCCCTCCTCTGAGAAAAAAAGAAAAAAGAAAAAAAAGAAAAGAAAAGCTATTTTTGAGTGAGGACCAATTATATGAACATAGGTTGAAAAGTGGTGGAGTGCCCCTTTAAGAATCATCTTAAAAAACAAGTTAATATTTTTATGATGTCATTGTGGGGATGCGCAATTATAAGCCAATCAAATTAATTGTCTGTATAGCCTGACTGTATGACTACTTACTGTACTGGTCAGCTGTTGTTGGGCAGATTACACTGAGACAGTTTCAGACTGTTTGAGGATGCACACAGGAGAGAGACCACATGACCTACTGTATCATACTATTATAATTTTGGGGCGTGAGAGCGGACCTTTAAGTAAATGTACTTGGTTACTTTACACCGCTGCCTGCGTGACACTGGCACGCAACAAAGTATAAATCATTCAACAACAGTATGCCAGACTCCATTTGAAAGTATGCTGGGCCCTATCACAGATTAGCCAGCGTTTTGCCTCAGCTGAACACTGTGTCACACTTGTATTGGCTCTGGGTTGACAAATTCATCTCCCCTCTGCAATGGAGGACATTGGCAGGGTATGCATGCAATTCATGCAGACACAGGAACAACACACACACACACACACACACACACACACACACACACACACACACACACACACACACACACACACACACACACACACACACACACACACACACACACACACACACACACACACACACACACACACACACACACACACACACAAATGCACACATGTGCAAGCAAGCATGCACGCAAGCAAGCATGCGCGCAAGCAAGCAAGCGCACACACACACACACACACACACACACACACACACGCCCGCGCACACACACAAAACACTTTACACAAGTCAATGCCATAAAACAGTAATCCAAATAACAATGGGATGGTGATGAGGAAGTCCTGGCTAGCATAGATAACATACTGTATGCACCGAGGGGATTTGATTGGAAATTTTAGTGTGAGTGTAACATTTCTCCATTTCCACTTTCAATTAGTGTTCATTTGTTGTTTTTATTAAAAAATCTATTTAAAAATAAATAGTGCAATAACTACCTGGGGTTATTTTTAAAACCTGCCCACTATGGCATGGGTAAACCAGACTTTGGGACAGGGAAGCGATAAGGAAGTTAATTGAATGAAATAAATTATTTCTATGCACTAGATGCATACAGGCAGTATGACATAAAATGGAGCATCTGGCAAAAACAAAACATGTTTATTTCAACAATTTACCTGGGGAAGCTTGACAGAGCATACTTTAATGTAAACCATGCTTTGCTTTCACACTTCCATGCATTAAACACCTGGTGAGCTGCCCCGTACAATCACACACACAGGCCTCTGTTAGCCAGCGGTAGTGGATGTGATTTCTGTTGCAAGCCCTCTCAGACAGCACATTTAACCTCAAGCAGTGAGACCATGAACTGCAAATACTCCAGCTGTCTCCAGACCAGCTGTCAGGCATCTTCTCCGCCCCAGCATTTCAGTATCAAGGAGACAGTGTTTCTACCTGAGAGCAGCTTAGCGGTATTGTATCATAACACCATCACCACCACCAGCACCACCAGCCACAGCCAGGGGAGGTGAAGTAGAGCCAGGGGCGTCACACCAAATTCTGGGCCCAGGGTACAAGGATTCACTGCGGGCCCCCCATGAATGTTAACTATTGAAAAATAGCAGATATACAAGCTCACAGCGCGGCACTATCTGCTATTTTTGAAAAATCGTGAAAATGTGTGCAAGAAACCTATGTATGTGTGCTCAAACTTTTTCATGTCAAGGACCCCTAAGATGATATGTATTTGGCCACGGACCCCCATCTCAAAATATTTAGTTCAAGGGACCCCCCAGAAGCAAAATTTGAGTTACAAATGTTCGCTTAAAAAATACACATATTCAAAGATTTTCACACATTTTCACGACTTTTCAAAAATAGCAGATCTACAAGCTTGCAGCGTGGCACTCGGTGCCGCGCTGCGAGCTTGTATATCTGCTATTTTTCAATAGCTAAAGTTACTAGGGCCCCTCCACCTTGGGCCCTAGTAACTCAGTCCCACTCCCCCCCCCCCCCCTTGTGGCGTCCCTGAGTAGAGCTACTTCAGCTTGGTGAAAACCCTTCATTTCACTTCAGCTGCATTGTCCTTGAACACGTTGAAGTTGCCCAGGTGAACAAGTAAAAGTCTTGCATTCAAAATTCAACTCAAACAAAGAGTTTGTTGAATTAGTTCATGATGAAAGGTGGAGTCAGGATAAATAATCCTTGAATTTGGATGTTCCGAAACGTTCTGCCTTCAATGCATAAACTTTATGGATTAAGTTAAAGCGCTCTACCAGTTATTTTATCCTTGCTCTGATTGCTCCCTGCGTTTTTTCATTAGATGATCACGTAAGATTTTATACAGAAGCACTTTTGATAAATACTACTTAGTAATTATAGGCACAGTAGGTGAAAAAACATCAAATGGAGTGGAGTAAAATGGAAGTAATAAAGGAAATCATTATTAAAATAACACTTTCCATGATTAATGTTGCCCAGTTATTCCCCTGCTGGGTCTAACTGTCATCCTGCAATTTGGGAACAATGCACGTACCTGACATAAATGCCAGAGCATCTTAAAGAATGTGAATATCCCCACCTCCCTAGGCTCGGTTCACATCTGTATCCTTTTTAATATGTTAGGGGGGGGGGGGGGGGAAGTGGGGGGAAAAGTGGGACTGAGTTACTAGGGCCCAAGGTGGAGGGGCCCTAGTAACTTTAACTATTGAAAAATAGCAGATATACAAGCTCACAGCGCGGCACCGAGTGCCGCGCTGCGAGCTTGTAGATCTGCTATTTTTGAAAAGTCGTGAAAATGTGTGAAAATCTTTGAATATATGTATTTTTTAAGCGAACATTTGTAACTCAAATTTTGCTTCTGGGGGGTCCCTGGAACTAAAGATTTTCAGATTGGGGTACGTGGCCAAATACATATCATTCTTGGGGGTCCTTGACATGAAAAAGTGTGAGCACCACTGACATGGAAACAGAGGTTTCTTGCACACATTTTCAAGATCTTTCAAAAATAGCCCCTGTATGTGATCTATACGTTTTGCTGCACTGGCAAAAGTCTTCGTATAGACGTATACAGGCTCATTTGAACCAATCACGACAGATAGACAACAAAATATACTAGTACCTACCGACCTCAAAACAATTTAACGGAGGCAACAGATCCCCCCTCCCCCTCACCCACTTCTGTCTGGAGTGTAGCTGGAGATAAATGTCACGTCTCCCCCAGAAGACACAGCATGTTTACCATGTAACTTTGTGAAAGTCACGGCAGGCTGAGCAGAAAGGTCAGCCTCGGGGTCACGCTGTGTGTGGGGACTAATCTTTGGATTTCATCAGATTTTTTTTATTTTTTCTCCTCTCTACCTCCACCTCTCCTCGTCTCATTCTTTGTCTGTATTTATACTCTGTTACTCTCTCTCTCTCTCTGTATTTGTAAGAAATGCAAATTAGCGGATTATGTCGTCAAGTTGAAGGACGGCAAACCGAGACAGAGACCATAACCTGGTCGTAGAAACAGGGTGACCAACATAGAACCTAGTCGGCCAGAGAGAACAGATGTACAATCTGTCAGTTAGGAGAGATGGAAACTGAAAGGCACTTTGTTCTTTTTATTTTGTACAAAAAAAGAAATAGATCAGAGCCTCACATCTGCCCAAGAGTTATCACGATTTCCACATTTCCCAGACTATCAGAAAATGAAAAGTTGAAGATTTTGTGTGTGTCTGTCTGGAACTAATCTCGCAAACCACTGGGCTGTTCAGTGCAAAATGCTGCCAGAGGTCCACAGAAGTACCTCCACATGTCCAGTCCATATATGGGCATATATTGTGCCAATTTGTGCTGACATCTCGGCTTGGCAGAGATAATTATCCCTCTTTTTTGAACGGTGCTAACCGCTCCTACGTCTGGCTTTGTATGTACAGTAGGTCCTTATGTCCGTATGAGCACGGAACTCCATATGGAGATAACTTAACGTCACGGACAGAACGGCCCATACAAGGAGATATGCACGTGTGTCGTGTTTGATACCATACTTCGCACAGGTGCGATATGAAATGGGGGGCTTTTCTGCCTTTATTTAGAGTGGAAAGTGGAGACGGACGGGAAACAGGGAGAGAAAGATTCGGAGAGAGCCGTATAGATTGTCGGGAACGGGACTCGAACACACAAAGCACTGTCAGGCTGCATCTCTATGGTAGAAAAATCTAAAAATGTTTGGGCTGGGCGGCCACTAAATGGAGAGGGCCGCAAGCCGTAGCATCGGTCCACAAAGCAGAGACATGATTGGCCCACTGTCTTGTCTATCATCTGAATACCGGCCTAGTAGGACATTCACAGGCTATTGTGGCCCAGGAGTCCTACCCAAACATAATTATACAGTAACCGCTGATAAAAGCTCAAGCTGCCTCGGCGTGTTGTGGGCTTGTAGATCTTCTATGTTCGGTTCACGCGGTTGTGGTGGGTCGGTCTGGACCAAGATGCCAGGGCTTAATTTTTGCCTCAGTCCAGCCCTGAAGAAGGCTTTACAAAAATGAATATTCCAGTAAGCTTGATATTATAAATCTTTTCAGCATGCACCCTTGAGACATGGTTGCTTTGTCCCCTGCGAGCTTGTAATCTCAGCCGAAATCACTGAGACACAGCATTTCATCCAGCCCTGCAGTCAGCTGCTTACGAACCAAAACGTCATTTGTATCGTACCATTTTGAGAGAGAGGACAGCGGGTACGATGACTACCTTTGCACAATCACCGCGTTGATAATAATCAGCAGTATAATTTGGCGCAGCAGCAAGATACAGCATTCACTAAAACCTTTATACGATAATAATAGCATAGAGCAGTTGAGGCTTGTTATCAAGACTTAGTGTACTGTACCTGGCCACTCAGGAGGGTTTTTTAAGTCCATCAAGCTCAGGAAGTGCACCTCATGGCCTACTCTACAAAGAGGCCTGATTGTGATTTAGGCCATTACCATGTCTGAGTCACAGAAGACTTTATACAGTATGTCCTCGACTTGTGACTCCTGTTGCTCGCCCTGCGGAATAATGAGTTCTGAGTGAGAGAAAGTGGCCCATTCCTGCTAATGCTGGGTTCCATCATTAGCATTTATTAGACGGCCTACATTCATTATCCAGAAGAAAGGTTTCTGGAGCTTGCTCACAAAATAATAGATTTTCATTTCATTTTCGGCAAGCGACTTAAATTAGGGTCAACCATTCGAACCCTACTGTCAGACCGCAAAGAAATTGCAGATCTAAAAGCTCACACCGTGTCACGTTGCATCGTGTTGTGAACTTGTAGATTGGCTATTAGAGATTTGGTGTAGAGCGAAATACAAGCAGACCTAATGTCTCATATAACATTGCATGACAGACGGATAGAACACAGTACTATGCAGTAGATATAGTCAGAAAAAAAAAAAAAACAGTGCCGCCTGTAAGTGGTTTTTCAGGGCGATTTTAAAGGATGCTAGGGATCCACACTCCTTTAAGGCCTCCGGTAAGGCGTTCCACATTTTGGTGGTATAGCAGAAGAACAAGTTTGACCCTTTAACTTACTTGACTCTGGGTTGAACATGATCTGTGGCGCTGCCTCTGGTGTTGTAATTGTGGACATCCTTAACGTTTTTAAAGTATTTTGACAGGTACATGGGTATCATAGTGGTGTAGTGTATCTTGTACACCAGGCCCATTGCAAGTTGCTGTACTCTGTCATCTACTCTGAGTCACCCCACTACTGGTGAGTAGTGGTGAGGTGAGTCTGATAGGGAAGGTTAAGCAGGACCCTAATTAGTTTGTTTTGGGCTGTTTGGAGCTTAGTTTTCAGGGCTTGTGGGGGTGTCACAATACCATACGTAGTCAAAGAGGGGCTGAATTATTGCACCAGCTATGGTCTTCAATGTGTAGAAATTGACCATTGGGGCGATCCTCTGTAGGAAACAAGTTTGATGGTTGATTTTATTTATTACCTTTGACGTCATCTTTTCGCTGGAAAGATTAGCGTCAAGGATACATCTTAAGTAGGAGATTTCGTTTTTTTCGATAAGTATATAGGGTTTAAGTGTTATGGGATCCGACTGACTCTGGTTAATACTCTGCTGCCGCAGTTCTGCAAAGCCCGGTTCCCTCCCAGTTTTAATTACGGCGTCTCATCAGAGTCAAGCATCCGCTATCGACTGCCTTTCCTGCCAGCATAGGCCCTGTTTACTCCTGGCTTCATAGATAATGCATTACCGCTGATTTCGTGGGCAATGAACAACATAACGCGTCGACATTTGACTCGAAGGCAATTAATCCCATCACATTAGATGGTCTCTGACACGTCGTGCTGGGGAAGTTCGGGCCGTCCGTGGCGCAACTTCCACTCACTTTGACACCACTTTAACTCGCGAATCAATTTGCTCCTACATAACTAGGGCGTTAGTGGACACTCAGCGTTGGCAAATGGCACTGGTCCAGACATGACCTCCTCTGAATACTCAATATAATACCGTGAGTCGGAGTGATCACACTTCCAGCGGATTTCTGTACAGTCTATGCGTGTGTTTGTGTATGAGAGAGAAAGTGCATGTTAGTATTTGAGACTATGCATGCATTCTGGGTGTGAGAGACATTTCTGTATGTTTACATACAGGAATACATTGTGCAGGTAACACAGTCTGCAGAAAATATAAATCATGTCTTAAACTGGTGGAAAAACAGTTTAGTTTTTTCCTTATTTTTCTTACAATTATGCTATTGTTTTGCTGTTCCTGCAAGGTATGCTGAATGCAACACTGTTGGGTAGGGGTGTTAGAAACACCAAAATGAGATTTGCTCGCCTAGAACCAAATAAACCTGCAAGCTCATTTTCTATTTGCTCTGGCAGATACAACCCCAATCCCCATACTATTTATCTAATATGGGGTGGGTTTGATAGGTAGACTGACAGTCTGCAGGTCTGCCTGGCACAATGTACAATGTAGACTAATTTGCAAATACTTATTAGTCCGGGGATGCCAGGATAGAGATCTGCTACACAGGGAAATCCTCAGTGTTAATTTATCCATCGGTAACAGAGAGTGTACTAATCCTCAGAACCACTTACTTGGTTGACCAAGTCCCCCAGAGCTCTATACTAGGTAAGTCCTAGAGCTCTTAGCCGGAAAGCTTAAGGTTCATTTATTGGTGTGCCTATAAATAGGTGGAAATGTGAATACTTTGTCCTCCATTCATTTGAAATTTGGGATGTGCTACTTTCTTTTCAATTCCTATTTTTGATATGTATACTGTATTTTGGGTTTATAGCACTCCACTGAGAAAATGCAGGCTTCCAGAGATAAAAAAACAAGTGATAGGCACTGTGGTAAAACATCGCCCAATATAACATGTTACATTCCCTTCTAAAGTCAAATCAAATGCTTGTAAAAATTCGATACTCAAATGTTATTATATTTCACTGCAACACAGACTAAGAGGAGAGTCTTAAAAAGAAAGAAAGCACAAAAGAATGAACGAGCGCACCTCTCCCCCTGACCCTCATCTATCAACCATTACCTGCCACTAAGCCGGGCTTGAATCACGGCGACCTGCGCCGACTCACTGACGACCAGGACGAAGAGATGGAAGATGTCAGCTTCAATCTAACTGTGGATAAATCCTCCAGGTTTTAAGCATAAACTCCTCTCCTCCAATTCCCACATTGAATTTGTGTTTATGTCCACATACTGAGCTGGCAGCGGACCGCCACCTACTGTAAACCGTTATGCCAACGGAAGCAGAAAACATGCCGACCCTAAGGGGAGCATTATCCTTGTTCCACACATGCAGGCATGTCCGCACGTACGCCACACACACACACACACACACACACACACACACACACACACACACACACACACACACACACACACACACACACACACACACACACACACACACACACACACACACACACACACACACACACACACACACACACACACACACACACACACAGCAGAGGGTTGTTGATCATTTTGCTTCAAAACTGTCGTGTATCTGTATGTGTGCATGCAACAGCACACGTGCGTGCTTAAACCCTTAAAAGAGACAGGTTATGCATGGTAAATAGAGCTAAGATGCTCGCCTTATCTCCAACCCCCATTAAGAAAGACAGATATGGATTTTAAATTAAATGCCGGCGCTTTGCTCAAAGATGTGAATCCAGACGCACGGTGGGGGGAAAAAAAACAAGTGTCTGCTCGCGCTTTATACGAAACATAATTTAAAAAAAGGATTGCCTGCTTGCTTGCTCTTTATGTGAAACATCATTTTAAAAACCTGTTGTCTGCCCGCTCTTTATATATGAAAAACATTTTTAAAGAAAAAACTATTGTCTGCTCGCTCTTTATATGAAATATAATAAGGATGAAATGATGGTTTGATTGTTGCAGTTTAGACTGACAAAGAACGCTGTCAGAGACCAATCAGCAATTTGGACAGGAATTTGGCTCTTCTCTCGTCTCTCTCTCTCGTCTCTCTCGCCCCTCTCTCTCTCTCTCTAATCCACTCTTCCTTTAATCTTGCCTGTCGTTCTCCAAATCGCACAGTTCCCAGGCCATTAAATGACTGACTTACAACACCGACATCGGCGAGGGGGAGGTGTGGGCAGGCGAGGGGGCGCGCACAGAGAGAGAGAGAGAGAGAGAGAGAGAGAGAGAGAGAGAGAGAAAGGAGGAGAGAGGAGTTAAGGCAGGTAGACAGTAGAGGAGAACAGACGATGTGAGGAAGAAAAGGAAAGGGGGGGTGGGGGTAGAAGAGAGAGGGGCTATATGTAGTTGTGGAAAGTAACCAAGTACTTTTACTTAAGTACTGTACTTAAGTACAATTTTTAGGTATTTGTACTTTACTTGAGTATTTCCAAATTCCAATACTTTTACTTCTACTCCACTACATCTGGGTTCTGGGATCCAAATGTTGTACTTTTACTCCACCAAAATTATTTGAAAACTTTAGTTACTAGTTACTTTGCTTATATAAATTATAATATGTTAAAACATACATAAACCACTTTAGCCCTATTTTATACCTTGGCTATTTGAAAATAGCAGATCTACAAGCTCATAACGCGTCGTTGTGAGTTTGTAAATCGGCTATTTTCAAACATTTTTTACTTTTACTTTTAGTACTTTAACCCTAACCCTTGATGCCAATACTTTTCTACTTTTACTCAAGTAAACTTTGATTTCTGGACTTCTACTTGTAACGGAGTACTTCTACAATGCAGTATTGATACTGTTACTTATTGTAAAAAATGTGAGTACTTTTTCCACCACTGGCTATAAGTATAGGCGGGTGCAGGTGAACAGAACAGAGAAGAAACCTTGAGAGAAAGACACACACACACACACACACACACACACACACACACACACACACACACACACACACACACACACACACACACACACACACACACACACACACACACACACACACACACACACACACACACACACACACACAGAGAGAAAGAGGCGTGGGGGCTGGAGATGGCGTCGGGGGACAGCGGGTGGGGGTTGAGAAACAGACAGAGGCTGGAAGTGAAGAGGACAGGTGGAGGGAGGGAAGGAGGGGAGTACAGGTGGAGGATAGGGAGGAGACGTAGAGAGAGGAGATGAAGAGAGGGAGGCTGAGGCAAGGCGAGGCGAGGCGGGCGGGCGTCTGTGATTATGCACGCGAGCAGCGGAGCCCGTCGGGCCGCGCCGGGCCCGGGCTGAGCCTCCTTCCTGCTTCATCTGAAAGCCCTGTGATTAATGACGAGCGCGCGGAGGAGATGCACAGAGGATGATCAATCTTAATGAGCTATCCACCGTCTCTATATTAACTGCAAAGGAGAAAGGGGGTGAGGGGGGAGAGTAGCTAACGTATAGGACTCCCGCTGCGCCTCCCCTCCTTTAAAACATGATAATGAGAGAGGGGGAGAGAGAGAGAGAGAAACCAGGGCGCATCTTTCCTTCCTCTTGTCTTTTGACATGCAGCTGCTGCTCTCCTCTCATCCTCCACTCCACTCCACTCCTCATCTTCATCCTCTCCTCTCTCTCCCCTCCTCCCTCCCTCCCTCTGCTCCTCAGAGGCACAACGCTCAGATATCTCTCAATGGAAGCCATTGTAACAATGGGGTTTCATACGGTATGGCGCGGCTGGCTAGAGTGCATTTCTCTCCGCCGCTCCACCATGAGAGTTTATCTGTCGCTCATACAGGTACAAACAGCAGCGATTGAACTATCACAACAATACAAGATAATAATAATAATAATAATAACTAATAACAATGGATCTAATATCCTACTGACTCGCCTGCTAGTGAGGAGCCCCCACCAGGAGGACTACTATTTTACTCTTGTCCAACACTCCAGCTTCCCTCCCCAGAACATGGGCCAGTTGTGTTTGTATTCACAGGTCTTCACGGGTACAATTTTACGTACCCGAACCCAAATGGACCCGCCTATTATTATAAATATGAGAACCGATACCCGAGCAGATGTCGGAACCGGAGCCGAGATCTGAAAAAAACGAATGTCAACGTTATTATGAAGAGGTGTGTATTAATCATTAAATAGGACTTTTTCTTTCTTACCGTTGCATGCTGCTCGCCCCTGGTCATTAACGCATTTCCCAGCAAACCAGTGAATCCATGCAGACAGGAAAAATAAATCCACGTTTTCTTTAGGTCTTTCTTCTTAGCCATTGTTAATGCTATTCCACTGTTAATTTGTTGCAGCAGAGCATATTCTTTTGTTTATCATTAAAAGTAGTGCCACTATAGTTCCTGACAAGTCACGTGACGCAGTAAGGCAGCTTGCCTCTCACTGACCTGAGGAGAAAAAAGGGGGGTGCGGGGTGATTGACAGTTGTGACAGCCAATCGTTGGGTCCATTCGGGTATCAATGGAACCGCCAATCTCACTTCTTGTGAATGGTGCCGGGTCGGATCCTAGGTAATTTCGGGTCTCGGACTTACCGAAGACCTCTAGTTTGTGTAGACGTTCGACAAAGCCACAGCAGATTCTTACCCACAACCACGTGGTGGTGGGCAGGTACTTTTATTTGTACAGAAATAATATATATATATCAATTTCACGTGTCTACAGTATGTACATTTGTGCAATTAACATGTAAATAACACATTAGCATAATTTTTAAAGACGAGGATTGGATCAATTACTTTTAATCACGCTCACGTCTGCCAAGGCCATGCTAATTGGTAATAAATGCATCATCTGCCTTGTGAATCTCCTATTCCATCTCACGTTCTGGGCACTGTGGGACGTGGGTTTTTAAGGAATAACTATATGTTAGCAGTACAAAACAAAAAACCCAGACCTGTGAATTCCATAATTTATGTTAAGCCCGGTAGCATAACAACACTGCAGCTAATCCTGACGTAGATAGCTTTGAGATAATCACCAAGCACAACAACACAAAGCTCATTCTAATTCGTTTTACTGCCGCTTATTTCAGTATTATGTTAGAAAGAATGCTAGTATGAACGGCACTTGCAGGGGTCTTCGCCATGATGGCTTGTTCCTTGTGGTGGGCATTTTTGTCAAAATTAAATTTTTGCCACGGACATACAAAATGATTATTAACAGAAACACATAATATAGAGATAGCCTTGAATGACCATAACCGGTCTGTAACTCTGAGTGTTCAAATTGAACCAAATAGACCCTTATGGGTCCATGTGTACACTCTCATCAGAGTTATGGGGGTCCTTGAAAATAAAACGTTTGAGAACCACTAGTACTAGTGGACTCATAATGTGCCATAGTGTTGTAGTAAATCAGTGTTACATATTCTGAAGACAGATAACTGACATTCAGTAATTGGGTAATATGATCAAAATAAGAACATTACAATGGTGTTTAAAAGAGAAAATCTAAAATTTGCCAGGGACAAGACCTAGTCTTTGCCACGGACACATGTGTACGTGTGCGGACACATTGAAGATCCCTGGGCACATGGGGTCACATGAACAGACCCCATCAGAAACGTGGATGTCTACGGGGGCCTCCCGTGGGGTCACAGACAGACAAGGTCAATGAGAAAGAAGGATGAGGCTGGCAGGGCACTGTGTCAGCCACCCAAAACTGGTGGCAAGCAAACTGACACTGTGGGAGCCAACACAGGGCAGTGAGGCCGCGCAGCCAGGAAGATAGAGAGACGCAGCACCTATGAGATACACTGCAGCCTAACAGCAGAGCTAACAACACTGCAGAGCTAAAATAACCTGATGCTAGACAGGAGGATTGCCAACACCAACACCAACTCAGGATAGTCCTGAGTTGGTGTTGGCATACAAAAAGAAAAACTTCTCCAAAAAGTCAGATAGTATGTATAGATGTATATTTAACTTGAATCCTGACTACTAATTGAAGCCGAGGCCGAATTGGCCCGAATCGCATGAAAAGGTCTCACAGCACATGCTTGGTTCTACACAGACTCCAACTTTCACACGCAGATAGCTCAGATCTTTGCCTACGTTCTTGCTGTGTCGCAAGACAAATTTCAGTGTGAACTGACAATATAAAGTACTATATCATATCATATCATTCTTAGCTACTTCCCCTGCCGTTACTGTACTTGCATGATATGCAGTTCTACAAAACAACATTTTTCAGTAGAACCGCCGATCCAAGCACTAATTGAAGCGGTGGCCGAATTGTCCCGAATCGCATGAAAGACGTCTCGCAGCACATGGTTGGTTCTACAGACTCCAACTTTCGCACGCAGATAGCTCAGATCTTTGCCTACGTTCTTAGCTACTTCCCCTGCTGTTACTGTACTTGTTTTTATAATGGAAGTCACTGGGGCTCTGAACAGGCTGAAAGTCAGGCTGACAAGTCCCAGATCCACATGGAGCCACGCCATTCTCATGTGGATCCCGAGATCGCTATGTATCCTATGGATTTCGCTTTGTGTGTATGAGCATGGATCTCCATGTATGGATAGCCAAAATGCAGGGACATGCTGGGCCCCTGATTCAGCCCGGTTTCCCAGTTCCATACCCAGCTCCTTGCCGTTTTGTGTTGAAGTGTCCTTGATCAAGAAATTCCAAATGCTTTGGATAGAGGCCCTATAGACATGCAGACAATAATGACCATATACGGTGCAGAGTTTCTTTGCACGCTATCACGTCACGAGAAAGAGAGAGCGGGGAGAGAAAAAGATGAAGGGAGTGAGCGGGAAAGAGACAAAAAACCTGTCTAAGATAGGGTGCATAATTAATGTGCTTGCTGTGATTAATGGATTCAGTGTGGCTATCGCAGATTGGCTGTGTTTTTTAATAAGTGTGTTTTAATGGCCTGTCATAAGCATGCCAGTGGTGGATGCTGGTGGCTAAATCACTAAATGTTTGTTTACTCACCAGCGCTAATACTGATTACCGCTACACCATGAGGGCTGCCGCTACAGTCAGACCGGGTTCATCTGCTCGTTTGCCCGTCTACTTGAGATCTGCTGTCAATCTACTGCACTGCGATCGGCTGTGCATATACCGCAAAACCCAAGACAAACAATATCATGGCTTTCTTCGTTTTTCATAATACGATTATTCATATGGTTATTTCTGCTTCAATGGAGAGGGACAGAGTGACAACAACATCAACTGATGATCCATCAAGATCCCCCCCACACGACATCCCTTGATGCCAGCCAGATCCTGGATTAAAGCCAAACACTTTGGTTGTGTGTGCGTACGCATGCGCGTGCGTGTGTGTGTGTGTGTGTGTGTGTGTGTGTGTGTGTGTGTGTGTGTGTACGTGTGCGTGTCTTTGTGTGTGTGTTGGACAAGTGATATACTGTAAGTAACCCGTTAGATGGCATGTAGAGACCAAAACCAGCACCAATAAGCCCTATAAAAGCAGTAAAAAAACAGCCCAGGCACATGCATAGTGCACGGCACACTCTTGTAAACAATCACTATCTTACCATGTTTGACGACGCATAATTACATGAGCCAGTGGATAACATCTCAGAGATATTGAACTCAAAGAGCCAACATTCAACTGGACAGCAGCGCTCCAGTGCCAATATGCTCGCTGCAGAACACAAACACACACGGATACATAAATAAAATGCTATTAATGAGGCCCGGGGTTTGAGGAAGGCAGATAAGAGCGATGGAACGGCTCACCGGGAGGGAAGGAGACGAAGCTGGCCTGGACTCATCACGCAGCGCTACGACACAGATCTTAACTCAGCTGGGCATCTTAATTGCATTCAGCCGCAGCTCTACAGAATTCTGGTCCCTAGATGATGACTGAAGATGACTGGAGGATGACCTTCCGCGGGGCGGGGCGGAGGTACCACGCTGCTTTGTGTGTGTGTGTGTGTGTGTGTGTGTGTGTGTGTGTGCGCGTGTGTGCACATGTGTGTGTGCGTATGTGTGTCTATCTGTGCATGGGAAAAGGAGCAGGTAAAGGCCACCGAAGCGGACAGAGGCGTTCAAATTATGTTTGACATGAAAGTGCAGAAGAAGAAAGAGGAAAAGGACACCAGCCCATGTCAAACGCTCTGTAGGGGCGGCGGGTGGCCAGAGCCCTCCCTCCCTCCCTCCACCATTCCCCTTCTATCAGTTAGCATTCCTGTGTGTTACACAGAGTACGTCACTACCAGCAACACTGCTACATTTATATAGTCGTTATTTTAGTGTTCGTTTTCATAATTTTACAGAGGAGTTTACAGTGCATTGTTGTGGAATCATTTTCAAGTACAGGTCAACTTTGACGGCCTTTTTAAAACATTATGTGTGACGACGGTGGGGGCAGGGCAGTGGGTTATTTTTAGGGGACTAATGCCGCTTTCAGGAGTGGGTTCTATGTTAAACGGTGCTCAATCATGCTTTCAGCGAGTGGGCCCGGTCCCTGCTGAGCTGTGCACTGGATTCAGCTGACACATATTCATCAAGACAGACAGACATCGATTTTAATGACTCGCTCAGTACGCACACACACACGCACAGTAGCTCTCTCCCTCTTCCTCTCTCACTCTGTATATCGTCGTTGTCGGATGGAAACCTCGTAAGTCCAAAACTGTTTGTTATGTATTTATCATTTTTAAAATGATTTAAACTAGTGAAAACAGACGATCTACAAGCACACAACGCCTTGCAGTGCGAGGCGTTGTTTTCACTGTTTTAACTACTTTTGTGCGACGGCCTTGTATGATGGAGCAGGGCTTTACTTTGCGAAAAAAAATTACAAATTTGAAACTTGGAGATACGAGGTTTCTGCCCGACAGTGACGATATACTGTATATATCACTCTTTGTATCCGTTTGTATCTCTCCTCTCTCTTCTCGCACTGTATTTCACTATTTCTTATGTCAATCTCTCCCTTTGTCTTCCGCTCTGGCGCGCTCTCTCTCTCTCTCTCTCTCCATCTGTCAGTGTCCTCTCTTTTTCCACTTTCTTTTTCTCTCCATATCTGTGCCTCTTTCGATCGCTCTCTTTCTGTCAGTTATCTGTCTCTCTTTATACGCATCTTTCTCTCTGGTGTCTGTTCCTCTCTGCACATCTCCTTAATGTCCGCGCCCGCCTCTCTTTCTGCCTCACAGCTTGACTGCCAGTCATTCTCCTATTTCACATCACGCTGTCACCCGTCAACATTTTGGCAGCGGGCTGCGACCGCGGACATCACCTGAGAGAGTGAGGTCTTGTTCTTACCCCGATAAAAAAAGCAACACTTGGCAAGCTTTTAAGCTGTGCTGCGCTTTTAAAAGCTGTGCAAAAGACACAAAACAGGGTGAGGGGAATGGGGGGGGGGGGAGAGAGAGAGAGAGAGAGAGAGAGAGAGAGAGAGAGAGAGAGAGAGTGAGTGAGAGAGTGAGAGAGACTGTGTGTGAAGGTGAAAGAAAAACATAGAGAAGGTGACAGAATTAGAAAAATACAGAGGAGGATGGCTGTTTTGAAGGAAGCCAGCTAGACAGCCTGGGTTTTGTACACACAGGCGCTTTGGAAAAGACCAGAGGAGGAGGGAGAGACAGACACGGTAGACGGCTGAGACTGTAGGATCACAGCCTGGAAACCGTCGGATTACAATTTACAATTGAGGCATTTAGACGATTCTCTTATCCAGAGCCACTTTACACAGTGCAAGATCAGAGTAAACAGCATGAACTCTAGTCAGCCAGCAGCAGGGCACGCGGTCAAGTAAATAGAGTGCCAAGAAAACAATTAAGTAGTACAAAGTATCTAGGGTAACAGGTAAATAACGAACAACATACCATCTAAAGAACAAGCAAACAGGATAGAGCCCGACCGATATATTGGAAGGCGGCATCGGCAATTATGCAGCCGGTTTGAACCACTTCCAACCTGGCGTTCCTAGTTTGGGCAAAATTATCACCAATTAAGCGTATCAAGTGACGTGGCCGTGGCCTGCCTGCCCACACTCCCATTAGCACTCCCATTTTAATATAGGATAGCAGATTGGCATTCTTTTTTACATTTTTGAATAGGACCTAAGTGAATAAATAAAATAAAAGTTGTTGTTTGTATACAGTAATTACATGTAATTTTTATATATTGAAGTTAAGTCATTATACTTAATTTAATGTAAAACTATCAAAAACCATAATTTAAAGGAGCTATAGTCAACTTTTTCTTGAAAAACGGATGCTAAAATAAAAATAATGTTTCGAAAATATTTTATAAAAAAATAAGCTTCATATATGTGTTTCAATTAAAAAATGACCACAAAAAGCGGAAAAATAAAGATAAAATAATCATTTTGGCCCTTTGTTTACATTTTTCGGACCCTGTAAATGTAAACAAAGGACCAAAATGATTATGTTATCATTATTTTTCCGCTTTTTGTGGTCATTTTTTTATTGAAACACATATATGAAGCTTATTTTTTTATAAAATATTTTCGAAACATTATTTTTATTTTAGCATCCGTTTTTCAAGAAAAAGTTGACTATAGCTCCTTTAACTCTTTTAACTGCCACGGACAAGCATACTCGTCAAATCGTCCGAGGTCCACAAAGACGAGTAGCTCGCCAAAGTCTTATTTGGGTGGTTTATGATAGAGGGTACTTGTCTGCAGTCTGTGAATGATCCCACCATCACAGAAGAAGAGTACAGCCAAAAATCACCTGATCTGAACAAAAACAAGATGAATTACACTTGTTTACTAAAAATGTATATATATAAAAAATGTTCTCTCTTTTTGCTGCTTTTTGGCGAAAACAAGCCAGTCAACTGGCTATAACTCTGGAATGGATTATCGCGGCCATCCAAATTCCCTGACACTAGGAGACCAGCGTGCGTCGAGACCACCCACGGGCAGATCGTCGCGGCACTTAATATTCTATGATTTTTCGAAGGTAGGTGAAAATACAGTATTTTCTGGACTATAAGGCGCACCTGACTATAAGGCGCACTGTCAATGAATGGTCTATTTTCAAACTGTTTTCATATATAAGGCGCACCTGACTATAAGGCGCACATAATAGACGCTACCGTTGCGTTATGCATCAAACAGATGGAGCTGTGCTAAAGGGAATGTCAATGTCAATGAATGATCCATATATAAGGCGCACTGGACTATAAGGCGCACTGTAGTTTTTTGAGAAAATTAAAGGCTTTTAAGTGCGCCTTATAGTCCGGAAAATACGGTACTCAGATTTTCTGGCAATGGCAGCTATGAACGATGTTTTAAATATGTCAGTTAAAGAGTTGAACCTTTTTCCAGAATTGATTTCTAAATGCTGCAATTTTTTCAAAACCTTAATCTGTGGTTTGGGAATAATCAGGATCTGGCATCGGTCGGGCTCTAAAAATAATGTACATGTGTATAACCTGGCTATCTGAATAGGCAGCGAGTACTGATGGAAAGAAATAAGAGAGATCCATGTCTGGAGACTGACACGACTCGGCAGGTGATGAGCAGAGCAGCTCTGATGTGAGTCATAACATGCTGTGTGTGAGTCACCACACACACACATCACATACGCCTCTATACTGCACATACTGTACTGTATGAACACATAGAGAGATTTAAAAATATATAGTGTACACACAATGCAGACTGGAGACCAATTACTCCCTTTGAAGCCGATGCAAAATCCGAACACGGCATGTGAGGTCTGTCAAAGTGTTTGCGGTTTAACAACACTGTGAAGGCGACATGTAAGCAGCAAGCACACAAACACACGGACGCACTGACGCAAACACAGAATCACACACAAACCGGTGAGAGCACCCACAAGCCACACTTGCAGTTGCACACACAAACCATTGAGAAAAACCCATAAGCCACACTTGTGTGTGCAGTTGCACGTATATATGTGAGCGCACTAGGGCATTCAAGAATAGTGATTTTTTACGATTCGAATTATTCGACCTCAAAGTATTCGAATAGCCGAATATTCGACAGGACTGGCCAAACTTTGAAATATTAAGTAAGCAAGAGGCGAACATTGTGAAAATAGCAGTCTACATGCTCGCAACGCGAGGCGTTGTGAGCATGTAGATCTGCTATTTTCACAATATTTATCTGCGGAACCGAGTCACATAAATGTAATACCTACAATTCCAAGTGCTTGTCAGGGTGGGGGTCCCCAGTTCAAATATGTTTATTTTGGGCGTCACAGCCTAAAAAGGTTTGAGAACCCCTGGTATAGAGCATTAACAAATTCATCCACCAGGGGCATTGACAACTCATTCTTATAACTTCCTATCTAGCCAAGCTTTATAAACTATATCTTTTTTAAAGAGAAAATAAAAATAAACGAATATTCGACTTCGGTGAACAGCGTTGAATAGTGACTTTGATATTTGAATATTCGAATATTTGGTGAATGCCCTAGCACCCACTCACAGTCATAAACACAGACAAAATATTCAGAATACCGTACACACAGAGAAAAGAAATACATAGAAGTACAGATGCACTGAACCCACTTACAGTACATACAGTATAGAGGTGCACATGCACTACACACATTTACACACATGATCAGACAGGTTTCAGTCACCTGAGAGTCACAACAGACACCTCCTCTACCTGGCTAGCACCTCCATCTATCACCTCCTCCTACTGTATCACCTCATCTACCAATCACCTCAATCTATCACCTCATGTACCGCTTGTTTTTTGTTTTCCGTCCCGGATCGTAGTAACTTGGCCATGGCCCCCTTCTGTGATGCACGTGAAACTGAAGATAACTCCCAAACCCCGGCAATACCACATGGCTTAATGGCGTACAGTGCTAAGAATTAAGGGCAATTTTTCACTGAGCACTAGTATAACTATAAAAAATATAGTTTTAAAAATAGTTCTAAGTCCAGTGGATGGAACACCAGTTCACACCAACTATATCAAAAATACAATGGTGAACGATATAGTTACAGCATAGTGCTCAGTGTGAATGGCACTTTAGCCTTACAATCCCAGCGCCTAAAGATCGAATCCCTCTCCTGCCATTGTTTATTTATCTAACCTAGAATGTTATTTATTATTTTATTAGGTTTAGGCATAGTTTCTGTTGCCCCCAGTGAAGCCGACCACTCGGCCCACTTGGTGAGAACAGACCACAGGCCCTAATATTAAGTTAGGAAGTAGTTGGGCAAAAAACAGACGGAGATACGCCATCTCTAGTGGACCTGAGCAACGAGAGGCTCTGCCAAGCGAGCTGCAGGCGAGGGAGTTGCCGTGCTGAACGTTGCTGAGTCCACTAGAGCCGACTCAGTGCTGTTCGAGTTATATACCGATAGGGATAGAATGGTTAATTAGCTCCACCCATCCAATACAGGGGCAAAGTTCCTGCCCACAACCACAGAGAGAGGTTCGAAATTCAAATCCTCCCCAGTAAATCAAGCTTGGTGTGTTTGTGTGTGTGTGTGTGTGTGTGTGTGTGTGTGTGTGTGTGTGTGTGTGTGTGTGTGTGTGTGTGTGTGTGTGTGTGTGTGTGTGTGTGTGTGTGTGTGCGCGCGCACATTCTTGCTTGGTATGACAAGGGGCAGAGGGCAAATGTGTAAGAGGTGGTGATGATCCCAGTAATATCTTTATGTCCACGTTTTATTGCATTTGACAAATAGAATATCCCTGAAGGAATCATAAAGTCTAGGCCAGAATGTGTGTGAGTGCAAATGTGAGTGCAAGTGTGAAGGTGTGTGTGTGTGTGTGAGAGAGAGAGAGAGAGAGAGAGAGAGAGAGGAGAGAGAGAGAGAGAGAGAGAGAGAGAGAGAGAGAGAGAGAGAGAGAGAGAGAGAGAGAGAGAGAGAGAGAGAGAGAGAGAGAGAGAGAGAGAGAGAGATGCTAATGCTAGTATCTATATACCTTGCTATCCCATCCATTATTTCTACGGACGGCTGGACTGAAACTGACCCTAAACCAGCCGATGCTTCTGGTCTATCGTCACAAACTACAGCACCAACCGCCAACACCCACAACAAAGCAACCAATGCCGTTAAAATGCAAAGCAGCATGGTTGCGACACATTTCTAACAGTACAGCAAGAGAGAGAGGGTGAGGCACCCACACCTCTGTTTGCACGTTTCAGCACCATGCTCACTCAGCAGTGATGCTAAGTCAGCAGCAAAGCGCCACATTGGTATGCGGTGTTAACTCCCGTGATTTAGAACAGAATGCATGACAAGTGTGAGGGCTTGTCACTTCAGAAAAAAAGAGAAAAAAAACACGTCTCTGCCACTGAGTTATAGAGTAGCAGAGGTGGGAGACGAAGAGAGAGAGAGAGAGAGAGAGAGAGATAGAGAGAATAGATGAAGGCAGAATGGCAGGAGTAAGAAAGAGAGACAGAAACGGAGAGAGATAGAAAAATCAAACCTCGGTTCGAAGTGGAGCGGTGAATTTGAGCAGCTGTACCCTATGTGAGTGAGTGAGTGAGTGTAAACTGTGCCTGTGAGTGAGTGGTGAGTGTGCCTGGCCTGCAAAAAACAGCGCCCCTCCTTTAACTAGTGTGTTGTGTGTGGCCACTCAAGGTATTGCCCAGGCTACGGACAGGGCCAGCCAGCCAGCCAGCCAGCCAGCCACATACCCACGGATATACCTGTTCATTGGGAGCGCTTTCACCGCTCCAAAAAGAGACAGCACCAGAGAGTCAATAGTGGTGATTTTGACTGCAAGGTTAAGTGGTCTTCACGCCAGAGAGGTCCCCATGCCACTCGACAGGGCTTGTTCAGAGGAGATGTGACAACTGCTAATTCACTGGCATGAGGCGGCGTGCCACCTCTACCTCTACTGTCCCAGTTGACCTCTGCGCGGTGACACACCCACCGGCGTCTCTCCAAGGCAAAGAGGGGCGGGAAAAATGCACGACAAGATGTGCATTTATTAGCACCTCTGTTCCAGCTTTGACCTTCAGAGAGGTCTGAACAGGATCTCAAGTACACGATGTACTGTACTGTACGGCCGCGTGACGCTCTGACAACTCATAAAAGCTTATTGTCTGCCGCTTCTGTTCCGTTTCTCATTTTCCACCCTCGCCAAAGCTGCTGATAAGACTGCCAGAACGGCAGCCCTGGCACATTTTGTGCATAAGCGTAAGCGCGATGACGACGTTATGTAAAATGCTAAAAATAAAGAATAATAATAATAGTCATTGTGTGAGCACCGGGGCTACTGAATGTTTAACAAGGCTGTAGTCTTTATTTCCCCCTTCTGTCAAACGGAGGTGTATAATGGTTCAGCTTAAATACTGGTTTTCCTCACCGAACTACAGAAGGAAATGTGTTTTTACGGTCAGTCACAGATAATGGCTCAAGACACGCCGTCCAAGATGGCAAACGTGTCTGTCATAAGGTGAAGACATGTTGGACCAACGCAGCCCGTCTAATTAGCTTTTTCCATTTTCACCTGCCGCCTTACCTCAACATAACACCGTCAGCCTGCGAGAAATAATTGCTTTTTTGCATCAGGTCTGCGAGCTCATTTGCAGACATTTTATTGATCAAAATTAGTAAGGAGCTAAACACAAACAACAAGAACTTGTGCGCAGACTGCGCACACACGCGCACGCACGCACGCGCACGCACACACACACACACACACACACACACACACACACACACACACACACACACACACACACACACACACACACACACAAACAATCTAAACCTAAATTAAAAGCTTCATTAAATGTGAAAATTGGTCAGGGAATTGTGAACATCTGTTCCTAGGGCCCTGCATCATAAACTCCAAGGTTAAACCAAACACCAATTTACAGCTTAGAGACTCTGAGAAACACAAGTCAACAAGGCTCCAGAAACAGCACAGTGAGAAGAAGCGAGAGTCATGAATGGAAGCTGCGTCAAACAGCACGTGTAAAAGATTAATGTCGGTTAAAGTGTTGCATCCAGCATTCATTAAAAATGCTAGATGTGTGTGTGTGTGTGTGTGTGTGTGTGTGTGTGTGTGTGTGTGTGTGTGTGTGTGTGTGTGTGTGTGTGTGTGTGTGTGTGTGTGTGTGTGTGTGTGTGTGTGTGTGTGTGCGCGCGCGCGCGCGCGCGTGCGTGCATGCTTAAAATTGTTTAAAGCGACAAACCACTGCTGCTGTCACTGCATGACAGGAGAAGTTGAGTTATGTACTGTATATACTGCTATGGTGTGTGCCTCTCTGTGTAGTCCTGTGCACGGTACACACTTGCAGTGGCGGGCCAGCTGCCGGGCTAGTCTGAAAGCACAACAGTTGTCTGTGACCTTGGTGAGGCAGCTTTCAACTGAATTGGCTCCGGTTGCAAACTGTATTTTAACAACCTCTTGCCAAAGTGTTCGTGCCCCTGTTTATGAGTGCTGGCATGAGAAGGCGCTCCGGCATACAAGCCGACGCCTGTGTGTTTCATTCCGACACGCACCACGTGAGCAGAGGTCACTGGGAATCTAAAAAAAAAGAAAATAGCTTGCAGCACATCAATCTAACGGCTGACACCCTCTCGGGCGTGCTACTGCGCTCGTTTCAGAGCCACCTCGACTTTAGCCTCTGGAAGGCTACGAGGCTAGTGTATCAAAGGGGTGTGCAGAAGTGTAACAGGTTGAAAATGTTTTGGTATTAATACTCTTTCTCACGGTGACGGCAAGAGCTTTTTACGAACTGCATTAAAGATGTCCGCCAGCAGAGGCTGGCCGTCCTTACCTTTGGGATGTCCCGGATCGCTGAACTCGTACTTCCCCATGCCGACCGTCCGTAGCATCTGAAGGCATCCGTTAGGACCATCCTGACTGGCCGCCGCTGTGTGATGATGGCCCTGCGTTGCGGCCTGGCCGTTCGTGAGGGGCAAAGCTGGGGGCTGAATGAGGGGGTGGCTGGGGTGGGGGGTCAAGTGGCCGTTCCCCATCACACTATGAGGGTTCGGATGAACTACGTGATTGGCCGGGGCAGTGTGGGGGGAGGGGGCCACCGAGGGCTGGGCCGAGGGGTACTGGGACTGGCTGGGCATGCTCAGCACCATGGAGGGAGGCTGCTGGCTGGAGTGTGGCGGCAGCTGGAAGTGGGCAGTCATGAGGGGGTGGTGAGGGGGCATGGGCGTCTGGATGGACGGGGTCACTCCTATGATGGGGGACTGGACTGTCACACTGTGGCTGAAGGTGGGAGGCTGGGGGAGGCCATAGGTGTGTGGCAGGTGGCTGGCCTGGCTCACTGCGGCTACTGATGGAGCCCAAGGGGGACCTGAGAGACAAAGAGACAGAGAGAGTAACAGAGACAGAGAGACAGTAGTAAAAGGAAGGGAGACAATCATCAATTGCATTTCTATGTTCAATTGTTCATCTTCAAAATAAAAAGTCATTTTATTGCTGAGAATTTGGTTTGTGGCTTCTTTTTGTCTTGGTAACAGAGATCAAGATACAATGATAGCAATATCATAGTATCTACCAATGTAACTACCAATGTGGTAGTGCTTGGAGCATCTTGGGTTGTCTTGGGTGCATTGGTTACTTAGCACCCAAGAGATGACCACAACACACCAATGTCCCTGGTGAGATGCTGAGATCAATACAAATGTCTTTAATTAAAGACATCTGTGTAAAACAGTGCTCAAAAGTAAAATCACTAAAAATGCTAATATAAAAAACAGGAAACTAATGATGTGTTACTTGTGTTTATCGCATGCAAACCAACTGGAACACCTGGACTCCACTCTGCCATGGCCACTCTGCGCTGGTCAACGTTATGTTTGTTTTGGCCTCCAGGCTTTCACGGAACACACAGAAAGGAGCTTCCTATGAATCTATTTGCCTCTGAGATCACAGGTGTAATAAGACTAGGAAGATTTAGTGTACCAATCGCCAAACAAGCGTTTGTGAATCTGTGAGAAGAAAGTAAGCAAGCACACAATACAAACTACATACGTACATGTAGGAGTCTGTATTTACCCAGTCACTCCGAGCCAACCATTTCTCCACACCAGGGCAAGAACCAAGGCGCTAGATTATTATTGTAAGCAAGGCCCTCTAGACCACTGCCAGGGACAGAGGAGCCTCAGAGCTGATCTGATTAATCTTATAAATATGCAGCCATTTTGGACCTGGCCCATGCCTCCTCTTGCCCGATAGCTCCCCTGTTCCCTGTCTTCCTGCAGCTCCCCGTGCCCCCTCTTAGTCCCCTGCTCCAAAAATAACCTGCCATTGCTGCCAAGGAGCCAAAGGCTGAATCCCAGCACACAAAAGAACCTGGTTACTCGTCTGGGCCCTGCTAATATTCTAACAGTGTAGCAAGAAAGAGTGTGTGCAAATGTGGATGAGGGAGGGGCGGAGGAGCGAGAACAGAGAGGAAATGGACAAACAGGAGAGAGAGCGAGACAGATTGCAGAGGTGGACAGACGAGAGGGGAAGGAGAGAGAAAGGAAAAGAGAGAAATGATGTGGAGGCCACCTCTATGCATAATTCACACCAATCCCTGAGCCAATCGGTCTTCATTTTTCTGCTGTTTGCAGCTCCCTGCTACCAAGGGATCAATCTGGAAACAGCTTGATGGAATAACCCATACTGTTTGATTAGGTCCAATATGACTGCATATTTATAACGTTAATCACATCAGCAGATAGATCAGTGAGGCCTTAATGAGGCGACCTCTTCGCTGGTGGCTCCGATTACAGAGTGTCACACATCTCTCTTCTTCTTTGTTTACAGTGATCGTGTGAAATTGGTATTTTTCACTTGAATATATGTGATTAAATACATAAAGAATCTCATTAGCGAGGCACAACATGCTCTCGTATTCGCACAGGTCTCAATGCTCGCGAGCGGCTTTAAAAATTAATTGCATTAAATTTATGAGGATTCTGCTCTCTTGTACTCCATAATTAAAATGTGAAAAGGGTATTAGCTGTTTTCAAAAGTGCCCCTCACTTAAGAAAAAAGTATAGTCCCACAATTCCATTAAAGAATTTCCATTAATTGCTGAACCGCTCTTGACAATCTTATTTATTTAGTTATTTAGTTATTTAAAAATAACAAAAAATGGCAATTGCAAAAACACTTTAAACTTTTCAAACTTCCTATACGAAACTGCAGGAAACCGTTGATTAATTCTGGCACAGACGATAGAAAACTCTCAGGCACCGTGGCTCAGTGGAGTGCGGAGGGGAGCTGGCTCAGTTTTACGAATGTCAGTCACAGATTTGGAATGGCGCACGCGTGCCAATCAATATGCAGCGCCATGCTTCGATTTAGAGAGTGTCATATGCGACTGTGTGCACAGGTCAGTGACATCTCACTTTCCCCTCACACATCCTCACGAAGACAGGGGGTGTCGGGTGGGGGGGGGTGGGGGGGGTAGGGCGGGCGGGGGAGACGGGTGGAAGTGTGGAGGGGTGAAGGGATGGAGAGTGCAGGGGTGAAGGGATAGAGAGAGCAGGGGTGTCGGACCAAATTCTGGGCCCTGGGTACGAGGATTCACTGCGGGCCACCGCACAATTATTTTGTGCTTTAACTATTGAAAAATAGCAGATATAAAAGCTCATGTAGATCTGCTATTTTTGAAAAATCGTGAACATTTGTGCAATTCTTTGAATATCTCAAATCCTTCTAAGGTTTTTCTTTTAAAAACCTATGTTTCTACACTATGTCAGTGGTGCTCAAACATTTTCATGTGAAGGACCCCAAAAATGATATGTATTTGGCCATGGACCCCCATCTCAAAATATTTAGTTCCAGGGACCCCCCCCCCCCCCCCAGAAGCTAAATTTGAGTTTCAAATGTTCACTTATAATACATAAATACATATATTCAAAGATTTGCACACATTTTCACGACTTTTCAAAAATAGCAGATCTACAAGCTCGCAGCACGGCACTGTGAACTTGTATATCTGCTATTTTTCAATAGCTAAAGTATAAAATAATTAAGGCCCCCTCCACCTTGGGCCCTGGTAACTCAGTCCTACCCCCCCCCCCCCCCTTGTGACGCCCCTGATAGAGAGAGCAGGGGTGAGACAAGCGAATGAAGCCTTGTTCCCTCAGACACAATACTAAGAGCCTGAGAACTTCATGGCCCATTCATCCTGCGTCCTCCCCCCAGCCTCACACAGCAGGGTCCCACGGCCACGCACCAGGGGACACACAGCAGACGTCTGCCAGGAGCCCTCCAACTCGGGTGGCTGAGCACCGCACACAATGGCACAGCTCCCTGTTCTCCCCCTGTCACTGCACTCCCCCACCGCAGGCATCGCGGATGGTTTCGGCTGAGAAACCGCTCTGCTACGCTACAGTACGTGAACTAAACTGAACTGATCAGCCTGTTTAATAATTAATCCGTGCTATAATTAAATCTTTATTGAAAGTGTGCAAGTTACACTGAGGAGGTAATTAGCCCCGATTAAACCACCCGGGCTCTAGAAGGAGTGTGGTAGCATAGCTCAAGTCACCTGGACAGGTTTTCCTGTGCGACTGTTACATGTCATGTACTTATGCATGCACTGGTGTCGGGTTATTGTCTTTCCTTGCTGTCTTTATTGATGCCCTCAACACTGGTCCAGTCCTGATTGGCCCATTCGTCCAAGAGTCTTGCTCAATCACACACTGCCTCATCACCTTCCCTGATTGGCCCATGCATCCATGCATCTTGCCCAATCATATTCTGCCTCATCACCTTCCCTGATTGGCCCATACATCCATGCATCTTGCCCAATCATATTCTGCCTCATCACCTTCGCTGATTGGTCCATTCACCGTATACATGTGTGCCCAATCATATTCTGCCTCATCACCTTCCCTGATTGGATTGGTCCATGCATCCAGGAATCATGCCAAATTATACTCTGCCTCATCACCTTCCCTGATTGGACCATGCATCCACGTACTGTATGACTGGCCTATCATATTCTAGCTCATCACCTCCCCTGAGTCATGTCATCCAATCCGTGGCACCCACCTCCTGTTTAAAGCCCGGTCTGTCTACCTGCAATCCCCCATTCATTGTTAAACTGACTCCTGGTCACACAGTGTACAAATGTAACCAAACAGACCCATAAGGTTCTCTCAGAGTCAAATGAACACTGAATACTTTTTGTACTGTGTAATAGCGAGACCTGTCTTTGTGTTTAAGCCTAACTCAGACATAACCATAAACAATCCCAATACGCCTATTTTTAGGCATGTCACTATGACTCAGACATGAACCATAAACAAACCCAATATGCCAATATACAGGCATATATGAGAGATCTGGTTGTCCAGAGGCGCAGATCTGACCGCTATGCCCATACAGGGTATGGCAATATACTAATGACATCAGAGATCTCCATATATGGGCATAAAAGGGACATGGACTAACAGATACAGAAATGCTCTGTCTTTGTTTTGCTAATTACAGTACTTTGATTTGACACCATCAGTCCATGTCCCTCCTCTGTCTTACATGTGCCCCATTTGGGGCAAATATGTGCATACTGTATACAGGTCTATTTGGCACCAGTACACTTTTCAATATTATAAAACACCATTCACTGAATGTCTGTGGGCTTATTTAGCAAATTCTTTATCTGGATGGTGTTATTGTCCTTTAACCCTAAACCACCACCTGGGACGACCACCATCCTGCAGCAAATCACTGGGTTGCGCTGTCAATGTGCCCCAGCCAGAGGTTCCAAGCTCTGTGCCATCATAATTCCTAAATGAGACATTTGAGATGAGCAAAAGGCAGAGGCCAGCCCAGAAATGGAGGGGAGATTGACTGCTCCAGGGCAGAGTCATCTTGGGAGAGTTTATTACAACTGCAGCGAAAAACAGTGCTGGCTTACAGAGCCAGAGTCTTAACCAGAGCTATTTAGAAGTACATTTAGAAGTAAATGAAAATATGTAATGTTTTAATTTTCGGCTATGCCCAAAATAGGGACGCCGGGTTGAAAGTGGTTAGCATGTTACTGTCAGTCTGCGTGGCCCGACATGGCGCGTCACTCTGCTCCCGATAGGTTCGCTAAACTGGCATGGATAGAAATAATAAGGTCGACATCCAAATTAGACCTAGCCAAGGTCACTTGGAGGACTACTCATGAAATAGATTTAGCCTAGCTTAGTGGCACAATAAAATAGAACTGATTAAGACTGGGTCGAAACGTCTGCACTGGTGGCACTCATGGGCACCTAACATTTTATATGGAGATAAATTAATTAATATTTGAGTGGGTGAGTGCCATTAATTAATAATGAGTGTGGATTCTTATCCTGGTGATTTGATGACCATAAAATAACACACAAACATGCGCACGCACGCACGCACGCACGCATGCACACACACACACACACACACACACACACACACACACACACACACACACACACACACACACACACACACACACACACACACACACACACACACACACACACACACACACACACACACACACACACACACACACACACGGTGATAAAGATAAGAACTGAACCTGAGACAAATTGTTTTACCTCTCCTAAAGTCACATTGATGGAGCATTTTCTATACTCATGCAAGCACTATGCATATATAAGTCAGTGTATGTAAAGATGGTGTTTGTATATGTACATTATGCATGTGCATGCTTACAGTATGTATAGTATGTATGTGCATTAATAAGTAGGGCACTGGCAGCCAACATGCTTCATTAGCATGGCTGCTAGCTGCCTCAGAGCCAATGGGGCGATGTGTGAAGTTGTGTGCGTTTCTGCATCCATACAGTATGCACGCACGCACGCACACACACACACACACACACACACACACACACACACACACACACACACACACACACACACACACACACACACACACACACACACACACACACACACACACACACACACACACACACACACACACACACACACACACACACACACACACACACACAATGTCCTTGCATGCACTTGCTCCTCCTACACCTTTGCTTGCACACATATGGTATGTCAGGTATAATAGTAGGCCAGTTCAAACGTGTGTGTGTGTGTGTGTGTGTGTGTGTGTGTGTGTGCATGCGCGCGTGTGCGCATACATGTGTTGTGTGTGTCTGAATATATTCTGGGTATGAGTACAAGTGTGTGTGCTTGTGTGTGTGTGTGTGTGTGTGTGTGTGTGCCCGTGGGTGCCCGTGGTGTGTGTGTGTGTGTGTGTGTGTGTGTGTGTGTGTGTGTGTGTGTGTGTGTGTGTGTGTGTGTGTGTGTGCCCGCATGTGTGTGTGTGTGTGTGTGTGTGTGTACCCGCATGTTAGCCTGTGTGTGCCTGTGTGTGCCCGTGTGTGTGTGTGCCTGTGTGTGTGTGTGTGTGTGCCCGTGTGTGTGTGTCGGTGGGTGCCCGTGTGTGGGTGCCCATGTGTGTGTGTGTGTACCAGTGGGCTCGCTCTCTCTGTGCTGTTTGGCAGGGGGCTCGTCTGTGTCCCAGGGCGTAAGCTGGTTGATGGGCGTCTGTCCCCACCGCACCCCTGGAGCCAGCAGCAGTCCTGGGGCCTGGTTCTCTCCAGGAGACAGACCCGATATCTGTGGGAGGAAAAACAACAACCACTGCTTAGCAACATCCTTCTAGAAAAAAACACCACAACCAAAACAGTAACAAGGACTACGGCCCAAGGTGGCGGGTTGGCCTTGAAGGACAGAGGACCAGTGGTGGAAAAAGTACTCACATTATAAAAAAGTATCAATACTGCAAGTGAAGTCCGGAATAATTCAAAATATACTTGAGTAAAGTATGAAAGTGTTCAAGGCATCAAAATGTACTTAAAGCACCAAAAGTAAAAGTACAAAATGTCTGACAATAGCCGATCTACAATCTTGTAGATCGGCTATTTTCAAATAGCCTAGGTATAAAACAGGGCTAAAGTAATGTATGTTTTGTAATATTGTAATTTATAGCTGAAAAGTAACTAGTAGCTAAAGTTTTCAAATAAATGTAGTGGAGTAAACGTACAAAATGTACTTAGTTACTTTATACCACTGCAGAGGACGACCAGTGACACAGGTAAGGTTGTAGGATCAATCTCAGCTGTAAACTGGTGACTGGAGGGTGAATCGTTCTAAATGTATCTGTATTCTGCACCCACCAACCGTGGTGCCCTTTGGCCAAGATGCTCCGGCCTCTGATGCAATGCATACTGCAGGTACAGTACTGTATGTTTACCAACTGTTTATTGGTTGGCATAGGCAAAAAGACACATTGCAATTACTACATCATGTTAATGACCTTGAGTTTTGTTGGTATGTAAAATAAATTAAAAAAATCAAACCTCGGTTCGAAGTGGAGCGGTGAATTTGAGCAGCTGTACCCTATGTGAGTGAGTGAGTGAGTGTAAACTGTGCCTGTGAGTGAGTGGTGAGTGTGCCTGGCCTGCACAAAACAGCGCCCCTCCTTTAACTAGTGTTTTGTGTGTGGCCACTCAAGGTATTGCCAGGCTACGGACATGGCCAGCCAGCCACCCACCCAGCCAGCCACCCACATACCCACGGACATACCTGTTCATTGGGAGCGCTTTCACCGCTCCAAAAAATACAGAACGATTGCTTTAAGAACAGAGAAAGGAAACACGGCTGCAGAGAACACAACCAGGTCAATAGATAACAATTGTCTCCTGCGCCGTGACCTTTACGTGATATGCGATGTAGTGCATTTAAATAGCATCCGCCTGTTCACCAAGGTGTCTGAATGAATTGTCGCTGCATGCAGCGTAATTTTTTTTCTCTTTCCACTTTTTAAGAGAACATTAATAATACCATTATTAAAGTGTTGAATGGAAGACGTCTTTGTGTGCGCACACAGTATTTCTGGTGTACTGTATCAAGCTATTGACTCCCCTCCTTGATTTTATCGCCAGGAATGTGAGTGGTCCTTGTGTTGCTTCTATTATTACACTCAAATGTTATGACATTTATAAAACCTTGGATCGAAAAGACGTGAGCTAAGCTGACAGCAAATGCAATAATGTGAGATTCAGCCAATAGATCCTTGGTGAGACAGTATCAGTATTGTACCACCACAAAGGTGCAGACTGTTCTGCAACTTTAAAACCCAGGCGGTCAGGGGTGTCACAAGGGGGGGAGAGTGGGACTGAGTTACTAGGGCTGAAGGTGGAGGGGCCTTAATTATTTTATACTTTAGCTATTGAAAAATAGCAGATATACAAGCTCACTGTGAGCTTGTAGATCTGCTATTTTTGAAAAGTCGATAAAATGTATGCAAATCTTTGAATATACGTATTTATTTATTTTTTCATTTGTAACTCAAATTTTGCTTCTGGGGCGTCCCTGGAACGAAATATTTGATTGTGGTCCGTGGCCAAATACATATAATTTTGGGGGTCCTTCACATGAAAAAGTTTGAGAACCACTGACATCTAAGTTTTTCAAAAAACCTTAGAAGGATTTGAAATATTCAAAGACTTGCACAAATGTTCACGATTTTTCAAAAATAGCAGATCTACAAGCTCGTCTGCTATTTTTCAATAGTTAAAGCACAAAATAATGCGTAATAATAATGTGTTCCCAGTCTAAATGGGTTAAAACCCCTCCCCCCATGAAGAACATTCATGAGGGGCCCGCAGTGACTCCTGGTACCCAGGGCCCAGAATTTGGTGTGACACCCCTGCAGGTGGTCACCATGAGTGATTGATTGAGCCTGATTGATATAATAGGCAGTGAGTGATTGCAGATTACAGAGTACACACAATGGGAGCAGGAAGGAAAACACGAAATTCACCACAATTCAGCAGCATCACAACAGACTCTCCTTCAACAGAAACCACCTTTTCAACTGCTCCCCTTTTCATTTGTATTTTTGTAAACATTGACGATAATTTGATTCCTAGAGTGGGCTACATCCATTCCAGATCTAGATGCGCTCTGTGCAGTCTTTGAATGTCTTTGTTATACGGACATGGCCCTCACGCCTTTTTGCCTGTAAATAGCCATTATTTACTGTTATTGACAAATCCACCACAAAATAAGGAGAGGATTGAAACAGCTTCTTTGCAGGCAGGTGGAGAAGGGCAAAGACAAGAGATAAGAAAAAAGAAATACCGTTCCATTAAAATAGAAAATAAAAACTCACAATAGCAAAGAGTGAGTGTAAATCCAACTCCACAAAACACAAAACTTAAAGTTTCTTAAACCAAGTCAATTGAACCCAGAAAGACATCCATTTTCTCCCTCCTCTGGTACGGGGCGTGAGAAACGTTATCAGGCCAGCCCAGACTGATGAAAACACAGGGTCAATCACCATTGGACCCCACAGCAATATGCTCTCCTCCTCCCTTTCTCCAGTGAGGACACTTGGCCTAAGAACCGGCGCCAGAAAAGGGCAGAGCGGATGAGGCTCCACCCTTTGCTGGCTCACCCCCAGCCTGCCCTCTGAGTTAATGGAAAAGACCTGGTCGACCCGCCTCTTTCTGCATCCCCTAAACCCCTCAGATGCTTCCATCCATCCCACCATCCCTCAATTTCATTATCCTCTCTGACCTGCCCAAGCCCACTTCATCATGCATTCCATCGACAGAGCCCAGCCACCGCTCCTGAGGAGATGTTGCGGCGACCAACGCTCAACAACACAACATATCCCCCAAACCCAACACAAACGCTGTGGTTCAATGAAATATGTGCAGCTTTAACATATAGAGAAAGAGACTGCACAAGAGCAGAAAGCCCGCAACACTCCAAGTTAAACAAAGTCTTGACAACGCTGAAGAAGACCGACCAGGTCGAAACACGTACGTTGTTCTCTGTCCAGAGGTGTAAATAAATCATGTGAAAAGGATTTTCTTGTGTGCTGGCGACTTCTTCTTTGCCTCAGCTTTAACATATCCCATCTATCCCCATCTGGGGTAAAAAAAATGCCCCCCCTTCCCCACCACAGCTTTAAGGTGGCTTTATCACAGCGTTGCAGGTATTGACACTGCAACTGAGCACAATATCAATGACGAGTGTCGCAGAAAGAAATATACATCCCAATGGAAAGTTATCTTTTTAGAGTGCGAGAGAGAGAGAGAGAGAGAGATGGGAGGGGGGGGCACACTGAGCAGAGAATGTGTGAAGGAGTGAGAGGGGGCTGCAATGTTTAGGGGATGGAGGAAGAAATTGACAGACCAGAGCTTTACGTCCAGCACAAGCTATCTACTTCAGACAAGAGAATAAAATGGTTTAGGGGGGGAAAGCCCCCCCCCCCCCTCCCCCCTCCCTCACCCCCACCAACCAACACCCCTGGACGCTCAATACCTCAGAGAGCTCCGGAGGCTTAAGTTGGGAGGTACAGTTTTGGACCGCTTTTTTTCCCGATGCGTACTGCAACCGTTTCCCTGCAACTTAATGAGCGCTCTGCCACCGACCACCACTGCGTTTCTTCCCCACCTCACTCCACCTCTCCACAGCCAATTCCTCATTACCGTCCCGTGCTTGCTCCTTAGCCCTGTGCCTGGCTACATAATACCCTCCCATAAATACAATTCAAAATAACTGAAAATAAAACCCCAGGAGGGAAACCCTCGTCTCTGCTAAAATGCCAATGCATCAGTAGTAGGGTTTTACTGCACCAAGGCGGGGACATAAAAAAAAAAACAAGAGGATGCTTTCCATTTTCATTCATTGCCATCACAATGACAGCCTATCAGCCAAGCCCGGGAACAATCCTGACTTAAAACAATGATCAAGGTTAGATAGGGAAAACACATACACGCCAAACACACATGCACGCACGCATGCACGCACAATTCTACGCACACTCACGAACAGGCGGCACACATGCACAACATGTTTATTAAGATGGCAGCCTTTTGCTACTGCAGGCACTGGCAGGCATACAGTAGATGTTCCAGTACAGCACAGTACTACTGTAAGGTGCTGCTGGAGCAGCCATATTCCTGCATGCCATCTTCTCATACTTTTACTTTCTCTCCCCACCCAACCCCCCATTGCCCACTCCCCATCACCCCCACCCGCCCATTATCGCCAGCCAGCAGATGGTTTCCTCTGACTCGACAAAAATCACACTGGAGGAGGAGGAGGTGATGGAAGAAGAGGAGGAGGGGAGCCAGAACATTTATTTTTTTGGAGGGTGCCAAGTCGCTATGCACTGCAGTGCCAGCTGGTTTAAACAGAGCAGTTTTCAATGGAAAGCCTGCCGATGTACAGTGTCACAAAACCACACATCAACGCACACAATGCCCACACACCACCGGTGGCATGAATGCATCTACACGCATAATAACACAGCCATAGTACAGTACGTGTACTCCTCGTACACGTGCTCTTGCACACTCAGAAATACATGCATTTTGAAATTGCATTCATGCGGCCCATACCATATATGACTTTTGACATACTGTATATCGCACATTCTGTGCACAAAATACCAATGCACTCCACATAATAGAGCGGATATATATTTAATATAACGACTGCACATATTCATCCATGAATGAATTCAATCAAGTCAAACATGCAGGCACGCACACACACACACACACACACACACACACACACACACACACACACACACACACACACACACACACACACACACACACACACACACACACACACACACACACACACACACACACACACACACACACACACACACACACACACACACACACACACACACACAGAGGACAGAACATAAGGTCAGGCTGCACAGCAGAAGCCTAAAGCTGCACTTAATCATGCTTAGAAATGGCTGGCATTCTGCGCAACTGCATACAATTCACCATCTCCCTGTCTTTCTGCATCATAATAAAGGCCTATTATTGCCTGAGGCGCAAAAAGAAAGTGTGGAAAAACACTGAGAAGGAAGGGGAAGGGGACATGAAGGGGGCAGACTGTGGACCAGAATCAGCAGAACGCATCATAAATCTATAGCCTGTCTGGTGGGTTTCAGAATGAAGGCCATTAGGTTGTTTCTAAAATGGAGAACGGGCTCGGTGCTTTGTCTGGCCATGCAAGTAAATAGACTGCTGCATGCAAAATCAACACCAGCGCTGACCACCGGGGATATCCATTTGCACTGACCCAGACACACAAATGTCTTGTTCTTCATGAATAGTGTGCCGTGATATGCCGTGCAGAAATAAGGCATCTCACAATGGTCACCCATCTCCCTCTCTGAAATGATGTGAGGTTTCACAGCAGACGCACACACGCACACGCACACGCACACACACACACACACACAGAGGATAAAAAGGTCCCCATCTATTTTCCAGCCTGCAGAATAGGAAGGGTGCGGTCACCACCTCGGCACAGAATGCGGGAGATGAAATCAAGACACATCAGGTCTGATCGAATGCTCGTCTGCCTCCAAATGGGCGGCAGAGACAGTTGCGATCATACCGCCTGTCATATCAGCTATTCTCCATGACATGGCCAAGGCTGACAGCTGTCGCCGTGCGGACTCCGCTGTCGACCAATAGCAAGGCAGCAAATGTTGTGCCTGGCGAAGCCCAAAGCTACCCGGCCGCCATCTGCCACGCGTCTACACGGTGTGTGGGCGGGGGGCGGGGGTTACCTGTCGCATGGTTATCAGGAGCACCGTGTTCTGATTTCTTTGAGATGACTCCCGTCTTCCACATGGAAACAAACAGCAACAACAAGTGATTTGCTTTTGCATTGCGGTGGAGCGAGTCCCTGCGTGTGTGCGTGTGTGTGGGTCGTTGTGTGTCACTATTTCGAGGATCAAATAATTTAATGGCAATGACAGTTAATAACAGCATTATTAATATGGCCATCTCAGGTAAAAGTGGACCATCGTTAAATGCCAGCATTGCAGCTGACATATATGAAACTTGAAGTACAAAACCAGTGTCCAGTTGTGAGACAAGCTTTAGATTCTGCACAGAAATCAGAAACACGTGCAGATAGATAGATGGATAGATAGGAGTATGTCTAAGAGAGGGTGCCTTGGGAGCAACAACGTCATAGCACACACTGACTGATCAAATCAACAAACCACTGGCTGGGAGATTTAATAACGGGTCCTGGCAAAATGAGAAAGGTATAGAGAATGAACGAGAGAAATGAAGATAGAAAGAGAGACAATTGGGGGCAGATGAGGGCCTGATACAGGTTAAATAGGTTCAATGGACAGACACGCTCTCACTCTCTCTCTCGCACACACTTACCTACCCTCTCTCTATCTATCACATACTGTATACCGTACACACAAACACCCTCACCCACACACAGGGTCAGCCACAATGCCACTGTGAAAAGATAATCTGGTGAAATGTCATTAAGAGAGCTGGCGGACACAATGAGACAGCATTGTGTGAGGTACAGCTACAGCAGTTCATTATGTTCTGCCTCTTAAGGCTCAATGTTCCAACAACAGCAGCACAAAGCTCTTTACAGAGGAGAGCCACAGGCGTGTTTTCACTGCCCCTACCGAAGCCGCCTATCCACTGGCACGGCAATCGAACGAGGCTGTTAATGCCGGTTAAAATCGTCCTCTGATATGTTTATCAATTAAACCTCAGAAGCCAAACGGATGCACCGGACACGATGCCGGGATTCCCAGCAGCGTGACGCGCACAGCTCCCATTATGGTTCAATTTAAAATGCGTCCAAGAAACCGCACCTCGGCAATCAGCGAGCCATCTCTCCTGGGGGAGACGCCTGTACACAAATTCAATCCTAATCAAAATTTCAATAACAACAGCGGTCGCCATGCCTGGCTATAATGCGTGCACGGCAAGAATAATATCACATTGTAATTCCACACCATGAACGAATCATAAGGAACAGTATGCGCGGGCAAGGAAATGAAATTCTACCCCGGCAGAATGGCTTTTTCTTCCCTGTGGCCAAGCTTGGACAGACACAGAGTTTGGCTGAAATGTGGAAGGAGCTAATGCCTTTTTCTTTCCTCATAGGGAAGAGAGAGAAAGAGAGAGAGAGAGTTGGAGAAAGAATGGCAGCGAGGGGAGGTGGGAGAGATTGAGAGGCAGCCAGAGACAGAGCCATCCATCATACAGCCTTGTATCATTTCCTTTGACACATCATTTTCAGCTTTTTCACAAAATAAAAAAAGAAAATAGAAAAACATAAAAAAATAGAAAAGAGCCAATTCCCTTCTCCTCTACCACTGACCAACAGTACACGAATTTACGAAAAACAACAACCTCCGAACTCTCCCTTCCACTCGCTTTTTCCATTTCGAAAATGTTATTCACTTACTGTATACGGCTGCCTTCTCTCCATGAGAGCGTGCTGACACTTAAATGTGAGGTGAATTTGTTCTGGACTCCCATCATGGAGAAGGTGAATGGCTGAGTCGGTGCATGGGGCTGCTGTGTCCAATCTATTAGACTGGAGCATAGCAGAGCATCTCACGGGTAAACAAAGGGAGCTACTTTGCCATTTTTGGCAGCCATCTTAAAATGCAGCGGCGTTCCAACATGGCGAGCATTATGATACCACGGGTAGGGACGGTAATCAGCAGGACCACTGGAGAGGGATATACCATAAGAAGAAATCGAGGTAATATTTCTATTTAAGATGTTCGGGGATTACATTTATCAAATGCAAACTGATAGAGCAAGCATGCGTGTCCAGGGCTTTGTAATATGTATACAACGTGTTTGTTTCAGTGTGCATACCTGCATGCATTCTGCATGTGGCATTTGAGCATACTGTACAGTAAATCAAAAAACTGTATGGCCAAATGACACATTTATGAACCAATTATTAACTGAAATAATGTGCTGCAGCGCATAGCGGTGAATACCTGACAAGTTGATAGGCACAACTTGCATTCAAGTTTTGACAACCAGGCAGAATTCTTCCCTTTGCCTTGCCTTTTCTCTTCACAGTGATCAAAGGGAAACCAAGTCAAAGTGATGTGTTCTAAGGCAATGGGAATTCTCGTCTGTATGTTGATAGAAATGAAACATCACACAATATGCATCCATACCAGAACATTGACTGTTCTAAATCAGTCCTGCATCCCATGTTGGGATGTGGTCACCCAGGATTTGACCATTTACATATAAACTGTACGTGACTGTTTGACCCTTGTTCTTTGTTAAACCCTATTCTAACATTCAGGGAAAACAGCAGATCTATTCTACAAGCTCACAACGCGCCTCTCGAAATCAACGCTACATCCTCGCCATGAGAGGTTCAAGCAGGTGAAGCTGACTAACTGGGCTCTGGTAACACTGTTTACATTAATTTACATAAACATTGACTCACAACTTGTGTCGCATGAGTTTTTTTGAACTGCTATTTTCAGTGAAGATATTTAGTGTGGAGCTAAAACTGCAGGGGCCTAGTACAGAGCCCTGGGGACTCTGTTCAGCTAAGTGTAGTTTTTAAGTGGCTAAAGGGATATTTCACTTCTGGGGTAATTTTAACGTCTAGTCAGGCTTTTGTGTGCACTCCAGAGTTTTTAAGTTGCCTGGGTCAATATTTAGATATTTGATATTCATTTTATCAGACACACCCCCCTCCAACATAAACCCATTGTAACTTCAAACTCCATTTTAACCATGTTACAGTAGTTAGACTCATTGAAAACAAACAATCCCTGGCTGGTTCTGATGATTGATATTGTCCTTCTAATGAGTGAGGGGGCCTTGTTTTTTCAATAACTTTTTTTTAATGTGTTTTTTATTTATTTTTGTTTAATGAAAGTTTAAAGAAATAATGCAAACCTCTTTAAGAGTATATTGTACTTTATAAATCATAAAAACAATTAACTCCTCTACATTAGGTGCTGTCTCTTGAACCTGATGTCAATAGACGCTGATTAACAATAAAAACTGAAGAAAAGAAGAAAAGAAGAAATTAAGAAAAAGAAAACGGCAGTTCGGCAGTCCAAGTATCTATAAACTGGCTTGTCTCCAAAACAAAAAAACGAATTGGAAAGCGAAGGAGCACGAGCACCTTCCCGGAGTGTTAACGCCAAACCTCATCAGGAAGCAGACCAGATGGACCAAACACAATGGAGACACAACCAATAAGAAAAAACAAAGAGAGAGAAAACGGCTGGTGGGGGCTATAGGCTGGCGCTGCACCACAGAGGGACTACGAATACAGACTCCATAATTCCCAGCCCCGGGCCAAACGACTGAAGGGGAACGGGCTTCACTTCCACTGAAATTCCGGCTAAGACGGTCCGACAGCCGAGCAAGCTACCGGCTCAGTGCACGCGTTCCGGAAAACAGGAGCGTGACTGTTGGGGCGCGGCCGACAGGCTCCAGTGAGGAGGCAGGGCCCGGAAACCCCCCGTCTAATATCCCATGAGTGCTCCGAGGTTGCAGTGCATGCCCTCCAACACTAACTCAAACCCCCTCCTCCTCGCTCTTGTTGTCTTTTCTCTCTTAGATAAGTGGCCGGTGTTGTACTGGACAACAGGGGCCGGGGCTGAGAGAGCACTCCTCTGGACATGATTTATCCGAACGCAAAGGGGAGAAGCGACCACGACACCCCGCGGCTGCTGCTGCTTCCCAGTGAGATTGACTGTTTGATTGGACACAGGAGCTGTGGAGACTTCCCGGTGTCACGGTAACACCTCCCCAGTGGAGTGTGTCAGTGGACACGCTGCCCTTCATCGTCCCCGGCCAGGGGACAATGAGAGACAGAGGTCCACAGGGTCCTGACCTTGGCTGATGCGAGGCCGGCGTTTAGGGAACGAAAAGTGTCCACTCCCTGTCACAGCAGCAGCCACTGGGACACAGTGATGACTGTGTGGGGCTCGTCTGTGGTTAAGACTGAGACTGTGTGTGTGTGTGTGTGTGTGTGTGTGTGTGTGTGTGTGTGTGTGTGTGTGTGTGTGTGTGTGTGTGTGTATATTGAATTAACGCTAACTGGGTATATAGCCATTTAGAGCTATAATAAATTGAGTTCATATTGATATTGTGATATGAAAGAAAACAATATCTGTCTTGGCAATAACGTAATAGGAATTTAGCAAATTCATTTTAGAAAATGCACAGTCAGTTAGTGAAAGACTGACATTTCCTGTCATATAATGCCTATCATACACACAGAAAAAGGTCTGCTGCATGGAATCAGGTCACCAGTTTCATATTGCCATATTATACTATAATTGAATTGTGGCTAATGAAAATATTAAGTAGTTAAAACTATACTGAACCTCTTTTGGGGATACACTATGGTTAACCTAATATGTTGTGGATAATATTGTGAAAACTTCATTCAGGGAAGGAATTGTAACTTAAGGGCCACTTCACCTCTTTGACAACCCTATCTTATTTTATTGTTGTTTGGGACACGATCAACACAATCCTGGGTTATTTTTTGTGTTCAAGCTGTGTTTTTAGATATTTTAGTATTTCAGCATGACTAGTGATGCATTTTGCATCATCAGTGATGCGTTTTGCATCATATGATGCAAAACGCATCACTAGTACATGCACCAGTACATGCTGAAATACTAAAATATCTAAAAAAACAGATTGGTGCAAGGCGCATACCAAATACTAGGCTATAATGCCTGCTGGCGTCGCCGGTTCGATTCGCGATCACGACGACCTTTGCCACATGTCATTCCCCATCTCTCTCCCTGTTTCCTGTCAATCTACTATCCTATCAAATAAAGGCATGAAAAGCCCAAAAACAAATCTTTAAAAAAAAAAAAAAAAGATCGTGGTGTCCCAGAGGTGAAGTGGCCCTTTAAGTACCGGTATACTACAAAATATTGAAAATAGCCTATCTACAAGCTCACAATGTGTTGCATGGCACAATGTGAGCAATGAATTGTTCAATTCTGATATTATCAAACATAAATATCAAACGTATCAGGGAGACAGTATATATTTCCTAAAAGGAAAGGCATTTTATCCAACATCTTTCTCTATAGTGCTTTGCAATACACTTGGCCAGTAACCCTGGGGATGGCAGGGATCGAAACGCTAAGCCTTACGATTCCCAAGCCGCAGCTCTACCTCCTGAGCTACTGCCACTACTGTATTTAATTCAGTCAGACCAGAAGCAGAGGTAATACAAATATATCCACAAGCTACTGAACTAAAAATAGACACAACATCACTCTATCACTAAAACCTTCAGCAGCAGTATTATAATAATATTGACTTTTCATCAAAACACAGCTCTAACAAGTCCTTGTGTTGACTAACTGACAGATACAGATTGTCACAATATTAATACATTTGCCCTACTGTCTAAAATTGAAAGTCCAGAGATTAGTTTTTTGGTGGGAGAAAAAGAAAACAAAAAAATTGATCAAAAGCAATTTATTCTGAGAGAAACATTGTATTGAATAACAAAAAGTATGCTATAAGCAAACAAAGAAACAGCAAGCAAGCAGGAAAAGCTCCAAGCGCCCCAATCAGTCACATCTGTGCCCTCTTTTCATCCTGGTTTTATTGACTCTCTCTGCCAATCAACGGGGCAACAAGGCTCAAAATAACATTATTTCACTTCGTACAAAGAACACTCCTGGTAACATAGGATAGGATCCCATCACTCTGGTACCTTCTCTTTCTAACACACAGTATGTAGGGCTGTAACTATAATACATTACTTTCTTAGCAATTATTCTATTGATGTGTGTGTCAGGTGGAAACCTCATATGTCCAAAACTGTTACTTTTCAGGATAAGAAATAGCAACTTGTAGATCTGCTATTTTTGACACTGTAGTATGTAGAACGTTAAAATATGGAAATACGTAAGAGGTTTCTGCCCGACAACAACGATACAATTATGTTGTGCTGCAGCTGGTCAAGTTGCTATGCCATGTAGTCAGACATGAGTGGAAACTCTAAGATGAGAAGATAAACTTGTTTTGATCCCATTTAATTCAGGCGTCAAAACGTGTCATAGCACTGACAGCAGCAAGGAGAGACGGGTAAGACAGGTTAGAGACAAAAGAAAACTAATTAGAAATGTTTATATACAGACACACTTCTACAATTATCTACATGGGGAATGAATAATCCGTTAAAACTTAGAGAAGGCATATACTGTATGTAAGCCCAAATAAATCAAAACACGTCTTTTACCCGGTTTTACTTAACTCAATTTTGGATTCAAGATTCAAGAAGAGGGCCTATCTGCCACTCACTCATACAATAATTTAAAACTACTAGCCCTTACCCGTTCAAAGATATGAGCTCCGAAATGATGTGCAGTGTGTGGGTTATGGGGTGTGCACTGTGCACACAGTATATGAGGGATGGAAAGTAACTTTAACTGGTGCTTGCATGATAATATGTAGGAGCATCAATGTAAGAAATACCCGTTTCGTTTAATGGCTATAGAGATACTGTGTACCGATCTGCATGATTTTTGGACAACATCTGTAACAGGGCCAGACAACCGCCCACCCGCCTACACACACACACACACACACACACACACACACACACACACACACACACACACACACACACACACACACACACACACACACACACACACACACACACACACACACACACACACACACACACACACACACACACACACACACACACACACACACACACACACACACACGGTTAAACATGTTGCCTCATGCTAGATGCAGAATAGATATGCCTCATGCTAGATGCAGAATAGATATAGATACACCATAAAAATGCTAATATACAGCATATGATTTGTGAAAGTGACAAACGGGCTTCACAGTTATGTCAGGTGTGTTCATATGCTAATGGTGATGCGATTTCAGATCAATTGCTCCAGCCACTGAGGAGAAACGCTGTGACAGACAGACAGACACTCACTCAGACAGACAGACACTCACTCAGACAGACAGACATTCGCAAAATTATATGTTTGATGATAAAAAGGTGTTTATGTCACCATTTCAACAAGGAAAAGTCTTGCAGGGCAATTCCTACTAATGGCAATCCCCACCAGATGAAGCAGTGATTGTGATTAGAGTTCACACAGTGACCTACTTCTGTTATTCGACACACCACTTTCCCTTCATGATACATTAACAATACCAATGTTGGTCTTCCTTGGCCTTATGGCATATGTACATACCGGTATGTTCCACACATCTCACACAGATGAGAACCAACAGAGTGCAAGGCTTCTGCCATCATAGAACCCCCACGAAGTGCAGGTGGAGGACTAGAGGTTTGTAAGTAAGTCTTGCCTTATCTGGTGTTAGATTGGCATATTAGTGTGCGTGTAAATGCCCTCATTGTCAGCTAAGTATAGCAGAGCAGTCTGCATTAATCTACTGTCCGATATGCCAGTGATGTTATTGAGGGATTTACAACCGATTCAAAATGCAACAGCTAGGCTTCTAATAAAAACAAGAAAAGATCACATCACACTCCTGTTTTAGCTAAACATTGGTTTCCACATCCTCCTTGTTGTATACAAAGCAGGAAATGTCCTAGCACCCTCCTACATCTCTATAATGCCAGATCCTTTGTCCTGTTGCTGCATTTGCTAGTCCTTTATGTCTATGTATTAACTGAGGGATTACAATGTCTTCTAACAAAAGACAAGATATCACATCACACTCCTATTTTTGCTAAATAATATCTCCTCCTCTTCCTCGTACAAAGCAGACAGTGTCCTAGCTGAATCTCTATCATATTATGCCCTACTCCGTCAGCTGGGATGCTCTGCAGGCGTATTGAATATCCACACCACTTGCTCTAAATTATAAAATACCCAATCGATAGGAATTGGTGACTGAAAATCCATCTCTTTAATTTTGTCTTTGTGATAACGACCGGATCTGGCTACACAAGCTTATTATTATATGCCACAAAAGGCTGATTACAGATTATGTACTCGCCACATGGAGCACAAGAAGTGGATTGATGCATAGAGTTGGATTTTTATCAATGAATGACCAATGCCCTGGCTGTGATCTGTGTAAACTGTTTATTCATGGTCTGCAGGAGACACTGTATACACACACGAATACAAGCGCGTGCACGCACGCACACACACACACACACACACACACACACACACACACACACACACACACACACACACACACACACACACACACACACACACACACACACACACACACACACACACACACACACACACACACACACACCGTTTTCAAAGCAACTGCTAAATATAATGGTGTTAAATGATGTATTACAAATTCAGATTAACCCTGCAAGGGCAACCGGGAAAAAAAAGCCTACACCTAAAATGGCACAACAACCTCAAGTCAACTTGAGGTTAAGTCAACTTGTAATACAATGAAATGGTCAAACTCAAAGATTGAGATGCCATTTCTGGAGTGGAGGGTTTGCATTATTTTCAGGTGAACGCAACACACAGCTGTGTTCTCATCATCATTCTAACTGAATTAACATTTATTTGAGCTAACATTATCAATGTATCAATACATAGTATACGTTATTATTGTCAATACGACAATACACAGTATACGTTATTATTGTCAACACGACTAACATAGATGGTATCAGGGACTGTGCAGCTTCTCCCACTTGCTGGAGTAGTAAGACAACACAACAATACGATTTAAGCACTGGACCACTTAACCAAAAAAAAAAGTACACATTATTTCTAAAACAGCCAGTCTACAAACACACAACCCATCATTGTGAAATTGCGGATCTGCCATTTTTGACAAATGTTCAGACTGTTTCTTCTATTTTATTTTTGCTTATAATGACATGCCCAAAATTGGGACACTAGGGTGGTTAAAGAACGTATTGTCCCCAAATATGAATAAACAGTACTTCTATTTTAATGGCTGGAAAGTGGCTCTGGTACTGTATTAACAGGAAAATTGACTTCAAGCTGTGCGTTTATCAAAAAATAATGCAGTCTGCGGAGGCAACTTAGCATGCGTGGCATGTATTATTTTTCAATAACAGATCTTGGAGATGATTATCCCTCACAGTACTTCTGTGTCATTGCTGACGGCACTGGTTCTTTTCTCCGTCGAGTGGCTCTCCACATTGCGGCTCTCCACATTGTCACTCTGGTTTATCTCTTAAAATCTAATAATGTGCTTTGATGTGCTCGCTTGAGTCGCTTCACTACTGGTACAATACACTGCAGCCTTCTAATGTACTGACAGCAAGAGGTTTGGACCTTGTGGATGAAAAGAACAAAATCCCAAAACATGACAGAGAAATCTTAACAGAAAAGGGAGTCAATCAAATCAAAACACCCAGAGGCTTCCTGGGTATTTAAATCAAAAGCAAACAATGAAGAGCTACTGTATGTAGAATGATAACAATATGGCTGTTGTCGAGCTCCCATTTCTCACTGTTTTTAGGAGAGTATATGTACCTGTATACAAGCACCAGTTGTCATTGAGGTTATCATAGCTGACTAAATAAACAGAACTAACTCAAAAAAAAAAAAAAAAAAAAAAAAAACATTTTCATTTTATTTTATTCTTTGTCAATTTATGAGTAGGAATTGATGCACTACTCAGAGCTTTTAATCATAGACAATGAGATTTTCCTATTTCACTCTATGGGTGGTGATAGAAATGGGAGGACACTGTCACGTCAGCGAGCCATTATTGTTCTGTTCAGTTCAGTCCAGTCCACAACGCCATCAGTTTCCTTCAGTAATACCTGGGGAGCATTTACCTTAATGCTCCCCAGAAGATGAAACTGGATTACTAGTGCCACCCATAGGCCCATTTCCACTAAGCTACAGATATCTCCCCAAAGTTATGCTTCTTACTTTAAAAGGCATTTTGTAGCTTTTTAATTATGTCTGTTCTGTTCTCCCTCAGTATCTTCCCAATATACTGAGTTAAACATTCAGGCAGCTAAATTCTTATCCACTTTATACCTCCAAGGACCTCCACACACACGCACACGCACACACGCGCACACACACAATGATAAAGATAAGAACTGAACCTGAGACAAATTGTTTTACCTCTCCTAAAGTCACATTGATGGAGCAATTTCTATACGCATGCAAGCACTGTACATGTCTAAGACAGTGTATGTAAAGACACACACACACACAAACACACACACACACACACACACACACACACACACACACACACACACACACACACAGACACACACACACACACACACACACACACACACACACACACACACACACACACACACACACACACACACACACACACACACACACACACACACACACACACACACACACACACACACACACACACACACAAATATGTGGTACTTACAGATGGTTCCATAAAGAGGGAAATAAACAAAGGAATAGCATTGGAATCCTGCAGCATTGCTGCTCTCTGTAAGTAAACAAAAAGCTTCCTGCTTCCTGGTATTCTTCTTCTACATTAAACCAAAAGACAGGAAATACACTGTAAGCTTGCTCATTACTGACACCTGTTGGTGAATCTACAAAGGGTTCCAACACAATGGAACTTTACTGCAGTGGTTCTCAACCTTTTCAGGCCGCGACCCCCCCCCCCCACCCCCCCCACCACCACCACCACCACCCTGACGAGCACTAAGAATTGAGGCATTACATTTTGTATAACACAGTTCTATTGTGAAAATAGCAGATCTACAGTACATGCTCACAACGCCTCGTGTTGTGAGGCGTTATGAGCATGTAGATCAGCTATTTTCAAAATTTCTGCCACTAATAATTGTCAATTTGACCAATGTTTAATTAATAATTTGTCATTTTAGATAGTCTAGATACTAGATACCCTTTATACACTTAAACTTTATGTTGGTTTGTTTACTGTTGAGTGAAAAAACAAAATTGCACATTAAGTAAATCATCTGTAGACCCCGACCCACAGGTTGAGAACCACTGCTTTACTGTATTTAATTTGAAAGCTTTTGAGCTGTTGTTCACAGTATCGGTTATTATTTTTTGAGAGCATGCATGGGAAACCACAGTCCCCAGTTGTCCCAAGTTCGATTCCAGGCCTCACCAGCAATGTATCGAATATGACTGGTTGAGGTGTCCTTGAGCATGAAACCCCTTGTGGGCAGCAATCAGCTGGGTTGAGCTGAAACAAAACTTCCCCTGGCTGTGGGAGCAAGTAGGTCAATATTTGTATTCATTAAATGTTTTATCTGCCAGTGAATATACTGTATGTCCTGCCCGCACACCTACTCTTTTTTTTTTAAGATACTTTTTGGGCTTTTTCTGCCTTTATTGATAGGTGCACAGTAGACTGACAGGAAACAGGGAGAGAGATGGGGGGGAGACACGCAGCAAAGGTCGGCAGGATCGGGACTCGAACCCGCGACGCTGCAAGGGCTAGATTACCAGCCCAGGTGCCTGGACCACTACCCTGTGGCCCAGGCCCCGCACACCTACTCTGAGAATGATTACAAATTATAATAAAATAAAATAAAGAAATCCAATTATTCAACCTTTATTTTGTGGGTCGGTCCAAACCTTGTTTGGTGTGAAAAGCAGCAAGGTCTCTAGGGGGCACTAGAGCTGGGCTTTTAGCCTCTTTGCTCGCGTTTAATTTTTATTTTGTGTGAGTGCTTACTCTAACACTCCTCATTATTGATCGCTGCTGTTGGCCTTGTGATAAGACACTCCAGATAAGAGTGTCATGTGGGTAGCCACTGCTTTACACTAATTAACTGACCTCATATCTGAGTGAAGAGGCCAGGGCAGCGCTCCACCCGACCACACCTCCACCTGTACATCAATCACATCTCGCTTACCAGTGCTGATGTGTTTATCCCCGCCTGCCGCTGTTGCAATCTGGCCTCCCAATCTGTGCTACAAACCTCCCTCATACCGCATGAGACATACCTGGGGGAATTGATGGAGCAGCTAGAGGTACAGCTGCTCAGATCTGCTTGCCTCACCTCGAGTCTCTCCCTGTATTCCCCCGAGTCCTGACCTCCAACCTCGAGTCGTCTGATCGCCCGCCTGCTTGATTGACTTCAATTAACTGCAGCACAAAGACAACTGTCATAATATATTTTTCCTAGCCTGATTTTCAGCGCTGGAGCTTGAGTCTGACATTGTCTCCATTGTAAGCAATTTCAAAGGGGAGGTGTTTGGTGCGAGTTCGCGCACAGCAGAGTTCAGAGTGATTGTGTACATACTGTACTGTTGTTCGTAAGAGTAAATACAAAATCAAACTTTTAAAAGTACACAGACCTGCCTGTGCATGCTTGTTTGAGCTGCACACCTGCACATAACGTGCGTACATGCCAGAATGAGTGCTCGCGTCGTGTATCGATCAAACACCATTCACATCAGCCGTTTCAGACGGGGGACTATTAACATATCAAAGATTAAAATAAAGGGCCGAGTGTTAACAGCGCCAATTAACACAGGAATCAGACTGGATGCGGTCGATCAGTCAGTCTTTACTCTCCTCTCCTCTCCTCCTCCTCCTCCTCTGAGCCCGCACTAGCTGGCTGTAGTCTGTAAACCACTACACTTCCTCAAACTGGTTCAAAGCTTGATCGGGTCCCTGATTTGCTTGTCTCTTTAGACCCACTCCCTCCTCCGACGTTTATTGATTTCATTGGCCTGGTACTGCCAGATACCGAAGACACTTTAGGTTCATTACACAACACCAGACCAAGAGAATCAGTCCGCTCAGAGAGTGGGTGGGTCTATGGTCTGGAGCCAGGCAAATATTCTCCATTATTTGCGTCACCTTTCCCTGGCTAGTTAATACTGTTGCTCTCACTCACCTAAACCATAGTGGTGTGGTCTCTGCTTAATACCAGGCCAAAGTGACATTATGTGTCTTACTGTAACTCCAATGGACTGTTTATTCTGCCAAGCCGCTGCTAGTTGTCACAGAATATGGATTAGCTTGCACTTTTACTTATTAGCCAGCAAGCGAAAAGAATAGTAGGATTTGAAAATAACAAGCACATCTTGTGCCCCTCAAATTACCATTTTCCTTTGAACACTTGACTTAGAGAGCCATAAAATAAAGGACAGAGAATTGAAAGTTCTCATTGTTATTCTCCTCCCAATTGTTACAGTAGCCTACTTTGAGGGGAAAAAAGGAAAAAGAAATACAAATGCCAGATACTCTTGAGAGATAATTTAAAAAATGCAGCACAAAATGTACTCAAGATATTTAGGTAGGAAAACACTTTCTACATCCAATCTTAATTAAGTCATTATGTTGGGCATTGTGGCTAGTGCTCCAACATTTCATGACCAGACTGCCCCATTGCCCCACAACTCTGCAACTCGATCTACAAGAAAGATACTGTAAATGTGTTGAAAATGCGTGGAAATCTCCATTAAAAGTAAGTCAATTTCATTAGAAAAGAATGACTCTTAAGGGATGGCATTTTAATTTGCCTGCAATTTCAAATACTCTTCACCCCGGTTCACAACCGCTATTGATGACAGCAGGGACAAAGCACTTGCTCTCATGATCACAATAGAGATTATATTCATTATAGAGACGACAGAGGGGAGTTTAATCATGCAAATGCATTTCAAAGAGTCGTGGCTGATAGGCACATTACAAATCAGATTTATGAGTAAACAAGTGGAGTTTCTAGCAGACACAATAACCCCCTAGAGGACAGGCTCTTTCTTCGGTGCGAGATGTAAACACAAACAAAAACGGGAGATGCGCATCATTGCTGGAGATGGTCTCAACAAGCTTTCAACAAATATTTTATCTTAAAAAATCTTTGATTAGCACTCCAATTTCATTCCAAAATTAGCTACAATCATTTCGTTTACATTTGGTTTTATTGGAATCTCTTGTAGGTTCCATGAAAGGAAAGTGTGTAGGTTATTTAAGGGCCAACAACAACACCCTTGGCTTTGATATAATCACAATATACCATTGCCTGGAGTGAGCTATTGCTTTTATAAAACAGTTACCGAATATGAAAAGAAAAAACCCAATTAAAACAGTTTTTATTAACACGTCCATGCTCTTCATAGAGCATAACGCCTTTACATGCTTCAACTATATATACTGTAGCTGTCATCAGGTAGATTAATTGTGAACACCATATGATACATATCATCTCAATACAAGCCAAGGTACAAAAGAACAATCTATAAATGCGATCAGTGATTGTCCAAAACCGCCGATCTGACAGCTATGCCCAGATACTGTATAGGGATGGGATATAATAATCCTGTTGCACCAAACGGCCCATATGACCGATATGCCCATATATGGTCCTGGGTTTGATGCCTGAGGATCTCCATATATGGGCATCATCTGGGAATGCCCATACTGTATATGGACATTTTATTTATTTTATCCTTTATTGCGACCGTCAGGGAGCAGTTTACTATGAAAACCTCCACCGTCCGTCCGTCCGTCCGTCCGTCCGTCCGTCCGTCCGTCCGTCCGTCCGTCACACCTTTGTGACCATCAACAAACGTCACACCTTTGTTGATGTTTAAATCGAAGAGTCTTGGTCAAATACTTCTGTTGGTTTCTGCACTGATCATTTATACAATTCAGCTGTGTTTGCTCGTGTCATCATGATGAGGTCATAAATCAGCCATGCCCAAATATAGATTTTACGGGTTTACATGCTTACTCAGTTATTCGTTATGTGAAAGTCCTATGACGTCTATGATATCTGACATCATCATACATACATTCCCTTTTATGCCCATAAATGGAGATCCCCTCTGTAGAACCAGCCACTGACATCACTGTAATGTCAGGGGAACCAAATCCCTTTTATGCCCATATGGAGATCCCTGTGATGCCAGGGGAACCAAATCCCTTTTATGCCCATATATGGAGATATGGAGATCCCCGTGTTGCCAGGGTAACCAAATCCATTTTATGCCCATATATGGAGATCCCTGTGATGCCAGGGGAACCAAATCCCTTTTACGCCCATATATGGAGATCCCTTATGTCATCAATATTAAGCCCATATCTGTGAATATCTTTGGGTACCAGATGTCTCCATATATGGTTAAATGGTCCGATATACATCACTGGCCAGAAGACCAAGAAATGGTGCAACCTCGCCCTTTGCTTTTCTCCCTATAGGCATCTTACTGGTAGGTAGTTTAATGAGGAATGCAGTATGGTGGTAGGTAGGTAGTTATGGCCTTTGATGTAAGATTTTCACTTTCTAGGATAACTATATTTGCTATTCCCAGATGATGCCCTTTTAGGGTACCCCTCATGCCCATATATGGAGATCCCCAGGCTTTACTAATTAACATAAGTTTTATGCCCATATATGGAGATCAGTGTCCCAATGTCATCAGATATATGGGCATAAATGGACACAGGCAAACTAGATGGGCTGTATGGATATCCAGATGTGTGATGTAAGTGTTTTATTCCAAATGTGGCACCCCACAGACATATTTCCAGAAACAAAATCCCTTTCATGCCCATATATGGAGATTTCTGATGTCATCAATCCCAGGCCCTGTAAAAAACATGGTTGCTATGGTATGAGCAACTTATGTCTCCATATATGGAGATTCAACTTCAATGAGTAACCATGGCAAACTGTCAACTGCCCGTATGTCTTGATAATTGGTAAAACAAACTTTTGGCCTATTTGTGGAGATAAGCGACCAACGGTCGCTTATCTCCCGATTAGGGAGTCTTACTGGTTAATATATATCCATATACATATATGGACTTAATATTAACGTTTTCGGGGAAGTAAATCAGATTTAAATGTAATTTAATTTATTATATCCTTTATTAACACATCGGATGCCCACGTGATCTCTGACGTCTAATTTGCTGGTGCCCATGGCAACGCGCCATTTTACCTACCGGCGAGAGTACTGGCGAGAAAAGTAATCCGAGTAAATGTAATCCGAGTATGTCCTGTTTATTTCGCGAAAATCTTTTCTTTCAGTCAGGACCGTTTTTTATCATTTCTAAGCCACAGTGTTTGTGTTACGGCATGTAGAAGAGGCTGCCGTTTTGAGAAAAAAATGAAATAAAATCACACCCGTGTGAACTGAGCGGTGGTCGTGGAGGCTGCGCAACAGCAAAACAAATATATATATATTGTGTGTGTGTGTGTGTGTGGGTGGGTGGGTGTCTGGCCTGGCCTGGCCTGAACAACAGCGCCCCTCCCTTAACATGTGTGGTCACAAAAGGTACTACATACAGGCTACATACAACATACAGACAGACACGCATACAGACAGACAGACAGACAGACCCACACACACGGCCACGTATAGGAGCGTTGTGACCACCGCTCAAAAAGGAAGGGAATCCGGAGAAAACAGCACTTTTGTGCAGCCGGTAAACAGGAAGTCAACAAGCCACACAGCACGTCCGGGTGACGTAATTGCGCGCTGCATGTTGGGAAATGGAGTTGTTTCATCACCGCGGTAGCCAAGTGCAGTAGCTACAGTACAGTATAGTTTACTGTACAACGCGTCAAACGCGTCGTTGGGCACTCGTAAAGATCAAAGAGATTGACGCGTAGACACCACGTGGGCACCCGATGTGTTAATAATACACGATGATACACGAAAGAAGAAGAATGGGCCATGTCTTGGCCATCTGGCCAGTGATATATATAGATGACATCAGGGATCTTTATATATGGGCATAAAAGGGATTCTGGGGAATACTTTTACATAGGTGATGTCACCTGTGATATCACCTGTGATGTCACAGTGACAAGGGAACCAACCCATAGACTGTAAAAATGTGTACTTACTTACTGACTGACTGACACAGACAGACGGAGACATGCTGCGACATTTCAAATGGTAAACTAACGTCTATTTTCATTGTACAACAAAGTATGTATAGGTCTTAAAATAGTTAAAATAAACCACACCATATGCAGTCCCTTCTCTCACTCCAGCAGCCTTCATAGAGCTACACTACACTGCCCATTTGGCAAATTTCATAGGCAAGCAGGTGGATGTAAATATTACTACAAATGTCCGCAATCAAGCAATATATGAAGCCGGATGGTGAATTAAGCATTTGCTGTAGATTTGTGGTGGAATCTGTATTTCAGGAAATAAAATACATCCGCAACATCCATCATGAACCAAACTGAAATGAATGCTGGGAAGCCTAAATCAACATGCCAACTGGCTACTGTACAGATCACCTATAGCTTTTCATGGCATTCCTAAAACAGTAGCATAAAGTTTACAGCAGCACAGCAGAATGCTGTTACAGTGCTGTCAGCCTTACCATTCCACCATATATTGCACCACTTATTATGTCAAGCTGGCAAGTCTTTCTTGGACATTTGACAACAGGAATATAATATTCCTTTCTCTTCAAAAAAGAAAAAAGAAAAAGAAAGAAAAAAGGCTGGTCCACAAAACACTACAACAAACAGGTGCTATGCTGTTTGACGTTTAATTTACATAAAATAGTGATACGAGGGGTACTGGGCCTTTTCAGAATGTCCAGCAATAGGGTGTGAGACAGGAAAAAGCGAGCAAGCAAGCGAGAAATAAAGAAAAAGAAAAGACCGCGTACACACAGCGGCGCACAGGCGGCCAGATGTGTACTGTATTCTGTGGCTGCGATCCAAGCCGTCCTCTTTGAGGTTTCAGTGTGTGAGTTCCAGCACCACTACCCCCGGAGGAGACTGAAAGGCTGGTTTTATCCTACGAGATGAAGTGGTCAGCAGCCCCAGTGATGGGAGTGCCAGACACCCTGCGGTACGGCTCCACACTACCGCTAGCACGAGGGGGGGGTGTCCGCACTGCACACGCTGCCATGGGTAAGCTATATGCTGGACACACGCTGGGATCATTAGAACCTCAACAAGCCTGGCTGAGACTGAGAAATGGCCTAGTGGCCACCAGGTGCCGTACGGCAGCAGGTGGACGCACCTTGGGTTGAATTATGAGAGAATTTAAGAGGCGGCGGTTTTTCCCCCAACTTTCCCTTCCCTGTATGGGTTCTCTTTCATCTGTCTGTGAAAGTGCTACTCTCGATTTGGTCCAACATCTTCGTTTTTTCAAATGCTAATGTGGTTCTATCCAGATGGCAAAACTAATTTCAAGCTCCACGTCCTGTATAGAGGGCTACATTTGACAGATAAGAAACTTTTTGTGAGTGTGTGTGTGTGTGTGTGTGTGTGTGTGTGTGTGTGTGTGTGTGTGTGTGTGTGTGTGTATGTGTGTGTGTGTGTGTGTGTGTGTGTGTGTGTGTGTGTGTGTGTGTGTGTTTGTTGATAATCCGTCAATCTGCACTACTTTTCTTAACCGCACACACCGCATTTCAGTTTTGCAAAGCAAGAAATAAATGTAATTACTATTCTCAACAAGACAAAAAACAGGTCAGCGCAGATCTATTGTTGCAAAATTGCCTGTTTGGCTGCATGAAATAGTTCTAGAGAGAGAATGGTGATATAATACACGTCGCAACATGTTTTCCACTAGGATTGTGAAACTGCGTCATAAATTAGTCCGCCTGACGCACAGGGCAAAGTGTCAATCTGACTTCTTTCAATTACACGCCTTTAATTATTTATTTATTTTACCCCACGGCAAGTGAAAACGGCAGAGCAAAAGATCACACTTCATAACCACAACGTCGTAATGAGCTCCTTGCTCCAGTGTTTTTGAAAACGCAATTAAAGACGATGTGAAGTAGATCCAATAAAAACCGACTGAGGTCAGCGGGTAAACCTGCCCTCCTTGTAAACGACCTATTCCTCATCGCCGCAGTACCTCCAGAAGAAGGTCACACTGTGTATAGGATTCACCATTTTGTTTGAAAAGTCTCTTTTATGTCTGCAAATCTTTTGGGCAGCAATCGCTTTGCTTGCGTCTTGTGCAACACACAACCTTCCCTCAGACAAGAATAACACAACATCAGAAGCCTGCAGTCAGAATGAAAGAGATCCATTGGTATTGATTTTTGCTTCGACAATGAAAATATCTTGGAAGTCTTCTTAGAGTCGATGTTTTTTAGATAAGATCATTTGGACTCCTGGACAGGCTTTGTGCCTGGACCCCCAGTGCAGATTCTGAGAGGAGAAATCAATGCACTGCCCCGTCTGTCAAGACCGTACAGTAGTTCACACACCGACCCCGTTTCCTTTGTTTTTTCGGACGCCACAGCGTCCCAGCCTCGGTGGAAAAAATTAAGTGTACACTACTACGACATTATAGCGAAATATTGGTGGAGTTTATAATGAAGAACAGAATTAAGTGCAACAATAGATTATTGTCTTTGTGATTATTCTATCAATCATTGTTTCGATCTTGAAGTGTTTTATACACACACACTAGGGGTGTAACAATACATTTTAATAGCGATCATTAATGGCGATACGATACGATTCGATTCAATGATTTAAAATCAATATAGTAACTATTTAGCAAAGAAATGAAATCTGTGTGAAAGGTGTGGATAGTGCAGGTTTTTAAGGGAAACATGTATTATTATGGATATGTATTATTATGGATATAAATAAGTAAACACAGTGATTATCTGCCAAATACATGGACATTGTATATTGACAAACCTGCACCTTGACATGAACACAGAGATTACACACATTTATCGATAGACGAGTGTAGCTATATGGAAAGGAAAAGTAATTAAACCCCTCCTTTTAATTTTTTCCTCTTAAAAATGCTAAATACAATGCACAAGTAGGTAGTATTGATACAATCGATTTTTTGCACTGCCGATTCGATACAATACAAAATAAAACGATACGATTCGAAAATATACTTCGATATTTTTAACTCATACAGTGCCATCCGGCCACAAGGGGTGCTAGAGTGCCAGAAATTTCTCCATTGACCTTCTTTATAGCTTTCGTCGACCCTCTCCCAACTGGCCTGTGTTTTCACTCCGGTCAATCCTATGGGTGTCCAGAGGAGGAAGCTAGCTGACACGTAGCCAAAATGCTAACCCATTGAGAAGCCCGATCTAAAGCTATTTCAGCCGCAAAAAACTTTCTCGTTGGGTCTGGGGACACGATACGGAGAAAATCCTGTCTAAAGATGTGATTTATTATTGGAGTGGGCGGCGCGATTCGGCCGTTAGCGCGAATACGGCCCGTGGATGGCCGAGTCTAAGTCCCGGCCAAGGATGGACGTCTAGACCGGGGCTTCGTTGAGGCCTCCGATAAAATAATTCATTTTATTAAATATCCCGGACTAGTTCGGGATAGGCACCCTGGAATACGTCGCGCCGCCTACAATGAACATTTGGTGAACATTGGGGGGGGTCTAAACTTTATTTTAAACCATTTTCAATGGAATAAATCGTCGGAGCATCTAGCTTCTCTTGTTGGTGAGCGCTGGGCGAGCCGGGACCACCCACGTTGCTCCAAGCAGCTCGGGGTAAGTAAAATAGCAAATAAAAAATTGTTTTTGATCCCGAATATCCCGAACTAGTTCGGGATAGGCACTAAAAGGGTTAAGTTAAAAACGATATTTCGATACAGTTACTATATCGTTACACCCCTAACACACACACACACACACACACACACACACACACACACACACACACACACACACACACACACACACACACACACACACACACACACACAATATATATGATTATTATATATTATTATGTTATATACTACTACTATAATATTTTATACTTTGTTGTATAATGAATGATGTTGTGCAAAAATAGCCATATTGTGGGTTTGTAGATCTGCTATCTTGGCTATTGTCTTTTTAACCTTCCGGGTCTTGCCAATATATATATATATATATATATATATATATACTGTATATATATATATATACTGTATATATATTTTCTTTTTTTACATTTATCTACAAACTTCTGCCCGATCAAAATCAAAGTTCTGCCCGATATCTATTTGCGAACTTAAGCGCCAGAGCTGAACACTAAACCACCCCCCGGCTTGGAAGAATACAAATTATTTATTTCTATCACCCTGGAGAGCAAATGCTTGCAGCCAATTTCTGAGTGGTTCTAAAGTATTGATCTGTGATGCTGTGCTTCACAGACCTAAAAGTATCAATGAACCAAATCAATGATTATATAGTACACAGTACATAACTGTATATATAAATTACCAGCCCAGTGGCCTTGTGGTTTAGAGCTGTGTCTGCTCTGAGATCGGGAGGTCAGGGTTTGAGTCCCCGACCGAGTCAAAGCAACTACTGTATATAAAAAACGCAATAAATGTGCCTTCCTGCTTGGCAATCAGCATGGATTGGTGTACGTGCCTGCGATATACTAGCATAATGTACAGGGGGTGTAAGCTGACTCACGCTACGGAAACAGGATGCTACTATCCATCCATATATACTGTACATATACACACACACATACAGTATACAGTTCCTTCTTTTTTTGTCATGCCATTTACCATTAAAACCGTAGTCTTTCATACTCACTCACACATAAATACTGATGTACAGTGATTAATCATTTACAACTCGCCATAAACAGGGTTTATTTATTCACAGCTGAATAAGGTACAGTAATACTATAGCTATGCATAGGCTACTTACTGTACTCTCATTCTGATGTGCATATTTCACCACATCAATAAAATATAAAACCAGTGGCATCTATAATTCAACATCGTATGGCTTCGGCAACAATGCTGAATATCATTATTGCATGTATGCATGTTATAAATATATATATATTATTATTGTTAAGGGTAATAATAATAATAATAATAAATATTCTAGTGTAACCCAAACCAGCCACTCACGCATCTTGTCACATTATTAAATCTCTTAATTATTTAGTGTCACTTAAATCCACCCTCCAGTGAGTTCATAAACAGCCATTTAAAAACATGCCTTGTACTGTAAGCATATTGCAGTGTTATGGGGCAAAACAGTTGTATCCCTCCCCTAATTCCCCCTATTACACAGGTACATGGCATGTCTACTGCACTGCCTGGGTCTGTGACTGCTGATGCCAGCAATAGAGTACCAAAGTCGTCCTGACGTCACTCGTTCATGACCTGGGTCACAGAAGTTAATGTCTCTACGGAGAATAACATTGGGTTAAAAGAATTCCAAAACCAGCTCAGTGGCCTGAGTTAGTGTGTCCGCCCTGAGACTGGGAGGTCGGGGGTTCAAACCCCGGTTGGGTCATACTAAAGTCTCTGAAAAATGGGACCCAGTGCCTCCCTGCTTGACACTCAGCATCAAGGGTTGGATTGGGGGTAAGTCCCTGCGACATACTAGCATCATGTCCAGGGGTATACTTGCACATCAAGCTGCCTCACGCTACAGAATGGGCCTCATGGCTCGGCAAAAATAATTCTGGTCCAAAAATAAACAAATTATCCCTGGCGATATTGTCAGGGAGGTGGCTCTGTATCGTTTACAATAGTCAGTCACTCTTTTTGACACAGTCTGTTTCTAGCAAAAATTTAATTAATTGGGCGGCGGTAACGTTAGAGTTTCGTCGCCAGTTGATGCTTCATATCGATATGAGTCAAACCGCTGTGCTCATTTGTTTATTTTTGGAACACAGTTTTTATCTGACTCATTCTTAAATGGCGAAATCAGGATGGGAGAAAGAAAAACGACACCCAGGTAGGATGCGTAAATTACATCATCAGTAAATCACAAGACTTCAGTGCTCTACTAAGTAGCCGATATGTACAGATTTTTTACCACTTTACCTGGCGTCCCTATTTTGGGCATGCCATTATAGGTGAAAAATTGCTAAACCTTTTTTGAAACTTTTGAAATAATATCGGTCAAAACATCAGTAATTGGTGGGCTAGGACCCTCCAAAATCAGGATTTCCATCTGACCCAAACATCAGTTTTCACTTCTGTTGCACCATTCCACTTTGAATGGTGCAACAGAAGTGACACACCAACACCACTAGCCCAATACAATTCCAATTTGCTAAACTCGGAAAAGATAGTAACGGCACAGGAGGGAAGGAACCTGAAGCTTTAAAGGTGATACACCATGCATTTAAAAAGTATTTATGTCATATTGTTTATGTCCCAAAAACGTTTTTCAAAAGGTTTGAGGCTAAATTACCACTCCTGAATAGAGAGCCTCTCTCATTTTTGAATGGCCCTCAGAGCATTTCAGCTGCAGTACCACCTTTGGCCTGAACTGCGCCACCCCCCCAAAAATCCTTTTTTGAAAAACATTTTTTTTGAAGATTTTTTTTTATGATGACGTCACAATCGGCAGATGACGTCACAATCGGCAGCAAATCTGGACACAGCCTGTTTTGAGAACCCGTGGGATACTTTTAACCTTCGCCTTCTCAAAACCAGAGAAAGACACAACGGTCAGAAATGGGACTTTGTGAGGATAGAAGGTGCTAGTGGGACCCCAAAAAAAGGTTTTAAAATAGGAAAAGTGAAATTTCATGGTGTATCACCTTTAAGGACGTCACTTTTTGCGGAAGCCATGGACCTGCACGGCGACTGTTCCATTCACCTTAAACAACCCGTGTACTGGATCCCTGTGCAGTTGTTGACAGGAGCGTGTAATCTGAAATAGTCTGCAGGGTTGCTGTTAAGTCCCTTTGATGTAGTTATGGAGGGGGAGGGGAGAGGCAAACATCCTCCCTGCAAAGCTCATTGAGCTGGCAGGTTTCAATCCGTATCAGAGAGCATTGATTTCCTGTCACATATTCTGGGATATGTGCTTTTACGTTATACATTTGACAAGCTGGGCTTCCCATAATGGTCTCCTCCTATGGCGGTAATGACCGCATCAGGAAGCCCTTGTCTGAATATTGATCTGTGTTGACGCCACGAGTCGTCCCTTATTTGAATTGATTCGGGTTGGCGGTGCCAAGTGCTTGGTTGTTGCACGCTCATCTTTAATGGAAACTATCACACGCTCTATGGTTGCACGACACAGCCAAGCCATTACCAAGTGTCACACGGATATGACAAAGAGAGATGGCTAATAGACACTAACAGATCCAGAAGTGCCGACTTAATGGTTCTCCGTTAGATAATCTATTCTTGGCGAATTTTGAAGAGCTGACTTTAAATTATGTTTTGGCGGTAGATTGACCTTTCCAGCACTCAATTTGTCTATCTAAAGCTGCACCGCTGGGAGCCAAAACCCCTCAAATGAGTGAGATATGTAGAAAAATACAATGAAATTGGTTTATGATAATACATTTCGAGGCTTTGATTTGCAAAGTGGAACCGGAGGAATACAAATGGCTGCAGACAATGGCATCAAAATCTGATATCCATCAGACTGAAACCTTTCACAGCTAAATAAGCTGCCCTTTCTCATACCCTAGAAATTACATCCTGGACACCGTAACGCCAAATAGAAACATTTTTTGCAATCTAAGTCTGCAAGTGTGAGAGAGCGCAATAAATAGGCTGTGTTTTCCACAGAGACCAGGCCTCATAATGGAGATATACAATAACCATGCAGAGGACACTGCTCATGAGAATAAGCCACAATCTCTCAGCTATGCCCGGACATTAGTAAGAGTCATTAGGCCCGTTTAAATGAGGTCGTTAAGTCGATGAAATGAGGCCGTATATAAGAGAGCGGAAACAAAAGGAAGGGCCCTCATTTCTCATTGCGACCAAGTCTCTTCTAAGTCAAGTATGCCATAACTCTGGTTGGAGGCGAGGGGGCCTGGATGAGGCATTCAGGAGGGCCAAATGTCTACCACTTCAACAGTATGTGGAACCCTCTATCATCATTGTCAAATAAACTTTAATAGCAGCGATAGCTTCCATAACAATTTCACTGCATGATTATATTTGCATGCAGGACTTGATAATACAGCAATGAGGAAGCCATAATTGGCCTGCAATTTGTTTAGTTTTTTAGTCCCCCCCTTTTTTCCCCTTAGAGCGGGTATAATATCAACTTGAGTTAAATCATCACAGCCAGAACGTGCCCCCCTGCTACCAACAGCTAACTGTCTGCATCTCACCCGTATCCACTCGTATCTCAGAGTTAAAAAGCCTCCAGCCACGCCAATTCTGCCAACCCGCAGCCGGCCTATGTTCACCGCTGTGACCAACATTTACAAGATTTACAAAATGAGACAGCACGCTGAAAGCGTGCACTCAAAGTCATAGGCAGTAAACAATCATGACCACTTTCTACAAAAAAAGAAAAAACACAAACACAAACGCGACTAAACGATAAGAATACATTATGTAGCATATGAGAATGAAACACAGCTGGCTCGTCAGTCAGAGAGGAGCACAAGAGGGATGTGGCGTGGATGAGCAGAGGGGACGTGAAGGAGGGGGGGGGGGGCTAATGACTGCATTTACATGAGAAAGAAAGACAGAGAGATAGAGACTATGAAATATGTACGTGAAAGAAAGAAAGAAATGTATCAAGGAGATGAAGGCATGCATAGGAGCGGCAATAAGATGAAATGATGAGTAAGAGAGAAAAAGAGAGAGCGACAGGGCACTGATAGTTTAGCACACATCGTTACCCCTGATACAGTGAGCTGGCTGACCTCATAAGCCTAAATGCGGGGGGAAAAATGACAACACTCGCTCCGCGTTTAGACACAAGTCCCATTCCGCTGCTCATCTAGGATTATGGCTCTGATTAAGCACCGTGCTCCTTTTTTACTGCCCCACGGATCGGTCGAACAAAAGTACAACCAGAGGACATTCCTTGAATTAACAATTCAAAGCCTTGACATAGCTGCTGCTATAGCAGTTATGGCATTTATTATCTAATATTACTGCATACCTTGGTCTTGTGTCATTGAACTACAGTTATGCATCTTTTATCTTTACTGCCACTGTATTTACCTCTGTATTTCAAATTCACTACCTTGACTACCTTGTCTTCCAGTACCAAATAGTATTTATAATGATGACCTCCTGAGTTATTTAACTCTGAGGGTGTAAAATGGACCCCAAATGGGTTACAGTGTACTTTTGGTACATTAGGTCGTAACGTGTGGGTACTACTACCTAAATACTTACTACCTAGCTATTAACTGGTGAGACTTATGTCTGCACTGCGGTGCAGTTTAGCATATTGTCTGAATAATGTCTATTCCGTAGTATCCAATGTTACACTAACAGTACCAATGTACTACGTTGCTTTATGCCAGATTGTTACGATACCATCTGTTTGTCTGTACCCAATACTTACTGTAGCAATAAAGTGCTTTCAGCTTCAGATTCAAGACAGGATAAATCTTTTCCCTATTTTCGTATACTGTGAGGTTCAAGTGAACCAGCATTGCCGACTTGAACGTCCAGAGTTGAAACCGATGAATTATTAACTACGGGTGTCGTTGCTAACTTTAGAATATAAATTATAATGTTTGTGGAGGACAGCTTTGATTTAAGAAAAATCTTCTCTTTCACGGTTTTCTTCCTCCATTTCTGCTCATTTTGCAGCTCCATTGAAAATGCCCTGTGTATGGTAAATAGCCCTTAAATTAGGTCCCCACCCTTGCAGCGTGGTTATCTGCAATGATCGGAACAGTGTGTGCCGCTTGAAAATACCCATTTTCCCCTCTGGCACCATCATTTAACATGTCTCATTTAGCAGGAAAAGTATGCAGGTCACATATCCAGAGATTTCTGGTCACATTCTTATCCAGCTCAACACAAATGTAAAGGATTTGAATTAAAACAACTATTACGTTTTTCTCCTCACATTTGCACGCAATAAATATTAATGTTTTTCTTCCCTTCTTTGAGCAGAATAAATTGAAAGCCTGTGCCTTCAGCAGAAAGTAAAAATATATCATTACCTGGTAACGATGCGCCAACCTAGATCTTTGAAGGGCACCTGAATTATAAGTCAGGTGAAATGGAGACAGGAAGATCTGTATTAGCAGAATCAGCTGTTATGAAAGGAAATGAACAAGCATATAACGCAACGATGAGGAGAGGTGTGTTTCCCTACAGTATGTTGGGCTAAAAGGTCAAAGTATAGTTCTGCCACTGAATAATGTCTAAGTAGCCAGAGCAGTTAATAACATGACAGGATAACTAATATTCATTATGTGGGGAAGAAAGCATAATGAACCAAACTGTCGAACAAAAAATATCTGTCTTGAAGATGGAGTGAAGACATGCAGAGCACATATTCTGTCCTTCAGACTTACAGATCAATCTCAGAAAAGTTGAATATTTTGTAAAAGTAAATATTCTTGAAACCTTCATATATTTCTTGAAACGTTCATATATTCTAGATACATTTCACATTCAGTGAATTATTCCAAACCTTTTTTTGTTAAAATCTAGAATTTTTATGGCATACAGCTCATGAATATCAAAAGTCCATAATTCGAAATATTACAATATTACACAAGACCATCAAAACAAGGATTTATATTAGAGAAATGTGAACCTTCTGAAGTCAGAGCTGCTTGAAGTCCAGTGGGAGATTTCCAAAGTCAGTTATGATTTAGGGTGCATTGGCATCTGCAATGCTTTTTTACAAAATATTCAGATTTTCTCAGATTGATCTGTATAGTTTATTTTTAAATGACTACTGGGAGTACAGTACCTCTTGTCAGAGTACCTAGTGCGGTACCCGTTAACAGAGTACTTGGAGGCCAGTCTATGACGTCAGTCATCTATGACTGCCCGTCTCAATTGGGAGAGTGGTAAACAAACGTCACATACAGTATACGGTAGCTGGGCTAATCCACAAAGCAGATTGAGAGACTGATGCACACACAGACAGATACACAGAGATTCATGGTTTCACAGAAATAAATTCCTTTTTTCTTTTTCTCCAGTCCAAATTTAGATGTTACAGTAAGCCAATTCCAGATTCTGTGGGCCCTAGTGTATTCTACTGATCACTGTTGACTACAGTTGCTACAGGGAGAGCACAGCCAATCATGTGTCTCCTGCGATTTGCAGGAGACAAATGATAGCGTCTTTTCACCTGACAGTGAGTTGAACAACCTTCCCTCTTACGAACATTGTCAAATGCCTTTGTTGGAACCCCTGGCCAAGCTGGATGCGACGCAGAGCATTCAAACCTCTAGGTGGTGGTCAGGAACTCCTGCTCCACCTGAACGCCACCCAGAATCCTTTTTAAAACGATTATTTCCGTTATTTGTCCCCGTATCAAAAGGGATTATTTATCCCTCCCCTGAGAAATGCTAGTCCTTCCTGCCATTCTTTGTAAATAAAATGTAGAGAATGAGCACATGAACCTCTCCCTCAGACACATTTGTCCAACCGCCCATCTGGATCTAGATCCAGATCTGATAGACAACCTTTGGGCCTAACGTATTACCAAACTCCTGTTACTACTATCCAATATTATTAGAGAGGCTTGTTTACAATTATGTTATATTTTTTGGACAAAGTCTCCCTCTATGAAAACCCCATCACTCTACAGAGAATGCATTCCTTAAAGTCTACAATTAATCTGACCTTTACTCAATGGAGATTGCAACATTCTAGTCTTTCTGGATCTTTCTGCTGGATGTGATGATGCAGTGGGTGATGATTTTAATTAACTCAAGTCCTACATTACCAACAGGTATTTTGTCATTGTCAATTTATGACAGTCCCCATTTCCTGTGGGGTCCAGCAAGGTTCCAACCTAGCCCCTCTCCTTTCCCCCTTATACAGTATTTGTTTCCACTGGGCCATCTTATTACAAAGCATAATTTGTTCTTCCATATCTACGCTAATGAAACTCAGATCTTTCTGGCTGTCAATCCTAAGAAGCTCTCCTCCATTAATGGTCTAATTAGTGGTCCCTTTGACATCTAAGTGTCTAGATGTGCAAAAAACATCTCACTACTTAATTATGGCAAACCAGAACTACTTGTCTTTGGTCCAACCAAGGATGGAGTTCAGGTATTGAACTGTGTTGTAGTAGGTATATCAGGCAAGACATTTGGGTGTACTTTTTGACTGAGCGTATCTATCTACTCATTTTAGTCTTTTAACCAAATCAAAATATCAGCTCAAAAATGTCTTGCCTTGCATGATGCCAAAACAAATCTGTAATAATAATAATAACAATAAATCATGTGGTGTTGGCAAACATATTTGTAAACATCAGGAATTACCTGCTAGCATGAAACCCTACAGTAAATAAACATGGTTAAAAATAGTTTTCAAATAGTTTTTAGGCTTGGACGGCTCAAATGGTGACTGCTGTGTGTCTCAGCAAATCGTCACACATCTTGTGCTTGTGAGGAAGTAATACTAACTTTAAGAGGCTGTGCTGACCTTGCTGAGTTTGTCTCCTCTATCAGTGTCGACCGCAGACAGTATAAACTTCATAACAAACCGAAAAAGCTCATTCGATATTTCTCACGCTTTCATTACTAACCTTGACGAGGTAATCATTCTGCCCTGAAACACAGGCCCTCCAGTTGGAAGGTTTCTCTGCTATTCACTGCAGAAGACAATATTGTCGTTCCCAAACAATAATGGGGGGAAAAAAAGGAAACAGATAATAAAACACAGCCACTCTACTCACAATTCAATGCTCAATTTGCAAGTTGGTGGACAAACGTGGCAGTAAGATAACTATAACCTCCATTATGGCTCACAAAGCTAGAGATAACGATTCAGTCCATTTTCAGTTTGATTGTTCCACAGTATCTGATTTAATGCTAGAAGCCAAGAGAGAATTAGACTGGCAGACCTTTTGCACATCAACAAACACAATGTCTAATACAAAGTGGGTTAAGCTTGGTAAAAATCTGTCCATTTTCTCTGCGGTCAAAATGGGACCAGACGTGGCTTGCTATTGAAATGCAATTAAAGACTTTTAGCCCAGCAAGTGAACAATACAAGTCCTTGACTGTGTGAGGCTGAGAATGCCTTTTGAGTGGAGAAGAGCATCTGTCGTTTGTCACGTCTTGGAGCCCATTTGAATAACGACCTCAGGAGAGACTGTAGTATAACGTAGTGTGTTGCACAATGGTATCACTTGCCAAACGTAGCTTTGGCTTTCCAATAACGTCTCAGTTGAGCAAACACATTGCTTCACTAAGTATAAATAAGGCTTAACCATGTTCAATTTGGCATCCCTATTTTAGGGAAGTCATTATACAGAAGGTGAAAACCTTAACATATTTTCAAAATCTCTCAATTTCTTTTCCTCGAAAATTGCAGATCTACTGCCTCCTACCTTTTCTCACCTTCCGCTCCAGGTATTCAAATGCAGTGCTTTCTGGGATAGGTAGCTGCGAGACATTAGTGAGAACAAAATATCTTTTTGTTACTTTTGATTACTATTCTTGTTGTAAAACAGCAGGGAGAGCAGCTGTTCACGGTTTAAAGTTTCAAACTGATGAAGGAACATTAAAGCATTGCTGAGAATGAATTCAACTAAAATCTAAAGTTACAATTGACCGCCAAATCAAAGCTCACATGTGAAGGAAATCATTATCGTATGATTAAAATTAAATGCAGACAGTCATTAAATCCACAATTGATAATTTGTTGGGTCAAGTACTAACTAAATATAATGTTTATATAACTAAACATTAATTATTATTCTCCCAAAGATATGGCTTTTTCTCTGAATTATAGTTTTCATGATTTTGTAGCTCTGATCCTCAACCTACATATGAAAAAAAAAAAAAAAACCTCAAATGCAAAGATTTGATGACCAACTAGAAATACTGTTCCTTCGAAACAGTGTGGGCTCGATTCCAACCCAACAAATAGGATACTTTAAGGTACTGTAAGGTACAGTACCCTACAGTATTGTACTGTACCTTACTATACTGTACTGCACCTTACTGTACTGTACTGTACTGTACTGTACTGTACTGTAACTTACTGTACTTTACTGTACTCTACTGTACTTTACTGTACTCTACTGTAACTTACTGTACTTTACTGTACTCTACTGTACCTTACTGTACTTTACTGTACTCTACTGTACCTTACTGTACTGTACTGTACCTTACTGTACTGTACCTTACTGTACTGTACTTAACTGTACTCTACTGTACCTTACTGTACTATACTGTACTGTACTCTACTATGCCGTACTGTAACTTACTGTACTGTACTCTACTGTACCTTACTATACTGTACTTTACTGTACTCTACTGTACCTTACTGTACTCTACTGTACTTTACTGTACTCTACTGTACCTTACTGTACTGTATTGTACTGTACTTTACTGTACACTACTGTATCTTGCTGTACCTTACTGTGCTGTACGTTACTGTACTTTATTGTACTTTACTGTACACTACTGTACTGTACTGTACCTTACAGTACTGTACTTTACTGTACTCTGCTGTACCTTACTGTACTTTACTGTACTCTACTGTAACTTACTGTACCTTACTGTACTGTACTTTACTCTACTCTACTGTACTGTACCTTACTGTACTCTACTGTACTCTACTGTACCTTACTGTACTGTACCTTACTGTACTGTACTTTACTGTACTCTACTGTACCTTACTGTACTATACTGTACTGTACTCTACTGTGCCGTACTGTACCTTACTGTACTGTACTCTACTGTACCTTACTATACTGTACTTTACTGTACTCTACTGTACCTTACTGTACTCTACTGTACTTTACTGTACTCTACTGTACCTTACTGTACTGTATTGTACTTTACTGTACCTTACTGTACTGTACTCTACTGTACCTTTCTGTACTGTACCTTTCTGTACCTTACTGTACTTTACTGTACTCTACAGAACATTACTGTACTTTTACTGTACTCTACTGAACCTTACTGTACTGTACATATTCTATGTGTTCTAGATCTACATTTTTGATTCTGTGTTTGGGAACCAGCAACTGTCAAATGGACTCCAACTGTAGTGGAGTATATTGAGTGCATATACTGTAGGCTAACAATCCCAGATCACATCTGTCCTCCACTATGTCTATAACCAAGGCGTTCTTCTATGTGGCCACTCCAGACTGAGGAGTGGAGCATGGCTTTTATTGTGTTTGTGGATCTGACTTGGAAATGCATTGGTTTTGATATCTCCCTGACAACCAACAACAACCACTAATATGGCTGACTGTCCCTGCGGGCTCTAGGATATATGGCTATGGGATTTACATCCCATCGCCCGGACTTGATTCTTGATCACAGCTGTGTAATCAGTAGAGTGGAGAGGGACATTTATTTATAGTTTTAACTATAACTATAGTTTTATACATCACACAGCTTAGATATTTGGATCAAATCAGAGAGCAGACCTGTGTGAACGCATTGATATAAATAGCATATCTGAAGTGTGAATATTGCAGCCACAGCGCCTTAATATAAACATGGGTCCCTTTCCTCACTAAACCCATTGGAAATGCATTGGGTGCTTAAAGTTAAACATTTTTATTTTTTTATAATTATACTACAAAACATTTCAAAAAGAAAAATACACGCACACTTGTCCTCAGTAAGCTGAACACATAAAAATTTGAATGGTGTCGAAAGGTGTAAGCGTTTAGGAGATGAATCGCGCCAAAGTTTTGAGGATACTGACTAGTATAGTAGAGCCCACAACTAGACAGGGCAAACGACCTGATTACCGGGTGTACCAAACTCTTCTCAGTTGATTCTTATGTAATCTTTCTTATGTAATCTTTTCTAATCTAAGAATCAACGGGGAAAAGTTTGGTACACCCGGTAATCAGGTCCTGTCTAAACTACTGTAGTTGATGTACAGTATTCAGTGTGTGTGTGTGTGTGTGTGTGTGTGTGTGTGTGTGTGTGTGTGTGTGTGTGTGTGTGTGTGTGTGTGTGTGTGTGTGTGTGTGTGTGTGTGTTTATGGGCAGAGAGAGAGAGAGAGAGAGAGATTCCAGGGACTCTGTGGGTTCCTTTATGGGGGTCTAAATTGACCCATACAAGTCTGTAACTCTGACAGCATACAAATGGAACCTGACAGGTCGATTTGGTTCCATTTGTATACTGTCAAGAGTTAAGGGGAGACCTTGAACTGTAAAAGTTTGAGAAACACTGTGCTACGAACAGCATGGCTCAGAAGCAGAAAAGAGAAGCGGTTCAGTTCCTCTCATCACTGGAAAGAGCCAGACACAGATCTGCAGCCGTTAACATATTAACGCAGCACTGCAACAAGAAAACAAGTCTGTAATAAATCCTGTCCCTAAAAATAACACATGCACGCGCTGAATACTGATTGTGCTCTAGCAGCGTTTGACAATATTTATTGCTCATTCAGATGCTAGTACTCCTCCTAACGCATCATGATGAAATGGTTCTAATTTGAAACTGACCTTGAGAGGGGCTCTCTTTTCTGTCCTCCTCGAATGTACAACACGTCATCCGAAGACACTTAAGATGTGACGGAATAGTGCAAGGGTTCCCATAAATCAACTCTTAACAAGACTAAGAGTCTGAAAGCCCAGTAAATGTGCTTAGCAGATTTCATGGCAGTTAGATTTTCGAGTTATCTTGTATGCCAGTGGGGCTAAAACATAATCTCCACCTCCCGGGCTTTCGGCCTGGTGCAGATTAATTAAATGCAGCAGTGGGATAATAAAAGCATTTTTGATTGAATTAAAATCAAGTCTTATTTGAGAAACTTACAGGTTCACTCAAAAAATTACTTATTTTCTATTAATTAGACACGCCATGATGCCTTGAATTTATAGATTTTTTTGTTGTTGAAATTATTGGCATAGGAATGCAACAAAGAAAAAATAATTCAAGGCTTCATGCGTTGTGAACTACTCCTCTAAAAGCAGATAATCACAGTATGTTTGTGCCAAACTGCCACTAGGGGGAAAAAAAGAGTCCCATTTCAAACATTAGCACTTTTGGATTCCTTCTGTAGGGCCACTGCCAAGTCGAGGGCACTCAAAAAGTGGGGGTAGGGCGATGGGGGGTGGCAGAATTGCCCCTACAACTATGCAGGCAGGGATTTGCAGAAAAAGTCCAATCTAAACCAAACAAACTCCATTATACTGTACAGCTTGCATTATGGGAACAAAAAACTTTTCTTCCTTTGAAACCGAATGGAAATATGACTCAAACTTGGCTGACATTTACAGCTCACGGTATTACAACTAGCACTGGATCAAATGAACAGGAGATGTCAATGTTGGAGGCGGGCGGCGGTGCATTAACTGTACCTTAAATTCTTGCATGTGTCAGATAACTGCATGCACCGACTCTCACTATCCCCACGTTAACCCTTCTCGCTCTGTCACCCCCATCTCTGGTTCATCCTACCCCTCTCTTTTGTGTGTGTGTATCGTGTGTGTCTCTCTTTCCTTCTGAATGACAGCCCTCAAATACCTCCTGACCTGACTAACAGAGCTGATTACAACAACCCACCTAGCGAAGCAAAGATAACATACACTGGTAGAGATCAATGCGGCAAAGAAAAAAACAACACTGAACTGATCACCCCCAACAGACCCATCATAAAGCTCACAGTGATGGCGATGCTGTGGTGACACTTGAATGCTGTTTCTCAGAGTTATGGTACTTAAAGATGCTTGTACACCTGTCTGCAGATGCTGCAATGTAATCACCCCACAACATCCAAAAAATAAATCGACAACTTCATTACCAAGCAATTATAAAGTAATGTCCTTATTTCCTGAGGCTTATTGCTAGCAAGTTGTAAGAAATTGTATAAGAGTAATTGAGGTGAAGTAAGTAAGTGGAGAGTTCACCAGAAAACCATAACATCTCTGGTTAGCTGAACCTTCGTTAGTCATCATTGACTAAAGTAAGCTCATTGTGTGGCTTTACTTCCAGAGAACTAAAATATAAGAAAATACTGTACCTTTAAAGATTAAGAGACGCTATTTATTGTGTAAGAAGTATGTAATCTACTGGTTCTCAAACATTTTTGCATTTGCCCGCCATCTGACATTTCTCCATTTGATTAGGCCACAAAGATTTTCCACATTTCTTTCAAGATGTTTTGAAAATAGCATCTACAAGCTCACAACACATTGCCTGTGTCCTATTTCCAAATATCCGATGTACAGTATATAGGGTTAATGTGGTTAAAACTGTTTTGATGCTATGTTAGCTCATTTGACTGGGGACCCCCTGGAACTCCCTAAAGGACCCCTGGGGGTCCCAGGACGGCACTTTAAGAACCACTTGTGTAATCTAAATCACCAGGTTTACGCTTATGCTTATGTCAGGTTCAGTAACCTCTGTATTACTTTGGATCTTCAATATTAGTTACAGTGCTAATCAGACGTTTTGTTCAAATTTGCAGGCTAAACCGAATGGAGGTGTTCTCAGACTGTTCGAGAGACAGCCGCTGGCCGCCGCGTCCACGTCCATGGACGCGACCGTGGACGCGTCCATGGACGCGGCCGCGAAAAAAACGTCCGTGGACGCGAGGCCGCGTCCACGGACGCAAACGGCCGGCCGTCCCGGCCGTGGACGCGACCGTGGACGCGGCCGTGGACGCAGACGGCCGGGGACGCGGCCGTGGACGCGGCCGTGGACGAGGCCGCGGCCGTGGACGCAAACGGCCGGCCGTGGACGCAAACGGCCGGCCGTGGACGGGTCCATGGACGAGGTCGCGAAAAAAAGGCAGCGAAAAAGAAAAAAAAAGGTGTCTATTGTATGTATTTTTTGATGGAGAATTCAAATATGACCTTCTTTTTTGCATAGGACAACTCTAACCTGCATCAATTGGTATTTTATAATTGCCAATTGTACCCTATCCATCTAAAAAACAAATTGGATGTCTATTGTATGTATTTTTTGATGGAGAATTCAAATATTACCTTCTTTTTGGGATAGGACAACTCTAACCTGCATCAATTGGTATTTTATAATTGCCAATTGTACCCTATCCATCTCAAAAACAAATTGGATGTCTATTGTATGTATTTTTTGATGGGGAATTCAAATGTTACCTTCTTTTTTAGATATGACAACTCTGACCTGCATCAATTGGTGCATCAACCTACTTACTATCTATCTATCTATCTATCTATCTATCTATCTATCTATCTATCCATCTATCCATCTATCTATCCATCTATTTATTTATACTTCACCTTTAGTCCAGAAGAGAGTTCAGCCTCAGGAACTTGCACACATGGAACTGTGTCATGACTGTGTCATGGAGCTAAAACAGAGCCATGTTAAATACTCACAATGACTCTGATGGACCAATCAGGGTGGTGGTGGGGGGAGGGATCAACAATAGACAGAAACTGGATAATGCTTTGTTAACTGTCCCACCTAAGTCCCTGCTAGTCTGAACAAACATCACCTTCCCTCTCATAACACTACTACTACTACATTTATATAAAGCTGCTCTTGCATTTGAATTCAAGTCTGACACAAGTTAAGGTTAACTTAGGTAGTATTTCATTTTGCTGGCTTTTAGGGTCTGTGTGAGTGTGTAGGCTCACAAATTATTATAATTGTCATTAAGTGACTCTGAGATCTATCCATCCATCCATCCATCCATCCATCCATCCATTTATTTATACTTACTGTTTACATTTTCTATAAATATTTATTTCTATATAAAACTCAGTTGTGTGGAGTTATTGTGTGCCTTTTCTTGTTGCTAAAGAGTCCATTTGTTCACTAGACATTAAGTCAAGGTTACTATTTTGAGTTGAAGCTAAGTGTTTTATTGCTTTGTGGTTTAACATGATTTAAAAGGCAAATTCATTGTTATGGTTACTTTAGAAGACTGCTTTTGCATTCATGAGTTAAGAGAGCCAAGCTAATTCAAAGAGTTAGGTTAAAGGAACACAAAACATGACCTAACTCACAGCTGCCATTGGACAGACAGTTACAACATACTCTTATCTTTCACAGAACAGACAATTATCATTTATTTTATCTATTTGAGACTATGTAGCTGCTCTAGGGGAAATAGAGCATTATATCAGCCTATTCAATTGATAATGACCAATGGGTGCCAGTTTCTAAGTAGTTAAAGCATATTAACATAACAATATATGTGGCCTAGACATGGACATTGCCCAATCAACTCGTAATCTACAGAAATGTCCACCACATCACACAGTATAAAACCTAGTAGGCTTAGTGGATTACCTATGTTAAATCATGTCAGGTTAGTTTGGTTCAAGATTCAAGTATAATAATTTATGAGACAAAAATGTAAACAGCACAAATGTACAATCACATCTAGGCTAGAATGATAACATAAAGTCCTGACTACTCCTTGTTATTGTGGTCCTAAATACTACAATGATTAGTTTGGATGCATTGCTTCTATCATGTCCAATTAAAAATAAATACATTACATACATACAGAAATCTGCCTTCTCCTGTATTGTATTAGTGACATTCATTATAAATAGTAAAATAACAGGACAGAGCAAAAAAGGCCTCTGTTGTGTCTTTATCTGATCACATGCAATCAGACACTCACACTGCACAGCAATACTTTATTACAGGCTCAAGGCCCACAGGGTAAGAAGACCATACATTACAAAGATAATAATTAAAAAAACAACAACAGAGTACATTCACCAAGCCCCAACAGAGCTAAAAAGGCACTCATGCCAGTGGCCTCTAACGGTAGACATGTACCTGACAGAGTTTTCCCCACATTGGTTACAGATATAAGGTTTCTCTCCGGTGTGAATTTGTTGGTGTATTTTGATATGTTCCAGTCTAGGAAAGCTCTTTCCACACTGGTCACAGCAATAAGGTTTCTTTCCAGTGTGATTTTTCTGGTGTGCTTTGAGATGATGAATATCACTGAACCTTTTCTCACACTGGACACAGCAGTATATGGCTTCTCACCAGTGTGGATTTTCAGGTGTCTTTTCAGAGCCGTCTTCAGAGTGAACCTTTTCCCACATTGGTGACAGCAGTAAGGTCTCTCTCAAGTGTGAATCTTCTTGTGTTGTACGAGGCTAGATTTTACAGTGAAACGTTTGCCACAGTGTTCACAGCAGTAAGGCTTTTCTTCGGTGTGAAATCTCTGGTGTACTTTCAGAGCAGCCGTTAAACTGAACTTTTCCCCACATTGGACACAGCTGTACGGTTTCTCTCCTGTGTGAATTCGTTCATGTATTTTGAGATAAGACAATCGAGTAAAGCTTTTCCCACACTGGTCACAGCAATAGGGCTTCTCTCTAGTGTGAATTCTCTGGTGTTCTTTTAAAATCCCCTTTTGAACAAATCTTTTCCCACACTGGTCACAACAATAAGGTTTCTCTCCAGTATGTGAACGCTTATGATCTTTTAATTGTCCAGACGAGCAAAATACTTCCCACATTGTTCACAGCTGAATGGCTTCACTCCGGTATGAATTCTCTGGTCTACTTTGAGATAATAAATTGAGCTGAAGGCTTTTTCCACATTGGTCACAACAGTACTGTCTTGGTTTAACTGAGGACAGCACAGGACAGGGAGAGAAAACACACACCTGATAAGAGCCAGATTCACACATTGATCAGCATTTAAGTAACATCATCATTATTATTGTTGAGTCTGAAAAGAACAATACAATGTGATAGATCTTTACACATCTGACCCATAACATTATTAGCAATTCACATGGTTACTATAATAGGTGAGTCTTCTAGCTTTAAAAAAAAATATATGTCATTAATTCTTTCTCTTACTAAGTGGAACATCCCACTTCTTAATTGTATATTATTTGGAAAGGGTTGAGTAGCAAAATGTTTGCCATAAATTCAATGCTGAGTTGCATTTGTTTTCCTACATTTCCCCTTCAATGTATTATTACAATGTATTTACTATTTCTTACTTAGGTCTACTTAACTTTGTATTTTTACATTATTATATTGATCAACATTAACACATAGTGTGTGTTAGGTTAGGTTAGTTGCAGAGGCCTTTTTTGCAGAGGCCTTTTTTGCTCTGTCCTGTTATTTTACTATTTATAATGAATGTCACTAATACAATACAGGAGAAGGCAGATTTCTGTATATGTAATGTATTTATTTTTAATTGGACATGATAGAAGCAATGCATCCAAACTAATCATTGTAGTATTTAGGACCACAATAACAAGGAGTAGTCAGGACTTTATGTTATCATTCTAGCCTAGATGTGATTGTACATTTGTGCACATTTTTGGCTCATAAATTATTATACTTGAACCTTGAACCAAACTAACCTGACATGATTTAACATAGGTAATCCACTAAGCCTACTAGGTTTTATACTGTGTGATGTGGTGGACATTTCTGTAGATTACGAGTTGATTGGGCAATATCCATGTCTAGGCCACATATATTGTTATGTTAATATGCTTTAACTACTTAGAAACTGGCACCCATTGGTCATTATCAATTGAATAGGCTGATATAATGCTCTATTTCCCCTAGAGCAGCTACATAGTCTCAAATAGATAAAATAAATGATAATTGTCTGTTCTGTGAAAGATAAGAGTATGTTGTAACTGTCTGTCCAATGGCAGCTGTGAGTTAGGTCATGTTTTGTGTTCCTTTAACCTAACTCTTTGAATTAGCTTGGCTCTCTTAACTCATGAATGCAAAAGCAGTCTTCTAAACTAACCATAACAATGAATTTGCCTTTTAAATCATGTTAAACCACAAAGCAATAAAACACTTCAACTCAAAATAGTAACCTTGACTTAATGTCTAGTGAACAAATGGACTCTTTAGCAACAAGAAAGGGCACACAATAACTCCACACAACTGAGTTTTATATAGAAATAAATATTTATAGAAAATGTAAACAGTAAGTATAAATAAATAGATGGATGGATGGATGGATGGATGGATAGATCTCAGAGTCACTTAATGACAATTATAATAATTTGTGAGCCTACACACTCACACAGACCCTAAAAGCCAGCGAAATGAAATACTACCTAAGTTAACCTTAACTTGTGTCAGACTTGAATTCAAATGCAAGAGCAGCTTTATATAAATGTAGTAGTAGTAGTGTTATGAGAGGGAAGGTGATGTTTGTTCAGACTAGCAGGGACTTAGGTGGGACAGTTAACAAAGCATTATCCAGTTTCTGTCTATTGTTGATCCCTCCCCCCACCACCACCCTGATTGGTCCATCAGAGTCATTGTGAGTATTTAACATAGCTCTGTTTTAGCTCCATGACACAGTCATGACACAGTTCCATGTGTGCAAGTTCCTGAGGCTGAACTCTCTTCTGGACTAAAGGTGAAGTTTAGATAGATAGATAGATAGATAGATAGATAGATAGATAGATAGATAGATAGACAGATAGATAGATAGATAGTAAGTAGGTTGATGCACCAATTGATTTAGGTTAGAGTTGTCATATCTAAAAAAGAAGGTAACATTTGAATTCCCCATCAAAAAATACATACAATAGACATCCAATTTGTTTTTGAGATGGATAGGGTACAATTGGCAATTATAAAATACCAATTGATGCAGGTTAGAGTTGTCCTATCCCAAAAAGAAATTAATATTTGAATTCTCCATCAAAAAATACATACAATAGACATCCAATTTGTTTTTTAGATGGATGGGGTACAATTGGCAATTATAAAATACCAATTGATGCAGGTTAGAGTTGTCCTATGCAAAAAAGAAGGTCATATTTGAAATCTCCATCAAAAAATACATACAATAGCCACCTTTTTTTTTCTTTTTCGCTGCCTTTTTTTCGCGGCCTCGTCCATGGACCCGTCCACGGCCGGCCGTTTGCGTCCACGGCCGGCCGTTTGCGTCCACGGCCGCGGCCTCGTCCACGGCCGCGTCCACGGCCGCGTCCCCGGCCGTCTGCGTCCACGGCCGCGTCCACGGCCGGGACGGCCGGCCGTTTGCGTCCGTGGACGCGGCCTCGCGTCCACGGACGTTTTTTTCGCGGCCGCGTCCATGGACGCGTCCACGGCCGCGTCCATGGACGTGGACGCGGCGGCCAACGGCTCTTGCTGGACTGTTCAAACAGCCTGGTCATCTATTACCTCAAGAACTGTAAAGACCCAGTCAAGTGCATCTTTATTAATCTCAGCAATTTCACCATCAGTTAAACTGTCATATTATAGCTTAAATGAAAAATCTACCCCCCAGACTATCACCAGTCTGATTGCAGTACAGTACGGTAGAACAATTGTTGACATCGGTTATATCGCAGAGGAGTACAGATGATTCCAATTGTCCCAACTGCACCCACTGCTCAGCAGCAATATAATCTCATTAACAAATGGCTTCATTATCATTATCAGAGTAATTAAACGGCAAGAATGCTCTGGCTCAATATATATTTTCTTGTCTGACTGATTGTAATTGGAGCAAAAAAGAGAGATAAAAAAAAAAAGAATCAATGGACAGAAGAGTTAGCACGTATAGTATATTATACTGTATATAGCATCCTCAACCCCTAGTATGCTACATGTAGATCAGATCTGTGGAATTTTAAGCCCGGTTTGGGGAAGCGATAATTACAGTATGTACTCGTTATCGCAAGAGTTTTTTGGGGCGGAACGCTCATTTTAAATCACTCAATGTCCTGCATAATGGTGCATTTTCAAAACAGGTGGTATGCACTGCAGTACGATGAGTGATTTATAACGAGCTCTCCCCAAAACAACTTCGCTCCCACGCCGAACACCCAGGTGTAAAACACAGCGAAAACAACAACAAAACAAAAAACACATTTGGCTTCAAGGAGTTTATTGACTGTGGATTGTGTGGAACAAAAAGGATAACCCAAGATGCTTATTGGAATTTCTGTCAATGGATGAGACCGTGCCTATGTACAGTATGTACTATATACTTTTTTATTTTATTTCCCCCCCCTTTCCAATTGCCCCCCTGGCGCCCCCTGACAGACCCTCTAGGGCAGGGGTCTTCAACGTTTTCAGGCCGGGGACCCCCAAACTGATGGGGAGATGGAGCAGGGACCCCCTACCACCTCGTAGGGTGGGCCGTACCACTACCATTTCTAAACATACTACTTATTAACTGAGAACCAATGTCAATAATATCAGCAATCTGTCAATTGCATAGTAATCATGTATTAAAGCTATTCAAAATGGATAGAATCATGATTTATTTTTTAACATAAATGTAAAAAAAAAAAAATGAAATCTTTTTTTTTTTTTTTTTTTTAAGCAATAATTTCACGGACCCCCTGCAGTACCTCCGCGGACCCCCTAGGGGTCGCGGACCCCCTGTTGAAGACCCCTGCTCTAGGGACCACGGCCCCTACTTTGAAAACCTGTGTCCTAATGGGCTATTATTTGGGTATTTTTTTAATAGCTGGGGAGTGGCAGCAGGTTGGACTGGGAGTAGCTATGTTGGTACTACCACCAACTCCCTATCCTTCTCTCCCTGTTGCCTTTGACGATCACCTCTACTGATGTCTTTGTAATTAGCCTATGAATCATCCCGCTGATTTAATGGGGGGAACTAATAACAGAGTAAAAACAGTTGCATTTCTTCTGAGATACTACTCCGATATCAGCACCACGGACAGCGGTCCAACCACACTCCCGCCAAACGGCCGGTTTCTCAATCATAGCTAACAACGCTGTCGGTAGTTACAACTAATTTAATTGCACAGAGTCTAATCTGTTATTCTCCAATCCCACTTGTCATGGGGTTCAGAGAACTCACATGAGTATTAAGTTGTAAAGATTATGGAATAACATTTTGGGGGGTGACACATACAGTGGCCGTGGTCACGGCAGCGGGGGTGCTCGCCGGTGTGATGATGCGTACAGAGCCTAATGAGAAACACCAAGGCTGCCGGTAATTTGTTAGCCAGAGTTAAGGTCAAACCGCAAACGCTGCATGATTGAGTCACCCCCAAAGTCCCCATTAGAATTTGCATTTTAAAATATATCTATTATTTATGTGCGTATTATTCAAATGGTGAGCTGCGGGTCCCCGGAGCTCCGCGAGCAGGGCAGGCCCACAGCAACCGGGAGACTAAAATAGCATAGACCAATAGACCATCGAGACAGACAGAGAGTGAGTGTGTGTGTGTGTGCGTGTGTGTGTGTGTGTGTGTGGGAGGAAGAGAATGAAAAGGTATTATTGTTTGAACTCCAAAGAAATGTCCATCACAATGAGGAGCTCAACAAGCTACTGTAGCTCTCTTTTATTTTCTGCCTCCACAAAAAAACCAAGGCAAGAGTTCAAGCTCTGTACAACCTAAAGGCGCAGCCAGAAGGCATTTGTTGTGACGTTTGTGAAGTAGTCAATTCGTGATTTTGAGGGGGCTGAACAAAAAAAAAAAGATTTAAAAGAAAAAAAGAATACAGTGGAGAGGAAAAAAATCCAATTAAAGAGCAACGATTGTTCAACAAAACTGGCATTATGTGACGGTTCCTTTCATACCACGACGATGGAGGTCGGCCAATTACATAGAAACGTAGCTATGGCTACAACGACAGAGCCATATGGATGTTTAATTAACAATGTTTTAATTATGCCATTGCTATGGCAGTGCAATCACATCCATCACTTCAGACTTCAGTGGCTCTGCACTGGTTGACATTCATTCCTCTGTGCTTTGCGTGCCACAGTATGTATTCTATGTTCTGTGTTCCCAGTTCCGCATGGGAAGCCCCCAGTACAAGCTGACCAAACATGGCCCTCGGCCATCCCAGATACCAGCTGAAGCGGGGCAAAAAAAAAAAAAAAGAACACAGTCAATTGGGTAATGATTTTTTGTTTGCCACTATTTTCAAGGAAAACAACTCAGAAGCCCTGGTCCATGTCGGTGATGTGCACCCAAATGGAAAGCCTGGCAACAACTAAACCAACAAAAACCTCAAGGAAAGCAGGAGCAGTCAATGGCTATTTTTCAAAGAAAGCGCAGGCATTTGGCAAATAAGAATGAGAGGACTAATGATTTTGTGTTGCCAGGACTCAACATTCAACCCCAGGCAGTAACTCTGAATCATCGTCCATAATTACTCTTCTTGTCGGCATATTCATTTGCACAAATATAGTCTGGGCAGCTCACCAGCACGTAATAAGCCCAACACAATTGGGTGTCCACTGTTGTGTGTAACAGATGCTTGAAGTATACCTGCAGAGCTCTGTGTCAAAAGGTGCTGAGACAAGTCTGAATGATTCGCTAGGCGCGCTGCAGAGCGGTGTATTGTTTACCTCTGCATCTCAAACGCTACACCGTTTCCCTCCCCTCCCCTGATATTGGATATTCCGTGACTCGATTGATGCCCTAAAAGCCTGCGTTTGCGATCACCTCTCACACAGACTTAACCTTAGGGTAGTGGCGTTCTGAATGTCAACCCCCCCACCCTCCACATGCAGACCTTTTTTTTAAATGCCACTGCGCTTTATTCTGCAATTGTGAAACAGGACGGACAAAGGGATCGGGGGGAGGGGAGAGAGACCCGGAGACATGAGGAGGGGGGGGGGGGGGGGGGGGTTGCAAGATAAGAGAGCAGTTTTTTACGGCTGAAAACCAAATGACATACAGCCAGCTAGACTCAGCAGGGAGTTCATTTAACACTTGAAGGGGAATAGGACGACTAAGTGTGGAGCCTTTGAAGGGCTAGAGAGCTGATCCGCTCATTTGCTGATGTGCTCAATTACATAGATGGTTGAGCCGCAACCCTGAACTGGAGGGCTGAACTTCTTCGGTTTAACCGAGCCCCTGTTGACGGTTGTGTAAGACTATCGCCACCGATATGCGGCCGGCCATAGGGCCTCGCCTGGCTTTCTATAGTTACTTGTAGTTTTATTCATGCTCCCTGTCTGGCTGTCACACACACTATTTGCGCAGATAGTGTAATTTGCAGAGAGTTTGTCTGGTTATTGTCCTGCGTTTCATGTTCTTGTTCTTTGACCAAAAGCAATTCCTGAACTTTATGAACTACAAACTACTGACAATCAATCTGTGTACAATAGTTGCTATACTTTAAAGTTTAAACCAGGGGAGTGAAATACCTTGTGAAAGGGGATAGCAAAGGTGAACAATGCAATTTTATTATTGTTTTCACATGACGTTCTAGAGAAGCTGCTGTGTACCTTTGATTCTCAGGTGTCAGAACAGAACTTGGATTGATGCGGAGGGTATTAATTCATCAGTAAAGGAAGAATAAGAACTTGCATTATAAGTGCCAGTCAGAACCTCTGATGGGGTCCTCTGACCTCCTGGTACGAGGAAGTGGGGGGTGATGTGCCATGACGGAGTGTGCGTGTGTGTCTGTGTGTTGTACGTGTGTGTGCACACACACATGCACATTAGGAGCTCTAAGAAGGAACAACAAACATCTGCGGAAAATCAAAGGTGACAGGCCGCTTCAAGATGCCCGGGGGGGAGGCGGTGTGTCAAGGGTGACCGCTTGTCACTCTGCAACTTGAACAAATCTTAGCTGACAACCTCTAGCATTCCTTCTGACCACGGACCATGCGTGCGTTTGCCGTCCAACGCTCTGCTTTGTGTTGTCTTGTGAGATTTCCCTGCAGCGCCTCTAGGTCTTTAAGAGACGAGGACTGAGGAGTGGAGCGTTGTCATCTGTGATCCCTCGGCATCCCGTAACAGCTGTCTCCACCATCAGAGGAGCGCTTCTGCCGCTATCCCATATTACATCTCTGCCACTCAGCGCCGGAGGATCGGCAATCCAATTTCACACACGCACGCTCAGGACGAGGCAGGCAGTCGAGGCTGACGCAGGAACGAGAGATCTACGCCTCCACCCAGACGGGGAGGATGTTTGAGGAGGCGAGGTGGGGGTTGGCGGCATTGGAGGTAACGAGGTGGGGGGGAGGTGGGGATGGCGAGAGATACGCAGTGAAATCAGGAGCGTTCATTTAACTATGAAAGTGTAAAGATAGAGCCTTCTATTTTTACACTCAGAGTAAAACACACGTCATTGTGTAAGTTGTAGACACTGACTAAACAATTTCTCGAAATTGCAAGGTGCTTTTGCCCCTCGATGCATGGGTTGGAGTGGAATCGTTATGGCTGAACTTTACACATGTGTCTTTATATGGACACACAAGTCAAAACACTTTAGGACATAAAGTGCTTTGATGCATAATGAAGGGCCTTGAATGCAGCACCTAAAGTTTAGGTGCTGCATATATTTTCATGATGTTTCAAAAATAGCTGATCTTCAAGCTCATAGCACTGTGACACGCTGTGAGCTTTCATATTATGCTATTTTTGAATAGCCAAAGTATAAAATATGGTTCAAGTGGTTGAAATGATTGTGACGCTGTATTAAAGATGGGGTGCCATGATTTTTTCACCCAAAAAACATGATGATCAGGTATTATGATTATACTAGGAGGAAGATTTTTTTCCCAAAAAGTGTACAGAAAGTGTTAAAATTATGTTTTATGTGGCCACACCAACCAGTTCATTAAGTATACCTGGTTTACAGGTGGGTGGTGACCCAGTTGAAGTTAGACGCACCCACAGTGTTGGGTGTATGGTAAAAGGGGAGGGGATTATTTTATGATGTCATTAACTTAGTGTTTTTCCATCAGGCCTTTTTGACTCGGAGGCTTTACTCCAATCCACACACATTTGAAAGCACTAATAAATTAAATATCCTTTAGGATATAAACATATCACTTAGAAAAATACAGGCACATGATTCCTGATGAAGCCAGTCGATTTGACATATTACATGTGTATGTACCGATAAAACTATGGGAGCATTAGCGCAGCAATAAATGCATAAATAAATAAGTGCAATTACGATATATGTGGTTGCCTATGGCAACCACAGTAATGAGCATGATGACAAGAGAGAGCGAGACACAGAGAGAGAGAGAGAGAAAGAGAGAGAAGAATATGCTAAAGATGATGGAAAAAAGTGGGAGTAGCTGTCTCTAACACTGGGATACTTTCATCATTTCAGCCACTGCAGAGCATCAGAGGAAAAAATATACTCATTTTCCAACCCTGCTTTGAGCAGAGGAGACAGTGAGTGATGCGTACAGGTCAGAAGACAGAAAGAGTGAGCGAAAGAGACAGAATAAATGAGTGTAAAAAGAGAGAGAACAGTGAGCATGTGAGCCCATGGCCCTCCCGGTTCCATTGTAAATACACCTTTGTTTGCACAGTGACGCCAATCAGCCTGAGCCCAGCGAGACAAAGATCCCAGTGTTGCACGTCGGGAACAGATGTACAGTATTGAATAACCGCAGCGTTCGCCTGTCCTTTCAAAATTGCGCGCTCTCTCAAAGTGCACCGTCATTGTGAACACAAGCGGCAGAAGGGAGAGAAGCTCACGTCTCTCCTTTCAAAAAAACAAGAGGAGATCCGAATGTGATATCGTATGACCGCGCTTATTAGATTGGACCACCAGGCCGTCTCAATGGAGCCAGGCTTGCCGTAGAGGGAGCCGAGGCGGTGTGATATGATGGGATGTGGGTACGGTGTGGTGTGTGGATCGCTGGTTTCCATTGCCTCCCACTCACAGCAGCAGAGCACAGAGGAGAGAGCAGGCACTCTTATCCCAGATCTCTGCCAGAAACATGCATGGAGTCCTTTTGTAAGGGCCCGTAGAAGCCAGTACAACCTCACCACACTGCCAGGAACCTGGCTGGGCATGCATTTTGAGACGTTTCTGGTTATAGAACAAAACCCGACCCCCACTTCTGTGGGTTTTGTCTTTTATTTTGCTCTCGAGCAGATTAAATCTGAGCTTTGCTTAAGCCAAGATGTCTAAACAGAGAGGAAGGAATACGGGGAGTCTTGGCTGGGTTGCAGGGGTGTAGTTAGAAGACAAATTGTCAGATGGGCAGGTGCAGGGCTCCAGCATCGATACAAAAGGTCACCCGGGTTACTGGCCCTGTAGACAGGAACATGCACACGGGGGGCTTGTATGTACATGATTTGGATCGGACGAACCCCAATTATGGAACATTCTGTCACAGAGAAACACAGAGAGAGGCACAAACTGCAAAACACGATGGATGCCTTGACCTTTAACTGAATCGCTTTGCGCTCCACATCCGCCGATGGCTTTTCCAGACAATTCTTCTTTCAACAATTCGCACTTGACTTGAGCATTTTCTGTTGATAATATGAGATGGCTCAGTCCCCACTGTGTGTGACAATGACAAAGGTATGAGACTTTGGATAAATCTGCGTAGAGATGATGTATGATTTCCATTTTCCAACCGTGTCATCTAAAATATAGGTTAAAAACAGCTCAGACAGATTTCCGTTTCATATAGTGCATTTCCTCCGACAGTTCAACAGCGTGACTGAGGTGCAGCGTCTCCCGCCTTTTCTGTTTCTCTACTATCTCTCTCTCTCAATCTCCATCTCTCCCTCTCTCTTCTCTCTCTCTCTCACACACGCAAAAACACACATTGTCACTCTCTTTCTCCCCATGTCCCTGATTAGCATCACTTCAGCATGGCCCTTGTCTGATTGGTAGTGGAAAAGCTTAATTCTCCCCACATGGTGCAGAGCGTTCCAGCCCCTGGTGCGCTTGCCCTTCATATAAGCACACCATCGCTGCTTCTCGTTAACACGCCAAACTTTCCATGTCTCATCTTAAAGGAAAGAAAGAAAGAAAGACAGAAGAAAAAAACTAAACTAAACTAAATGACTGTTCAATCAGCGTGAGCTCCCTTAAGGCCCTGCTGATTTTCATTACTCCATTGTGGAGATCTGACACAGGATCTGTTTGTACCTAAACAGCATCACAGCCATGTTTGCTTTTGAGAAAACAGATGATATGGACTTAATGTATGACTAATTGAAACACTGTGGGTGCAGAAAATTCCTCAGTGCTCAATTCAAGAGCAGTCACAACTAAAGCAAATTATATACCGGTACAGTATAGATAGAGCATCGCAGTGGGCGTGGTTTACTAGTCCCACAAAGAAATATCCTGTTCATTTTCCTCATAAACTTTCACAAATATTTATAACAATTATATTAAGCCTAGAACCAAGCCATCCTGGATTGCAGTGAATCATGACCATAAAACATTTGTTTCTATGAAAAGAACATTTTGAAAATCGCTAAACAAAGGGTAGTTATTAAATGTAGTATATCAAATAATGTAATATTAAAATATGTTTTCACATAGGATCAAAGGTTTTATGGTCATGATTCACTGCAATCCTGGATGGCTTGGTTCTAGGCTTAACATTATTGTTATAAATATTTTTGTAAAAGTCTATGGGGAAAATGAATGGGAGATTTTTTAGTGGGACCAGTAAACCACAGACGCTGCGATGCTCTATACTGTGTACAGTATATACAGTATATATATCACAGGTGTTTTTGTTTTACAAGGCAAGCTGAATTATGCTAGTGGCACACACAAAATTCCCTGGAAACTTCAGGCGTACGGTACCAGAATATAGCATATAACTATTCTCCCAGAGAGGAAAAATCAAATAAGGAGAAGCAAAAGGGAAGTGACAGTTTTAATAGCAGCATTTCTAACACATGCCGGCAGGTTCCTTCACACGCGGTGAGAGCTCGCGTTATCTAAACCGACACGTTGACCGGATGGACAGCTGAAAAAGAGCTAAGAGGTTGAGATCTAGCACTGTAGGATGCACCGCTCCATCCACAGATAAGAGCACGCACGCACGCACACACTCACACACACACACACACACACACACGGCTGCACAATACCATTTCAATATTGACATACCAAGGGATAGCTAAGGCAAATTCGGTCAGCCAGCCATGTTTTCATTTCCTTCTCCTTGATAGAAAATGAAAACTGGCAACGTTCACACATTTTTTTCAAGACAAATCTAGAAGAACAACCGTATCCGACTTCTTGGTAACTGGTTCTGCGTGCACATTGGGCGGTCACAGAGGTATCATGTTAACTCAACCAGGAGTATGGAAACAACAGCTTTATTAGTTCAATCATTCAACGTCTCGGCCCCGGCCTGACCAGTGTATGTGAGCAGTCTGAGCACCTAATCTCCGACGCCGCTGGACCGATCGGCAATAACCTTTCCATGCACACCTTTCCCAGTGTGTCAAAGAAGAACCTCTACCCCAAAATGTGTTAACTATTAACCCATGTGTAGTACGATAAAAACAAGTTCCCCAAGATTCCTTGCCTCATGACGCAACATGTCGCTATATACAGTCGTGGTACCTTGAAAGTGCTGGTAGTGGTACCACAATGGTATGTCATGGCCATTTCCGTTTGTCAAGATTTTATGCCATTTTTTTCCCCTCAAAACAAACTTTGAAGAATCTGACCTGGTCAGAGTACCTCAAGGCAAGGCTAGATCATTAGCCCGTTAGCTCCTTTAGCCTCTTAACGCTTTTTCCCCAGCAGTCTTGGGCAGAGCTGCATTGAGCTGCGCGAAATATATGCATATTATGCGGAGGTGTGCTTATTACGCACAATGCACAACAATACTGCAGGCATGGAAAAGCTTACACTATCAATAGATTGTCCGTAAAACGGGATTAGCAAAATATGATATCGGTATCGGGCGGCTAATGTAGCAGTCCAGGCGCGAATATTTATGTTTGAATGTGAAGCTGAAAAAGCCTTTTGTGATAATGTATATCAGGCTTAACATGTGCATCAATATGCCTATTAGATCAGGGCAATAAGAATGCACGGTTTGTTAGAATTCTGCATGTGCACCCAAAATCACAGTTACTGTATAATTGTCTATACAAGTCTAAGGCCAACATTTCTATATTGTGCATCCCTAGTATGAATGGTTGTTTACTTTGATACCATTTCATACTGTAAACACACAAAACTGTATATTGTACCTGTTCATCCCAAAATCATAATGTGAGTTTATTTTCCACACACACACCTCAAACAGAGCTTTCATCTGCAGGATTTCTAAAAATCTAGTGAGATAAATAGATTATTGACTGTCCTTTGAAGATGCTATCAGGTTTGACACAATCTGCATGGGAATAGTAAATCAAACTTCAAGGCATTGCTGGTAAAAAAAAAATAACATAACAGTGAATAGTATTTCTCTCCAATCATTAATATTTAAAGTGTTCTACATCTGAGAAATCGTCTGCAATCCATCCAGAATTCTCCTGCATCTTTGCTGTGAATACACATGGCAGGCATTAAGTCTGTGACAACATGAGTGTAAAGAAACTGTACCCTCCTCCCCATAAAATATATCAACATTTTGGATGCTAATTCAATACTATGGCAGAAAGCAGAAATGGCAAAAAATACAATGTCCCTCATTTCTCCTTGTAAATGTTACAAGCGGTGCAAATGTGTACACGAGTAATTGACAATCATTTTGTAAGCATTTTTGTAAATATTTTGCTGCAGGAGGAGATATTAAAATGGTAAATGGTGCATTTCTATAGAGCCTTTCTCCAAAGCACCTTTACATTATGCATTACATTCACCTATTCACTCACACACAATCACACAGCGATGGTGGAGGAAACCATGCAAGGCAGCAAGCAACCTACTCACTGGGCGCAGTTAGAGGTTAAGTGTCTTGCTCAAGGACACTTTGACACGCAGCCAGGGGGAGGCGGGGACTATGGAGGTGTCTCAAAAGCACATTTCCAGTGAGGCAAAAGGTGACTTACTTTACTTTCTTACTGACTTACTTTAGGTCCTTTGTTTCATTCAGTAGTACTGTGTATTCTTTTAACCCATTTAGACCTGAGGCCGATTCTAAAAACGCCCTCTAAAACCTAACCTAAGGTTTCTGAAAACCTTAAAATTCGTATTCAAAAAACCCTCGGCTTCTAAATGTAAGTCCTTGTTTCAAAACTTTGTCCCGTGTGCAAATTCAGATCAATTGCTCCAGCCACACCAGAACCGTGGCTCAGACAGTCAGACAGACGTTCGGAAAATTATGAGTTTGATAAGCATTCAGACATGGATGACGACTCACAAGACTTCTCATATTCAGACAAGAATAAAGTCTACTCCGTAGGCCTATTGTAGTGTTGAGGGCCGGCATAGCTGAGTGGTTAGGGAACCAGTCTGGGGAACCAGAGCCCCTGGTTGTCCCTGGTTTGATTCCAGGCCAGGGTAGCAATGTTGATGTGTGTCCCTGAGCAAGACTCTAAACCCCTAATTGCTCATGCTCTCCTTGTGGGCAGCGAATCAGCTGGGTAGGGTTGAAAATACTGAATTTCCCCCTCGGGAGGAAGTAGGTAACTATTACTATTATTGCTGCTCAATTTAGCAAACTCTTATAACCACAGACAAAGTGTGTCCAGCATAGCTTTTGTCAATACATACTTTTCTTGATCATATTTTAAAAACACAAGTATATGAATGCATTGAATAACAATGATAGTTGCTCAAATTACCCTATATGTGATGGGATAGCTGCAATTTGTGGCCATTAAATGTGTGCAAATGTACAGTGACAAATATTGTTTGCAGTTGCACAGAAGTGACAGAGCCATCGATCTTTTACAGAATATTTCTAATGAGAAATAGAGCCGTTTCCCCCTAAAATACAGGGGGACACTAATTTATACAATTACTCAATAAAGAGCTCATAATAACACACACACACACAGACCAAAAGAAAAAGTAATTAATTATCAAACACCCCATGCTGCGGGTTTCCACTAACAGAATGTACATATACAGTACGTTAACACCAAGACAGGCTGGATTACATGCGTTATATTCCCTTCAAGCTTTGAGTCAATGAGATTTTTCTTCCCGCAAGGTTGTCAATGCTTTGGGCTGTCGCCATAAGGGAGCTGGGTTTTCTTTGAGACCCCATGGTGTGTCTGTCTGCTTTGAAAATGTAAAGTTTCATCTTATCTGAATGATAAAGTTCCCCCATTTGATAAAACAATTCTAGCTCACTGCCTTTGCTATCCGAGACTAATTCAGAAGCCATTCTCACCTGCCATCCATCTCTCTCTCACTCACCATTTCACCCCCACTCTTTCTGTCTCTCTCCTCCAGTTTCCCAGAGCGTGCGCCTACTAAAACTTTAATCATCTCATATCCAATAGGTTTCACTGCAACCTCGTAGGCAAGGTTATCATCATTTTCATAAGGATTTTCCCTGCTCTCCTGGCCTTAACCTTGATAAAGATTCAATGATTTTATCATTCAAAAGGGGTTTCTATGGGATTTTATTTCTACAAGTCTGAGATTTTGCATCAGTGTCTGTGGATAGAAAGGCCCTTGAGAATACAAGTCAGTGGAGTAAAGTAGACCCTATAGTAACATCTTGAGGTAATTGCATTTTGCTTATTTATGATTTCGACTTTCTGCTACTTTATAATTCTACTCAACAAAAGACAAATGCTATACTTTTTTACTGCACTACATTTGATACCTCTAGTGATCAAATAAACATATACATTATAATGTATTATTATGATAAGATTACATTTATGGGGTAGGATCAAAGTGATAGCTGCAACATTAACTACACATTAATGCATCAACAATTAGTCAGCACAATAGAGTCATATTTATTATTCTGAATTGGTAAATTCTGCATAATGACAACGGTTGCTTTTAAAATATATTAAAATCTAGCTTTGATGCGTTACATTGGTTTTTATTAGCAATTACATTCCATACATTCCATAGGGCTGGAGTGGACCACATGGACAAACGTAAATAAAATATTTCAGGTATTTTTCTACCTTCAGTTACATAGGACAATTATAATGTATTAAGGCATATAAGGCTCATTAGCCAGGGGTCCTTTTAAGTATTTTGATCCTTATAAATTAAAGTATTGGGTATTTCTCCACCACTGCTGCTGCTGAATGGTTTTGTACAACTGCATTGTCTTTGCAGTTGTATTTTTAGACGAATTCTTTAGAGTAATAATGAAATTAAACTTGCTGGGCTATGCTATGTTGATATTTGTCATTCAGCTACACAGATAAGGTCAGTGCCTTCACCTGGCAACAAAAAAAGTCATTCTGAAGGCAGAGAGATGTTTTTGTGAACTTGTCTTCTCATTGGATGGAGTCAGAGGCAAGCCAGGACCCCTGCTGTTCATTGGATGCTGTGTTGCATCAGTCACAGCACGGGCCCAGCTCCCGTGCCTGGGTTCTGACTGACCTGGCTGCAATCAATAACAGAGACATATTGTGCCATTTTACTTTGCCTTGCGACAAGGCCTATTGATGAGCTTGGTCATGTCAATACCAGTGGTGGAAAAAGTACTCAAATGTTTTACTTAGGTAAAAGTATCAAAACTGCAATATAGAAATACTCTGTTATAAGTAAAAGCCAGGAATTCAAAACGTACTTGAGTAAAAGACTAAAAGTATGAAAGTGTTGGCATCAAAATGTACTTACTTTTGGCACGTACGTACCAAAAGTAAAAGTACAAAATGTTTGAAAATAGCAGATCTACAAGCTCACAACGTGTTGCATGTACTTAAATTGTATTTAAGTACATTATTTACTGATTAATGTACTTAGTTACTTTACACCACTGGTCGATACAGTGTAGGGGTGTAACAATATCGTAAAAAAAAAAAGAGATTTTAATTTGTAATGATCTACTATATTGCTATGCAAAAGCAAAATATCGTACCGTACCAACGTTTTACAATGCAGATCATCGGTATCGAATCATTTTGCAATGCAACAATCAATTCTATGGAAACTAAGTATTTGTGCCATGTATTTAGCAATTTTAAGAGGGAAAATTAAAAAGAGGGGTCTAATTATGGTACGTTTCCATTCCATATAGCTACCATTGGTCTATTGATACATGTATGTAATGTCTATGTTCATGTCAAGGTGTGGGTTTGTCCATATGTGTTGAAATATAATGTCCATGTATTTGCTAGACAATCACAGTGTTCACTTATTTATATCCATAATAATAGATTTTCCCTTAAAAACCTGCACTATTGACACGTTTCACACAGATTTAATTTCTTTGCAAAATAGTTAAGATTTTAAATCATTGAATCGAATTGTATCGTATTGCCATGAATGAAGCAATATCGTCCATGTATCGTATTGTCAACCATCCGTATCGTGATAAGTATCGTATCGCTATCATGAGTCATGACTCAAGAACATAAAATCCTGCTAGCAGCCCATATAGGCTGTGCTATTCCATACACACAGCCAGACCAAGTGGTTTGAACGGACTGACATTGCCATACTGTTGCACTTAGACTCCCATGCTCTCACTAGCGGGCTGAAAATGAAGAGAAAATGCTAATTTAACTCATTCTGTGCCACCTTTTCACCACTAGAGGGCGCCCAATGGCCATAGAATGCTACATAGACAAGTGCTGGTATATGCACAAGCCCTGTGCAGCCATGACTCGCCTGAACACTTTCCTTTGTTCATGTACAGGAACAGGATGAAGTTAGCTTGAAGTTAGCTATTGACTACCAAGCATTTTAGAAGCCCTATTTTTGGCGATTTAGCCATGATTAAACCTTGCACACCTCATGGATATGCATGGAACAGAGAAAATGAGCTCTAAAGATCCTGGATTGCATTGGAGTGGATGGTAAATATCGGCGGCGCGACGCTCTCGCGGGCCGTGTAAACAGATGACGGCCGGCGGCGCGGCTCGAAAAAATAAAATAAAAAATACATTTTTCTTTTTTAAAAAAAAAAGCCGAACTAGTTCGGGATCGGCACCCTGATAAGGACAAATAAAGCCGAACTAGTTCGGGATTGGCACAGTAAGAGTTAAAATGATAATGTGGACAAGGGGGGCATACATTGTATAATCACTGAAAGAGACACTAAAGGAAAGGCCATGGGGTTACCAAAAACAGCACGGTCAACCCTGCTACAGTATCTGCCTATTATCTTGTTTTCAAAGTTGACATTTTGGCCATGCGGACACTCGATTTACTCTGGGAAACATGATTGACTGTGCTCAGTAAGTGTCATAGCAATTCCCCAATTCAAGTTTGTGATATCTTGTGTGCAAATTGACATTTTGGGGAAACCACATGCAGTTATCAAAAAAAGTATGGTTCATCCTCCATGGAGCATCACGGTGCACAGAAAAACATCTATGGCAATCTATTCTGTTTTCAAGATATCTTGTTTGTGAGTAAAGTGTTGGACGGACTGACCGACTTGAACCAACACCAGTAGCAGGACTAAAAATACCACAAAAAGTGAGGAAGTGCAAAGCTTTTAAAAAATGAAAATGTCAACATCACTATAGGGATTCTCTACAAGGCACACCACCCCCATCCTCATCTGTACTTTTAACCTCTAAATTTATCAGCTACCAATTATTTAATGCTTTTACACTATAGTGTATACTGAGCTGTCATGAATACAAATGTGGCGGATTCTGTAAAGGTTGCTGCCTTCGCTATGAATCGCTAATAATTAGGGAATGCAACAACTTTTACAGAAACTGTATCTACTAACTCAGTGGCTTTCAAACTTTTTGTACCCAAGGAACACCAAAGGGCCTCTTGAACACCTGTTATCACTCTGTAAAGATGTATTTCCAGTTACTAATGCCCAAATCTTTACAAACAACTATTGCTTGTGAAATTTTAATGTGTGCGCTCAAGAGAGAGAGAGAGAGAGAGAGAGAGAGAGAGAGAGAGAGAGAGACCAAGCTAAAAAGAAATAGAGATGCACTGACAATTAAAACTATTTGCATTTAAACAGTTAATACAGTATCTTTGTATAGTTGTATAGAGTACTGTACATTGCAATAATAATGTATGGTTGTCACAAAATCCCAGTGTGCCTTCTGCCTTGGCACACTGTTTGGCAACCAACTGCTCTAACTTGTACCCTATTCTCATGAATATGCAATTCTCATGTGCTACGTTGATAGCCGAGAAATTATGCGTTGACAGGTTTGAGATAAATGGGGAGAGAAAATTGGGTTTGAATTTCTGCTATTAGAAAAACGATTGGCTTGTCGGTAGTACATGATAGACAAGATGAAATGTTGTCATTCATGTATGATTATATTTCACATTCATATCAAAGACGAGAAGGTGCGGCAGAAACCTGAACATTACAAAACACTGGCAAGATGGGACAGGTATGGTCAGGCTTTGTTAGGCTTAGATTTCCACAAAGCTTTGTCTTGTCTTTGGGGAAAGATGCTGCCATTTTTAGCTTGACACAATTTGGTAAGGCACTAGGTGATACATTAAGTTGGTGTGCTTTATGTACATTAGCTACAGTACACTGTAAAATTCTGTGTCAATTTAAGATATAGTTATTCTTGTGCCCACTAATGCATATTATAGCACGTTTTCTGCAATGTTTATTTTGTAGATATAATATGCCCTTTGAGATAATTGACGGTTAATATTTCTAATTCTAACTTTATCTAATATTAAAGCTAAAATGATTACGTTTCTCATTCAGCTAACAGACATAATTGCAACAATGTACTAACTACAATAAAGATGTTACATTTAGTGTCCAATGTGGTGGGCCATCTGGTTCAAATAACATTGTCAGTCCTACACGGCACCAGGGTGTAAACTCCTCAATGGAAGAGCAGGAAGACCTTTCCACAACCACGGCACATATGCTAGTTGGATTACCATACTCTTTGGGTTGCCATACAGATTGGTTAAGAGAACATTTTATTCATTGAAATATGTGACAGATTGTAGCTTTAATTTGCTTCTAGTTTTTAGTGTTTTTATTATCTTATTTAAAATATTTATACATTTATAAATGTATAAATTCTTTGGGTTACGGAGTATACGGCAGAAGGGATAGGGGTGGCCTTTTCTGTTTCCAACTCTTTAATGATTAATTACGCACCATAACAAGCATAATAACCATAATAACCCCAGTAGCTCCCAGCACTACATATTTACCGAAAACACATATGAACAGCGTGCTGAAAAGGTTAAACATATTAATCAGGAGAAGAGGGATTTGCCCTCTCTAACTAGGGCATTAGAAGAGAACACAGACCAAAATACCCATGTGTATCAATGGTAAATCCACGCAGAGGAGCATTCTGTGGAATATGAATATAAATATTAGCAGGTGAAAGGCTCCACTGTTAGGCTCCAGTGAAAGCCTACAGTATAACGTCTCCCACAAACACCCACAGGCGGTAAAGTACCTGCGAGCATGCAAACATTTATTCCAGCCACTATACACACAGGCCAATTATTTCATATTAAAACTCTTTCCCAGGTAAAAACTGTCCACTCCAACCTCCCTCCCTCCCTCCCTCCACCCACATCCATCCGCACACCCCAACACCACCTCCACCTCCACAAAACCCGGCTCCACTCTTTGCGCTCGCTATTGCTTGATGAATCTATGCAAACGACCCGAGCTAGTGTCGCTCCCCGGCGACCCAAATAAGCCTGATTGCTGTGATTTCTCTTTTGCTAAATTCACAGCCCATCAGAGTGGCCTTAAATAACTATTCATCGGCAGGGCACAGAAATAGCTGCAGCCAGCCATCAGTGCAGTGCAGAATTAATCTACACATGCAGTCTGATAGCGGCCGATAACACAGCCGCCATGATAAAATGATAACACATGGAAAAAAAGATAATTACGAAAAAAGGCCCAGCAGGGGTAAATAAAGTGTAACTTTAATTTAAGTGCGGCCCAGTGTTGCGTGCGACTGGCGCTACATCGGCATGGACCGCAGCGGCAGATGGTACTTTTCCACTCTCAGCATTCACCACGTTCACACATACACACACACCCGGGTTTCCGTTAGAATAAATTTGTGCCGGTCCACGTGTCCTGGAAGATTTCAATGTGATGGACACAAACGGGGGGTTTTGGTAAAAATATTGTTTGTTTATTGAGCTTAACCACTTTCAACCTGGCATCCCTATTTTGGGCATGTTTAAAAGAAAAAAGGCAAAATGTGTGTGTTGCATACAAAGATTATTGCACCAGACTACTAATTTATAAATAAGTATAACTTAAGTTATAGCAATTAAATACCACCCAAGCCTAGTATGCAAAAACACACGCAGGTACAAAGGCATGTCTGCATGCACATGTTAGCAGATATATCCAGCTGCTGAAATAGCGGGATCTCCTGGGGTTCGACTGAAGCCATCGTGTGAGGAAGAGGAAGGTCTCCAAACAGCGGAGATCAATAACGGCCTGTCAGCTTTTTAGCTCGGCCACGGGCTGAGCTGGGACACAAGAGAGAGAGAGAGAGATGTATCCCTCCATCAGGCTCCCTGTGACCCCAACCACTTTGATCGAAGATAGAGAGAGAGAGGTAGAGCTCGATGCAAAGAGATGGAATTGAAAGGACAAACACTCAGGAAGAGATACAGACAGAGACAGAGAAAAAGAAAGAAAGAAAGAGAAAAAGAAAGAAAGGACAAACACTCACACAGAAACAGGGAGAGATACAGACAGAGAGAGAGAGAGAGAGAGAGAGAGAGAGAGAGAGAGAGAGAGAGAAAAAAAAAGAGTCAAACACCGACATATTCAACTAGGAAGAGAGACTACTAGAGAGATGGAAAAAGAGTCTCATGCCATGTTAGCCGGCTCTTGAGAGGACTGTATCTCTTCCAGAACATAATTAAAGCAGAACCCAGGCTCTGGGTATTTCCCTTTCTAAACGACGCTGCTGGTCTCCAACGTCCGCCTCACAAAGGAGTGTCAAAGGCAAAAGACAAAGCGGCGAGTAGGTAAAGCCCTGACTAAAGCTTAAAGACAGCACTGGCATCTAGGGAGGGATCTGCATAATGTCGGCCGCTGATAGCCGCCGCGCACACGCACGTTAATGTGTGTGTGCGTACATGCACAGCACAGCCGCCAAGTGAGTCTTTTTTGTCAATGCAAGCGTGCAACTGCACACGTTTCAAACGCGCGTGCACACACTCACACACACACAGGCCGATCACCACCAAATAATAAAAGCACAACAGCATATGCATGCATTTTGTGTCTGCAAGTGGGACCAGCGGTGATGCTCGACGTATACAAGCCCTGCTATACCGAGGGCTCCTAATTGCCCTGGCAGCCATTGAATGATGACAATAGCCACAGTGGGAGCCGGTGAGACGTTGCCCGGATGTATGTAATTATTCAGCCGCACAAAGGCAGGGGCCGACATGCTGCCAGATGAGATTTAGCGTGTCTGTGGTCAGTCGCTGCATTCAGCAGGACGTCTAATGATGCGCACTTAGGGGGCTAAATTACCACACCATTGTTTACCTCTGACTCTGGCAGAGGCTGTAGTGCGGGGCCCGCCGAGAGCATAGCCTGATTTATACTTAGATGTGCGGCGGTGTTGCACACCGAAAAAGAGCGATCTATAAGCTCTGAAAATAGCCAATCTACAAGCTTGTGAGATCGTCGACGTTCGGTGCGCGACACCACGGCGCAACCAAGTACAACTCAGGATTAAAGTTGAGTGGTGAAGACCGAAGAGGGTGGGGGGATGGGATGAGAATGGGATGGTGGGGCGGTTGGATGAGGTCCTGAAGTTCAAAATTAAACCGCATGATCTGATAGTGAGGAGGAGGAGTGCTGAAAGAAGAAGATGAATGGTATCCATGGATGCGGGGGAGAGGCCGAGATGTCGGGCTCTCTCTCTTTCTTCAGTGTAAATCCCTTGGTGAGTTGGTGGTGAGCACACACACAATACAGTAGTGAGCGCGTGCATGTGCACAGTGAGTGCACACACACATGCACGTACAGTACACAATACATACAGTACACACATAACAGACACACACACACACAGTACACAACGCACACATATACAGTACTCGCACGCCCACACAGACTCAGTACAGCCGTGGTCGGTTTGACTATAGGCACAGATCTTAACAGAACTTGGAAAATCAAGCTAGGGCTCTTGGAAACCTGACAACCAAAGGAGAAATTGAAAACTTCTGCACAGTATATGGCACTTTCTTTTCTTAAAAATTATAATTGCAACAGTAGGTCGCAGTTTAGTGTGTGAACGTTTAGTGTGTGAACATAGATACGGACAGCTTGTCCGTATCTCTGTCTATAATGCCTGACACTGTGGTCCCCTGACACATCACTGTGACATTATGCTCTGACATCAGTGTGATGTCAGGGGAACCACTCTTAACAGGATGGGTTTCCGCTCTAACATCACACTCTGGCTTCACTGTGATGTCACACTAACATAATCCCTTTTATGCCCATATATGGAGTTCCCTGATGTCATCAATATATCTAACAGGACTTTATATGGGAATGCCCATATATGGAGGCCACATCGGCCACATACCACACTAACGGCTGGTTCTACAGACAGGGATCTCCATGATGTCATAGGGCTTTCACATAACGAATAATTGAGTAAGCATGTTTGGGCTCTTACAGCATATCTCCATATACAGTACATGGATTTCCATATATGGGTACCAAGGGTCTCCATATATGGGTAACTGGTCCGATATACATCACTGGCCAGATGGCCAGAGGTCGCATGTCGCCCTGAGGCGTCTTACAAGTAGATAAGTAGGTCGGAGAGACGTATTGTCGTTATCAGCCGAGCACACAGAATTCTATCCCTGTTACAATGCGCTAGCTAGACCCCTGGGAGATGGAATGCTGAGGTGGAGCGCCACACCTTCCATCACATAATATTATAATCAATGGTCCCTGTTTGATTCCAGCCATTCTTTCCCCCTCTCAGCCTGTAAGATCTCTCTACACTCACCTAAATAAAGCACAAACCGCTTTAAACCTCCTTTAAAATAAAATAAACAATAACCAACACAAATGCTATATATTAACAAAACACATTCTGTCACACGAGGAACAGCCTAGAGCTCATTCAACCGTCCTAGAGTATATATAGGCTACCTTAACGCTGTGTATTATTTTACAACAAGCGAGGCCTAAATGCAGAAGATAGCAGTAATGATAGAAGAAGAAAGAAGACCAAAGGAGAAACATAGCATATCCCAGAATAGATGTGGGTGTATTAAATGATGCGGTTAACTTTAAGTTTTCACTTTGAAGCTTTGAGATATTCTCTTTGGAGACGCACCTGCTCGTGCACAGCCACTGAGCCTTAATCACCTGAGTGAAGACCAACCTTGGCCGCTGTCCGGGGTCGTTTACATAATGATAGGAGAAAATTAGCGAGGAGGAGGCAAGGGGAGGACAAGCCTGCCATTTGGCAGAACACAGGAATAAATATGGAGGTAAACGGGTTGGCAAGAGTGGGGGCGTTAGAGAGAGAGAGAGAGGGAAGGAAGGAGAGAATGTGGCAGAACGGGAGTGAAGGAGCAGGGTTAGGAACGGCAGCAGGCAGCACGCGAACAAAGTCAGAGCAGAAGGAGTTGGAGAGACGAGACAGATGAGCGGAGAGTTGGAGAGTACAGAGCACAGTTGGAGCAAGTTTGGAGAGCAGAGTTGGAAGATGGTGAAAGAGAGTGAGCGAGAGCGAGAGATAGGGAGAGAGACAAAGAAAGCGAGAAGACAGTTGGAAAGCCTCGAAAGCGTGGGCGAAGGTTGGAGATTAGGGCCAGCTGGATTGCGGAGAAAAAAAAAACCTGATGGAAAATGAGAGAGGGATTGAAAGAGAGGAAAGTGGACAGCTTGACAGAGAGGAGAGAGAGAAAGTTCTTCCCAGAGGAGCGAGAGAGGAAGGCGAGCGTCCATTGATCCTTACCTTGGCTGAGGCTGTGACGACCGATCCCGCTGGCGTGACTCGCTTGGCCACCATGTCGCCGCTCGACGTCGTCGCGGCAACGGTGACCGGCGTGGGGAGGAGGGAGGGGATGACGGGGAGAGGGAGGAGCCCCGGGCGGTTGTTGCCGTTGATGACGACCGCGCCACAACTGTGACTGGCTCCGCCATTGTGGAGGCCGGAGGGGCGCACGTCTCTGCGCTCCCACGGGCCCCGGTAGTCCCTCTCAAAGCGGTGGTGGTGGCGTGACATCACTTCCTCTTCCTCTCAGAGGGAACGACAGGGACCGGCCTGCGTGGGAGGGAAGAAGGCGGAATAGGTCAGCTACCAGGCAGAAAAGTTAAACCGGGAAAAACTCACTGATCACATCAGTACAACACGTTGATGAATCAGACTGAGACGTGTCCTCATCTCTTCTCTCTGCCCTCCTCACCTTCCCGTCACCGTCACCCCCACTGGCAGAGCACACACCACAAAAGGAATGCTTTCAAAATAACCCCCTTGTAATGGAGAATCTATAATGTGGGAGGTGACTAAGTCCTGGAGACGCTAACGCATCGATGTCAACCCACAAACACAAATACATGTGTGTCAGAGTGTGAGAGAGACCGATACAGAGATAGAAAGAGAAAAACAAAGATAACAAAAGTGAGGGAGAGAGTGGGGAGGGTGGTGGGGGGTAGATAGACAGAGAGACAGACGTACAGACACAAGGATGAATAAATAGACGGGCTGGCAGGAAGACGGGGAGACGGGGAGAGAGGAAGCGTGTTGACATGAAGGTGTGAATGTTCTCAGCATCTGCTCCCACAGCGCCCAGCTGACACAGAAAACACAGCGGCTCATTTGTTGCCTTTAATTCCCACTTTCCCAGTTGTTAACGAGGGCTGAGACGAAGACGAGGACGAGGACGAGAGACGAGTGCCGCTGTGCACAGGTCCATAAAAAAAAAAGAATTAAAAACAACAACAACAAACACTCATCACTGCCAACACCACGAGGAGCTAAACCCAGTTCAGCGTTCAGCGTCAGGTTAAGACGATATGGATGGGTTGGTAAACAAACAACAACAACAACCATCACCACAAGAGGCCTGTACTACAAAGCAGGATTTGTGGTTAGCGAGGTAGGTCTAACGCAGGATTGTCAGCGTTGTTATTCGTACCTGGGTTTGATTTGATTTATTTGCAAAATAAAAAAACAGTAAAAGGTTAAAACTATTTAAAAAAGCATGAAAGAAGAGAAGGTTACTTTTGATCATGTACAGTATATAAATATGTTGATAAATAAATTCTGTTGGAAAATAATCAGAGAAGATCCTGTGGATCTCGGTGTGCACATTGTGAGAGGGTCTCTTAGGAGGGTAAGTGTTCAGAGTCCATAAATCCTTTTGGCTTTCCCTGATGATTTGTTTATATGAGAGGTATAGATTCTCGTCTCGAGTGAGTTATTCTGTGACAGATTTGTGAGTTGTGAGCTGTGAAAAACCATTTTGTTGTGCTTTTGTACTGTATACCCATATCATTCTACAACAGAGACTGATTGAAGCACTAAAGCCTTGTACTAAAGCACTAAAGCCTTGTACTTGTTTGTATTAATAATATGAAAGTTAGCTTACTTACTACTTTGAATTATTGCTATATTTATTTTTTTGCTCCCAAGTCTGTTGTACACCAGCCGGGTTGCAGCTGAAAGATTGTGGCTATAATCGTTATGCACGCCCTACGAATAAATCTACAGGAAGCAACAGATTCATTTAGTAGAATAGCTAATGTAATATAGTCAGTGTTCGTGCCTTAATGATCACATCATCCAAAATCAACACGGCTGTACCTGCCAGTCAGCTGGCAGGTACAGCCGTGTTGATTTTGGCCCGGATTATGTGTTTGAATTCTTTGTGTTCGTCTAATATTACAGTTTGCTCTTCATTTGTGAAATATGCCACTCTGCTGCCAGTAGATTTGTCCATTAGACATACGCTGCAAACACCAGCCCTTTTATGTGAACAAGATGAAATAAAGTTCAACATCATGTGACCGCATGATTGTAGTTCTCAGGGCTAGTGAAGACATATAACGGAACAATATCCTGGGCGTGTTGAACGTATTGCTTCATAGCACAGGCCTCTGGAGGAAGTTCACTCTCGAGTTATATTTACTCTACAAACACACGAGGTGGAATCGCAACCTCGGGCTCATTCATCAGAACAGATAAATACCCTTTGCAATTACGCCTCGCCTCAAACTCCTAACGACTTAATGCTTAATTCAATCACAATGCCCTTGAAGTGCTGAGGGCCCTTACCTTCCCCGGGCACAGCAGGTTTGTGATAGATGGATGGAGCTGGGAGCGACATTGGTATGGGGTGCACGGCACGCATTGTGTAGCTTACGCGCCATGTCACTCTGTATTATATCATAAATCAAAGCACTACAGCAAAGTCTGTGTTGTGGAATCCATCACTGAGTGGTTTGTAGTCCTGTGTTGTTACCCAAACCCCTCCCCTCCCCTCCCCTCCCCTCCTCTCATCACAAAAGGAACGCCACACCACGCTTTCCCAAGCCCTTGATAACACGGGTGAAATATATAAATAACAGCCTCGAACTGGCTTCAGGAAGCCCCATGAAAATCCCTCTGCCTGTAAAGAAGAGAATGACAGCGAATCATAAATCTTCATTCTGCCAGACTTGGGGTCTCTCGACTCACACGGGAGGAGAGAGCAACGAAAAGGCCAGGCCGGCCGCTATGCATGAGCACGCGCCGCGTTGTGTGTTTGCGGGCACTTCATGTGTTTTGTGTGCATTGTACACGTACAGTCAGGACGGCAGCATAAAGTGTGTTACAACGAGTTAGGCCAGGCAGTTATGTGTGAGCATGTGTGGTGTATTATTTGTGTTAAAAAATACAAAATAAATTGTATTTACAGTAGAAAGTAAGGATAGGCGTTGTCTTTTTTACCAGTATTGAGTTGCAGCCACCTACCTGTAAGTGACTTTTCAGGGCAGTTGGATGTACACTCCTTTAAGGTCGTCGGTAGGGCAATCCACATTTTTGCGGCATAGCAGGAGAACAAACTTAATCCTTTGAGCCAAATCTGTGTTGGACGTGATTTGTGGAGCTTCCTCTGGTGTTATAACTGTGAACGTCCTTGACGTTTTGGAAGTATTTTGTCAGGTACATGGGTATCTTATTGGTGTGGTGTATCGTGTACACCAGGCCCATTGCAAGATGCGGTATACTCTGTCCGCTACTATGAGCCAACATACACTTACAAAATGATCAGGGAGGACAGCAGAGTGTGTTACAGCGAGATAGCATGCATGTTCGAAACCTGAACTTTGACCAGGCTGTGAGTATGAAAGGTTCTCTACAGGCCTTTGTCTCTGTGCACCATGAAGCCCAGGGTCAGAACACAAACCTTCTGCTCTGCTCACATCAACTATTTTGTTCACCAGCCCCCACCACCCTACCATCCATTATCGTTAATCTATCTCTATCTCCCTCCGGCTCTACCCATCGCTGCATTTCTCCCCCTCTCTGTTCTTTTTCTCTCTCTCTCTTCTTATGCCCCGTTCTCAGCGCTTTCTTTCTCCGTCTCTCTGAAGGAATACCGCATCTAACCAGAGCCAAGCTGGAAGTGAACCACACAGCCGCGCCAGCCAAGAGCTCAAAGCTGCAGGACGGCACTAGACGGACAGAAGGGCAGGCCTTGCTCCCTTTCTATTACCTCTTTATCTTGCCCTCTCTTTTCCCCTGCAGTTTCGTCTCTCGGCAGTAACTTCAGCCTTAAAATGTACAATGGAATAAGCCGGTGTTATCTATAGAAAAACACAGGCAAGTTACAAGGCTCCGGACCAGTGGAACAATGGCACAGTCAGTGCCAGGTTCTATTCTCTTATCTCATGGGCTCCACAACTCAGCACAGAAACAAGGGCAACGATGAATATTCTCCACAGACCTGTGGAGAAGTAAATAGACAATAATACAAAGAAGGAGAAGGACCAGCACATTACAAGTGCTGGTATTGAGCTAAAGGATTTTCACTGGGAATTCCATCGCACAACATATGGAAAACGTCTGTCTGTTCATCCACTATACCAGGGGTTCTCAAACCTTCCCATGCAGAGGGCCCCCAAAATAGCAGAGACTCTGGCTGCGGCCCCCCTATTGAGAAATGTCCAAAAAACTAAGAAAGAAAAGGTGATAATAGCCAATCTACATGCTCACAGCACATCACGATGTGTTGTGAGTGGCTAAAATGGAAACAATTTACCCGCCACTGATGGCCCCCACTTTGAAAACCTGAGCTGTATACTAGTCATTTTAGACCTCTGTGTGAATGTGTTCAGTCCCGTGTTGTTGTTTTTTCCATGCTCATATGCATTCAGCAACATGGGTACTCAGAAGAGAGAAAACTACATTCAATCAAAGAATTTGACTGAATTGAGGTTTCCAGTAAAAAGTGCTTTGTTGGCAAACTTAAGATGTAATACGCACTTTGAGAATACACAAAATATCACTGCAGCAATAGTATGCAGTTTCTGAGAAACAATTGCTATGTTCATTTCAAAATTGGCAAAATATCAGGGTGAACCAAATGAAAGGTCATCCAATATTATGGATCTTTAAAAGCAAGCACTGGGCATCACTGAGCACCAATGTGGATATACAGTACAGGTATATTAGTATTATATTCAAATTCACCAATTCATAAAGTCTGCACAACCCTAAACCCACGTGGGCTTTGAAGTCTGTCAATAACTACTTTGAAACTTGAAACTACAACTAGGCCGACGAGCTCACAGCGCACTGTGAGCTTGTAAATCTGCAATTCTCGCTGAGCAACACCAACATATCACATTTAAAAAGTTAAGAAAAAAACAACCTAGCTCAAAACGACGATAAACGTGCATTTCTTGTGCTCGTGCTAAAGGTTGCGAATGACAGTTGAAAGGTTGGGACGTGAGGAGTGAGGAATAGCAGAAGCCTGGCTCTGGGAGACGCCTGCGGAGCTCCACGTTCACAACACCTGCGGTCGTCCTGCCAGTCCAGATAAACAGTCAAATGCATCACATCTCCAATGACACTCTGCAGTGCTCAGGGGACGGGGGGACGCGGGTGCCAATAGAGATTTGCCCAATCCCTTTCACTTCCAATGTCCTCGCCATGTGAATCAAACTGGGACAAACACACGACTCCGAGACGTGAAAGGGAAAAGATAAGATAAAGATAAATCTTTATTTATCCCCGGAGGGAAATTCAGGTGTCAGCGACAACAACAACAACAGCAGTGAGAACGAAACATTGGGGGTAGGGCGGGAGTACAGGTGAGAGCTAAGAGTCAAGAACCAAGCCAACATAAATACGAGGGAAATAAAGATGAAGTTAACCCATTAAAACCAGGAAAGCACATGTGCCATTTTAGATTGTGTTGGCTATTTATTTTTCTAAAACTAAATAAAGTGTGAGAGCTCCTGATTTAGAAGGCATCTGTAGAATCAAGGGTTCTGTCAGCTTCCCTGTGTTAGCTGATCTGAGTGAACGGGTGGGGTTGTAGGGTTCGATCAGGCTTTGAAAGTATGGAGGTGCCATACCTTTGGCTGCATTGAAGGCCAGCATCAGTGTTTTGTACTCTATGCGGGCAGCAACAGGGAGCCAGTGGAGGGAGCGGAGAATACGCGACCCCACGCCTTGGGGTGTTTTTGTCACAGTGCATTTGCACATAGGTGAAATTTGTCCTCTGCATTTTATCCATTCTATAACAGCTAGGAGCAGTGAGCAGCCATTGGATTCTACGGTGCTCGGGGAGCAATTGGGGTTAAGAGTCTTGCTCAGGGACACACATCGACACATTGGTGACCTGGCCGGGAATCGTACCTGGGACAACATGGGGCTCTTGCTCCCCTGGCGGGCTCACTAACCACTCAGCTTGAGCAATGGCCGCCCCCCGAAGGGGGAGACAAGTGACAGTTTTGTCTGGCTGAAGACCAATCGTGCTGCGGTATTCTGGATCAGTTGGAGAGGCTTAAGTGCACATGTCGTGAGGACAGGGAGGAGAGTGTTAAAAGTAGTCAAGTTTTGATATGACTGATGTCTGAATGAGGAGCTGGACTGACTCCTAAGGATCATGATTTCATTAGCGTGCACCCATACAATATGTTGGAAATGTTTTGATTTCTGGCCGTCAAGTTCATTCTGGGATCGCCTTCTTCATTTAATAACACAACTGCAGGAGTATTACGTATATTATATTCTGATGAAACTGTTTTTTTTTTGTTTGTTTTTTTAAGTGAGAAACATTCTCATCATGAGATGATCTCTGATCATTTTAATTAGCACTCATCTAAATGAAGAGTCAATTGGATTGGACCAATACATATATTGGCCATCGGTGTCAGTGTGTATATTATTATTATCTACTTATTTACATACGTTTTATCGATCTAAAAGTTATTTGTGTGATTTCTATTTCTATTTCTATTTTGCTTATAAGTTGAAGCTCTGTTATGTATTTTGTACAATCGGTATGGTAAAGTATGTTAATACAATATACCGTATACAATTGGCTTGGTTGTATTTGGTGTCCCTGCTCTTCTATTGAGACATTTAGATCCTGTGTGTAGGTTGGACACAAATTCTGACACAATCATGCTTCTGGTTTAATAAAACAATCTATTTCTCCCCAGAAAAAGCAGGCAGGCTTCAGCTCAGTGTTTTTCAGAAATTCAGAAGTTACATAGTGCATCTTTAAATGTTCTCAAATATAAACTTTAATCAAAACTAAGTTTTACAAATGTATTAGAAAATGTAGCACATTGTGACAAAATATCGGTCAAACCATCGGTAATCTGTGGTCTAGGACTCTTGGCAATTGGGATGAATTAAGTCCCAAGCGAAGTAGAAAGTTAGAGGTCATGAAAAACTCACAGAAAGACAGGACAAGTTACTAAAACAGGTAGCCACTCTCGGTGTCGTTGAAACTACAGAGAAAGAGGAGAGAGATGGAGCGGAACTTGCTTGCAGGCGAGAACCTTATCAGCCACGAGGCTCCTGCTCTGAACGAGGCTATTTAAAAAACCTTCAGCATTTGCAAAGCAACTAATGAGGACATTACAGTCTCATCCTTAAGCAATTAACGATGCTGCACATTCGTCAACCGCCGCAATTCTGTCAGCATGGTAATGGCCTTACCTGCAGATATCACGCTTTCTTTCCACGCGACAAAAAAAGAAAACCCACTCTTTTCTGACTAGATGGTGCTCTAAATGAACGGCTGATGGATTCCGCGCAAGACTCTGAATCTAAACAAAATGATTAAAACTATTAATCCTCTGCAATCCCAGAGTAAAGGCTGAGAAACACCACCAAAATTGCTTTCTAATCACAAAGTGGAAGTTGAGCCTGCGTTCTTCAATCACAATTAATGAACTGGCTGACTGACTGTCTGATAACTCTGTGATGGTGTCAGTCATTTGAGGAGTTAAAAGACAGAGTCAGCTGCGGAGGAGGACAGGCTTGTCTTGTCAGATGTCGGACGTTCGTGATTTGGAAAGAGTGTGTGTGTGTGTGTGTGTGTGTGTGTGTGTGTGTGTGTGTGTGTGTGTGTGTGTGTGTGTGTGTGTGTGTGTGTGTGTGTGTGTGTGTGTGTGTGTGTGTGGACATATGCGTGTGCGTGTGTGTGCTGAAGTGTGTGCACACACAGCATGCATTGCTGGGAGTCTCTGATAACTTTGGGTGTTGAGCCAAATCCATCGAGGGATGACAGTGAGGCGAGACACAGCCAAAATGAAAAGTTTTCTGGCACACACACACACACACACACACACACACACACACCCACACACACACACACACACACACACACACACACACACACACACACACACACACACACACACACACACACACACACACACAGACAAGCATACACACCCTAAACTACAGCATCTGTCAGTCTGTGGTGGCGTGCGTCGCATGTGTGACAGCGCAGCGTTAACAAAGCCATGAGGGAATACGCAGGGAGACGCAGATAGATACGAGGAAAGATGGAACCTAACAGATGGACACAACATGGCAGTGTTGGGGGGAGAGAGAGAGAGCGCATACGTGTGAGAGAGTGATTGAGTGACTACTAGTGCGTAAGCAATCAAACGAGAGAGAGGACAGCAATAAAAAGAATATGTGTATGGGTATGTGCATGTGTTTGTGCATGTGTGCCCTGTAAAATCATGACTGTTAATATACTGTGACTAAATAAAAACTGACCCTTGCACTGCTTGCAGTTATG
>NC_137823.1:35414789-35442289 GCF_963921795.1 Nannobrachium achirus
GAAACGAATGTGAGGGTACTGCACGTCGGGCGCGGTTGCCGTGGCCTGTGGCACCTTGGCCCACCCAGCAGGGCCAACGGAGGTGGCTGGTACCACCAGTGGTGGAAAATGTATGTATAGTATCAATACTGCAATGTGGAAATACAAGTCAAAGTAAAAGTACAAGTAAAGGTACAAAAAGTATTCATCAAAATGCACTTAAAGTACCAAAAGTAAAAGTACTTATTATCAGTTTTCAAATGTATAACAATCTTCTGATAATAGCATATCTACAAGCTCACAATGGCCAACGTATATACAGTAGTGCTGAAGTGGTTAATGTATGTTTTGTAATAATAATCTATCTACAAACTAACTAGTCACTACATTTTTCAAATAATTGTAGTGGAGTAAAAGTACAAAATCTGAATCCGAGATGTAGTGGAGTACAAGTAAAATATTGGAAATTGGAAATACTCAAGTAAAGTACAAATACCTCAAAATTGTACTCAAGTAGCCTACAGTACTTAAAGGGGAAGACCACCCATTTTCAGTATTGAACTATGTCATTAATATACCTTTGAGGAGTTGTGTGGAAATCAAAAAAACTTTCCCTCTGTGTTGCCTAGGACTGGAGGATTGATTTTGGGGTTTGTATTGCAAATCACACCGGTGTGATGTCATCTCCTCTAAGATATATTGATGACATAGTTCAATATTGAAAATGGGTGGTCTTCCCCTTTAAGTAAATCTACTTTTAGTACTGGTCCTGCATGGTCCTGCATGGTCCTGCACGGTCCATGCACGCGACTGCAGTGCACACCATACACAACTGTGCACACAATCCCCCATTCACACGCCATCTGTGCACACGTTCTCATTGCAATGCACACTACTGTACACCGTGCACACACTCTCAGCGCACGCTACACCAGACCGTGGCGTGCACACACTCTTAATGCACACTACACCGCATGCACACACTTCACCGTGCCTAACTGGCTGAGCGGCTTTTCTATCAGGTGTGGGAGTGGCATATTTCTCACCCTACGTGTACAACAGCAGGCAACAGCTGGCGACTCTGGGCGATGACGTCCAAAAGATACGTTTCCACTATCGCCTCATCGCCCTGCTGTCCCGTTGACAAATAATACTGCCGACCGGCGGCCGCTGTTGCCCACTGATAAAACAAACCATCACACGCAAGCATGCACGCACACAGACACTCACATATACTGTAGTGGCTGAAGTAGTATAAAAACTGCCATGCTCTCTGGTCAGCTGGTTTACAAGGAGAAAAAGGCCTGAGCACAAGCAAGTGTGCGGGTGAATGTATGTTTGCACGCGTGTGTGTGCGCGCGAGCGCGTGTGTGTGTGTTCGCGCATGGGCACAGCCACAGACATAGGCCTACATTTCAGTAGGGGTGGGCGATATGGTGATAATTATCGTTGAGGCGATAGAATGTCTCCACGATATGCCTTTTCAGAGGTATCGTATATATTGTGATACAATTGAGAGAGCCTTGTAAAAAATCTTGTTTAATCGTTAATACAGAGATACATTGCAGAATTCAATTTAAACCTGCATTTTGGTCTAAATCAGTAGTTCTCAACCTTAAAAAATGTCAAGGTCTCCACTTAACTCTGACAGTATACAAATGAAACCAAATGGACCCGTAAGAGTCCATTTGGTTTCATTTGTATACTGTCAGAGTTACATACTTGTAAAGTTCAATTTAGACCTCCCAAAAGGAACACAGAGAGTCTAGTTTTTGTCAAGTAACTTGAAAAATAACCATAAAAAACTATGTGAAAAGGAATTGTGATAAAATTGTGTATCGTGATACAGCTTGAGAAAATATCGTGATATTGTATTTTTCCATATCGCTACATTTCAGTGATGGTAACAGGGAAGTACCACGAAGTCTTTGGGAAAGAGACAGCGAACTCGGTGAAGAAGAGTCAGATGGAAGTGACTGAGGGAGCGTGAGAAACAGAAAGGAGAGAGATGGAGAGAGGTGTGTACACAGTGTGGCATGGTGAAAGGAGACGAGAAGGACATCTCATCTCAAGTTTAATTACAGATGAAAAATACAAAATAAAAAAATACAAATAAAAAGGAGAGAAGAGAAGAGAGCGAGGGAGTGTTTGCACACTCAGCTGAAGAGAGAGATGGCTGCCAGCTAGGGATCGTGACATCACCACCGTTGCCATGGAGATACCTCACACACACACACACACAGGTCATCGCCATGGTAATGCTCCGGAGCGTGATGGCTTTACATTTAGCGCTCTCTCTCTCTCTGTCATTTACAGTGGACACTAAGTAAATTCAGCTCTTTGTCTGTCCTTTACACTGGATGCTAAAGTACATTGGAGTTTCTGTCCTTCACATTGAATGCAAAAATACATTTAGTACTATACGTCCTATTCAGTGGATGCTAAAGTATATTTACGTTTCTGTCCTTTACAGAGGATTATGTCCTTTAGAGCTGTGGTTCTGAAATGTTTTCATTGCCAAGGACCCACAAAATGATATATGTTTGGCCGCGGAACCCCATCTGAAAATGTTTTGTACCAGGGACCCCCAGAAGAGAATATTTGTATTAAAAAATGTAAACATTATTCAAAATGTTATAAAAGTTCTAAAAAAAAAAGCAGATTCAGCATCTGGTTGTAAATTACCAGTGCTCCTTCCAAAATCTTAGCTATTGTCTGCTTGAAGTGCCCAGGTCACTGCTAAAAGAAAATAGGCGAGGGCGCCGAAGGGCAATGCTCGGCCGCTGGGAAGAGGAGTGCACCGGTGCGTCTTTACAATCACGCTGCCAACTCGAAACCACTTTCCGTGGACAGACACAGCCCCTTACCGTTGATTATTTCTCTTTCCTTTACAGTTGATCCTAAAGTACATTTAGATCTCTGTCCGTTACAGTGGACACTGGGAGATATCCACTGTACGAATATAGCCCTGAGCAATATAGCCCTTCTGGCGTAGCAGAATAAATGAGATCCAAGCTGAGGGAGAACAGAAAGGTCACATCCTGACCTTTCCCTCATCAAGAAACATGACCAACCATCCCTACTGTACATGCATGTTTAGCAGAACGTTTGAAGCAGTGGTTCCAATAGTACTGCTGGTTTTCAATCCTACTGTACCAGTATGTTAATTGAATTAATCTGGTGTCTATTCAGGAACTAGTTAGTAAAATAAATCATCATATTTATTCATAATGCTAAATGTTACGAAAAATGTCACGAAACTGAAAATGTTTTGCTTTTGGTTGAAAAGCGGGTCGAGTGCAAATGCGTTTGGATGTGTGTTCCTCGAGCGATGTCTTCTGAAGGACTCTTGTTCTGTGTGTTGTTAAAAACAACTCAGCAAGAGATATGAAAAGGAAATAACAGCGGCAGCACAGTGGGATGTTGTTCACTAAATGCACTTGTCATCTTGCTGGATGTTTTACATACTCAGAGAAGAGACACATGGCTTTATGAGAAAAATGTCAAACATATCAAAATGAACTGAGAGGACCACATTAAAACATATTCTACACGCGTGGTTAGGGTTAGAGATAGGGTTGGTAATGGGGAGAGTCGGACGAACGCAACGTCGGGGTAATGCATGTCGAAACAACCCTAGGCACCCATAAACAGTAGCCTCATGAGCTTATCTGCCATTTTCACAATTTAGTTTTTTAAATAATATATATTCTTTATTTAAACAAAAACAAAATCGATTACTCAACCCAAGAAGACTTGAATTCATGGATTATTATTACTAGAAATTCGCGGCCGCTAACGCGGCCGCTCATATCTAGAAATCGCGCCCTAACGGGCGCTCACATTTGATCATAGTCATTGAAGACACAGAACTGTTTTAAAGTAGCAGTGTATAATCTACTGTCCCGTACTGGGAAAGATCATAATGTCTGCACTACACTGTCCTGCCACCAGGGGACACAGTAGGCCTACTACACTCATCAGTACACTGCAGCGTGGAACAATTTGTAAGTCTGTGTTTCGGCCGGAAGGTTTATAATGGACGTACTATGATGTAATTCGCGTCATAGCATTAAATTATTGTTTTGTTTAATTGTACATTGTGCAAGTACAATATGTGTCCCAGCACCCCTGAGAGCCAGTCATCTCGGGGACTGTCATTATTCCCTGCAGCCAAAATGATTTTTTTTTTTTTTTTTGCTCTTTTTTTTTTAATGCCACAACAGCATCTCATAATATCTAGGCTACATTTCACTTAAACGCCAGAGCTTAACTCTGCATGTAAATAAGACTTTTTTTAATTAATGTGAGAGATCGGTACATAATTCTGTTAGTCCTCCCAGTTTATATTAGCTAAAATGCTAACTAGCCAGCCTTTGTTAGCCGTTTGTAGCCAAATGCGGTAATATCGGGACTCCATTACTTAGTGATGCAACCCACAGTATTTATCCCATTAATTTAATGCCACGTGTGTTCCAAATGAACAATTATTAACCACGTAATGTATGATTTTGTGTATTATTATTTATTATTCTTCCGCCGTTCTTCCGCTGTTTCTTCTTCTACGCTGGTGAAATGATCCGTTCCTGCCTGGAGGCGTCTGTGACGTATGCGTTTGTCTTCTGTGAAGCTCTGGTGCGGAAGCTTCCTTTGTCACTGAGTTAGCTTAGCATTGAATAGATCAGTGTCGTCCTAAACTATCTAATTCTAACGTTCAGGGTGTTTGTTTTTTTGGACAATAAATTGACAGCCAAGAAAACATGGATGGAATGCAATCGTTCACTCGCCGTCGGAAAGTTGACTTTAGAGTAGACTATTCTGGTTGACTGGCTATGAGTGGCTAACGGCTAACGCTAGCTAGCGTTAGCTAGCGCTAGCTGCAGCGCTAGCTGCAGGCTATAAACAAATAAAACGTGACCCAACTCTATTGTTGCTCTCTTCTACAAGCTCACAACGCGAGGCGGTTAAGCCTGTAGATTGTGTTTTATTATCAGGTCAAATAATCCTTCTGACTGAAGTTACACAAACACTGATTATGCTACATTTAGCACAGTTAGCCCTGTTGCACACGTAATAAATTCACTTCAACCTCGTGTTGAGCAGTTAATCCTATTTGCTACGTACGTCTACAAAAACCTTCATATTTCAAAGATAACGTGCTTACTGAAGTCTCACAGATGTCACAGTATGGTACGCTCAAGCAGAATTACCCGTATCTTTCGTATTGTTTAATAAACTGCATTTTAATCCGATCAGATGCCATTTTCTGTTGTTTTTCAGCCATGCGACCCCATCGGTTGCGAGGTGTACTGCACTTAGATACATTAATACCTTTTTAAGGAAACGACGACCGATCGGATTAAAATGCTCCTCATTAAATAATACGATCATTACGGGACATTCTGCTGGAGCGTACCCTATGGTGACATCTGTGAGCCTTCACTAAGCAATTTATCTTTGTAATCTGACCGTTTGTGTAGACGTATGTAGCAAATTGGTTAAACTGCTTCACGGTTGGCGCACTGTAGCGTCTTTACATTTAGCCCAATAATGCTTGAGATGCTGTTGTGGCATTATCTTTTTAGAGAGCAATAACTAAAGTTTAAAACATACATAAACCACTTTAGCCCTATGTTATACCAAGGCTATTTGAAAATAGACGATCTACAAGCTCACAATGCATTGCGGTGCGACGCGTTGTGAGCTTGTAGATCTGCTATTTTCAAACATTTTGTACTTTTACTTTTGGTACTTTAAGTACATTTGGATACCAATACTTTTGTACTTTTACTCAAGTACATTTTTTATTCTGGACTTTTACTTGTAACAGAGTGATTCTACATTGCAGAATTGATACTTTACTTTATTATAAAATGTTGGTACTTTTTCCACCACTGTGTAAACGTTTGTGTTCTCATGCCAATAAAGCTTCTTTGAATTGAAGATTGAATTGAAGATTGCTCCCCATGTGGCGGAGTCAGGTCATTGCAGGTTAGAAATTTATTTAAAACTTGAATATCTCAAAAGTACTATTTCAGCATGGCATCATTCTATAAGCCATATCTTCAAAACTGTTGGGTCAATCTCCACAACCAATATATCATTTTGTAGCTATGATCCAGCTATGTTCAGGGAAAGCAGCTAGGAATGTAGGGGGGAAATGCAGCGATGTATGTGTGAAAGGAGGAATCTGTAGAAGGAGTGGTGTGAGAGTCTATCAATGACATGCTTAAACAACACCAGGAGCTGGCCTGTCTATTATAGTAGAAAGATTATTTTTTTTGTCACATTCCACCCAGTAATTTTGATGACCAGCAGTGGTTCTCTATGGAGACACAAAGAGCCTGCTTTGTTCCCTATGGAGACAAAAAGAGTCTCCTCGAATTATTGGCTTTGGAATGTGACATAACTAAACATATCCATGAATTCAAGTCTCCATGGGTTGAGTAATCAATAGTAAAAGTCATTTTGGGGATGAACTACCCCTTTAAAAGTTAAAATACAGTATACAGTAATACACATAAAAAGTGTAAGAGTGTACATCAAGTTGTGAGCATTAATTAAGATAGATTACATGAGTAAGAGTAATTTTATATATGTTTTTCTTGTTTTAACATTGTCGTCTATGATGAGCACACCCCAAATAGGGATGCCAGGTTGAACGTAATGAGACACTATGGGCCCTAACTGACGTTTTGCCGCACATAATACACATGCACTGTACTGTACTGTATACTGTACTGTACTGTACTGTACTGTACTGTACTGTACTGTACTGTATACACATACTGTAAAACAACACAAGCCAGTGCACACATGAAGACACAAGGGTCATTAAAATAATGCATGAAGAAATTAGCGACTGTACATAATAATATATAATACATAATAAATTCATGCAACAGAAGGATGGATGCTATAGCAGTCATTAAATAAGTAAATATAATTCCTATGTGCTTGCACATTGAACTTTCATGTAGTGCTACGTATGCATATTGAGAGGAAACATGTCTCACGTTTATACAGTAGTTTATTACTAATGTGGTCTAATACATCAGACCCCCTGCGGAGACGGTTTACGTGATCAGATTTTTAAAGGACCATACTTCTGCTGGTCTGGCATGTTTAGCCCAGGGCTACTGAGAGGGAAAGTTACAACACTCCAATAGACTTCCGTTGAAGAATGATATTATTATTATGAAGAATATTAATGTAATATTCAATATGCAATGCCAAAAACTGACCTTACAGTTGGATTTTGAATTTGTTTTGTTGTGCTCAGAGATCTACAAGAAGAATGCAGAAGTAATGCTTGCCATCAGGCAACCAATACGGGGTAAGGGTAGCAAGGGGTTTATGTGTGATGTCTGTCAAAGTAATGTAATCGTTTTGTTTTAATGCATTCCTGCTAAAAATACTCCCTGCATGGAGAAAATAATTTCCAACGTCCATAACTTATGAATCACGCAATTATCTTCTCAATTATTCAGTTAAGTTCAGATTTCTTTGGAAATAAGGTAAAGAAGTTTAAAATGAAGACATTCTTCAACGTTTTCAGGCCAAGGACCCTTTAGCTGAGAGAGAGATGAAGCAGGAACCCCCACAACCTTATCATAGATTCCATATAGTTTCATTGTTTGACGGCACAATCATCAGTGTATTTTGGATTCATTTCAATTCGTGTTTTCAGATATTTAACCACTTGAATCGTCAAAACGTAATAAACCTGACCTTTCACCCCCTCTACACCAAAGTTTTTTGCCAAAAATAGCAGATCTACAAGCTCACAATGCCTTGTGCTGCGAGGCATTGTGAGCTTGTAGATCTGCTATTTTTGGCTAAAGTTTTTGGCTCAGAATATGGATGCTAGGGTTCAAGTGGTTAAGAAAAAAGTTTCTATCACTCAAAGATTTGGAGGACCCCCTGTAGTAACTCTGAGGACCCCAGACCCCCTGTTGAAGACCCCTGCATTAATGTGAAAATGGTTCATGTACTGTACATGTACGATAATGTTTGGCTGAGGCTGTGAATAGACAGTGACATAATTGTTCCTTCCGTCCTTCCTATCTGCACGTAAATTTCCACTTAAGCAGTTGTAGGAGTACTGCAGAGGGAAATTTTGCATTTATAATTTATTAATAAAGATATTCCAATACAACTCTGACCCCCCGAGGAGGCAGTTTACATGATCCGATTTTTAATGCACCTTCAGTGCATTTACATTTGAATTTCAAGTCATTGCAATACAATCAACCGATACGCTTACTCCGGGTGTAAAAGGGGGTCACACGTACTGTATGCTGAGACAAAATCCCAGAGTCATAACCCTAACCCAAAACATACATGATCTCTCACACATGCGCACGCACACACAGACAGAACAGGCCTCTATTACTGATTAGGCAAGCCATCTGTTTGGGCCACTGTCGTCGGCCACCCGCTGAAGCCAGGCTCCGAGGACTGCCTGATCCAGAGCCAGATTAATCTGCCAGATTCTCTAATCTCAACCTTTGAAAAAGACCCTGCTGACCTCAGAGCTACGGTTTGCGGCGACAACCACCCACCACCCTTTTCGCCCAACAGACATACTGTACCACCATAACGTTCTCTCTCTATTTTTTGATAGTCGATAGTCAGATAGTCGAGAAGTGTTTTTAATATATTTTTCATAATATATGAACAAATTAACATACCACATATTGGCTCTAGTTCAACCTTACAGCGAGTTGCAGATTCGATTCCTGGGCCCGATGGCCTTTGCTGCATGTCATTCCTGTCTCATTCTCCCCATCCTGTCACTCTTCACTATAATATCAAAATAAAGGCAGAAAAGCCCCAAAAACACTTCTTAAAAAAATAACAATAATAAAGGTATTGCACAAAAAGACACAATCTACAGTACAGTCCCATCCCTAACGAGCACAGGTCTCCACCAGGTCAGGCATGTAATGTGTTTCACATAAGTCGGCCTCCTGATGGCGCTATAAAAGGCTGATGTAAAAAATGCATGGAAAAGGTTTTACCTTGGCCTCTAAGGAGTGCGCATACAAAGTTTGACACTAATCGGTGGAGTTATAGGTGAAAACATGAATCGGCCTGTTATAGCGCCACCATGAGGCTGATTTGATTTTTCTTAAGTGGCATTTATTCCTCTGCCTATTGGGAATGTGCATGCACAATTTCACCAAAATCGCACACTGCGTTCAGGATTTCAGGCATTTTATTCAAAACTGACCAATCCTGCAAACTTTGAAAGCCAATCAGCCAATCAGGATGGAATATGGAAAATCTGACACATCCATGTCGATCACATGACTGTAGATCACAAAATCTGTAGGAGTACTGGCAAAAGTTAGTTTTGCAAAAGTCGGCCTCCTGGTGGCGCTAGAACAGGCCCATGTGAAATATTTGGGGCAGAGGTTCTGAATTGGTGTCGAGGGAGTGTGTGTGCACAGTTTGGCAGCGACCGGGCCAACGGCGCCGGAGATTAGCTGGTAACGGACAAACGGACGGACGGACGGACGGACGGACGGACGGACGGACGGACGGACGCACGGACGCACGGACGGACGGACGGACGGACGGACGGACGGACGGAGGGGAAAACATACTCTCCCTCAGCCTTCGGCTGGTGGAGACAATAATAAAGAGATGCAGTGGCAGTTGACAGAGTTTTGGCGGAGACCGGCGGCTGCTGCTAGCACCAGCGGCCACAGCAGTGGTGTAGAGGGGAGGAAGTGAGAAGAGGCTCTGTCGACACCGCTGAGCTGCTGCTGCTGCTCTGCTCCCAGTCGCAGCAGTCGCGTCGTTAATCAATGTGTCGTTCAACTGCTGTACAGTGTACACTATGCTGCTATGTCCTCTTGGTTTATAGACTACAGGGGGGCCACCCCGTCTTAGGGCCCAGTGTTGGGCTTGTTATGCCACTGGCTTGTACTGTATATCTGCTGTTTTAGCTTATTAGTGTGGTTGCCCAACAGGGCAACGCATTATAGTCCTGCGGAAACTTTATAGACTTCTAGGGTAACTTTTCTGGGGAAACTTTATAGACTTCTAGGGTAACTTTTCCGCTGCCATTGGAAATGGCAGGGATGGAGAATCAATAGGGAATCAATGGGAGTGGGAATCAGTAGGGAATCAATGGGAGTGGGAATCAATAGGGAATCAATTGGTCGAGCTTCACATGACAGTTATCTTACAGTAGAATATAGTCAGCAACCGTCAGCAACCACAATTGCAATTTCCAATTGCATCTTTCTATTTAATTTTTTTTTTTCAATGTCATAATATTATGAAAAATTTCGTTTTTTTTATTTTTATTTTTTATGATGGATTCAATTGATTCTAATATTTAACTGTTGCACCACTAGAACCACTCTATCTTTCTCATTTCCAATCCAATCCAGTTCTCTCTACTCACTGTTTGGTCTCAGTCTCCAACCCTCCACCCCACCCCACCCCTCGTTTCCTATCCACTTATCTGCTCTTGTCCTCTGTCCATTCCCTGTCCCTGGCCTTCATTTCATATCTATATGAACACAGTGGCCTTTTCCCACACAGCATGCAGAGAGAGAAAGAGAGAGACGGAGCAATGGGAGACATTGTCAGGGGTGTCGCAGCAAATTCTGGGCCCTGGGTTTTGTGCTTTAGCTATTGAAAAATAGCAGATACTGTGATACAAGCTCACAGTGCCGCGCTGCGAGCTTGTACAGTAGATCTGCTATTTTTCTTTAATCGTGAAAATTTGTGTTTGAGTCTGAATATTTCAAATCCTTCTAAGGTTATTTGAAAAAACTATGTTTCTATGTCAGCAGTGGTGCTCAAACCTTTTCATGTGAAGGACCCGCAAAATGATATGTATTTTGCCACAGACCCCCCCCCATCTCAAAATATTTAGTTCCTGGTACCCCCCAGAAGCAAAATTTGAGTTACAAATGTTCGCTTAAAAATACATATATTCAAAGATTTCCACACATTTTCACAACTTTTCAAAAATAGCAGATCTACAAGCTTGTAAATCTGCTATTTTTCAATAGCTAAAGACGGGCCCCTCCACCTTGGGCCCTAGTAACTCAGTCCCACTCCCCCCCCCCTGGTGACGCCCCTGGACATTGTACGCCAGAGCAATACAGAAAGCACTGTTGAAAAAAAGAAAACAACAGAAGCAGAGAGATGAAAAATAACTTAGGAAGGGGAGGGACTGTGGGGTGCCTGCCACAGTGACGATTTAGGATGTGTGTGTGTGTGTGTGTGTGTGTGTGTGTGTGTGTGTGTGTGTGTGTGTGTGTGTGTGTGTGTGTGTGTGTGTGTGTGTGTGTGGAGGGGGGGATTGTCTGTCTGTGCTCACACAAGTATGGGTCTCTGGCTGCGATTGTGTGCGCCTGGTTGTGTGGTTGTGCATAGTTTATGAGTGTTTGTGTGCGTGCAAGAGAGTGTTGCGTGAGCCCATTATGTGTTTGCCTTGTGTGCTCTCATGCAAGTGTGGGTGTGTCTGCGTGTGATTGTGTGTGGCTGCGTGTGATTGTGCGTGGCTGCCGACGTGTGCGCGCGCACGTGTGTGTGTGTGTGTGTGTGTGTGTGTGTGTGTGTGTGTGTGTGTGTGTGTGTGTGTGCGCGCGTGCGGGCGCGCGCGTGTGCGAGAGAGTGTCAATCAACACTGTTCCATGTGTATCTTGGCTGGCATGTATTATGTGCAGTAAGCCTATCGAAGGCTCTTACATCTGCCAGGTATAGTTGATTGTACTGTATGGGATTTGTTACGCTCTCCTACACACACAACTAAAGGGATGCCATGGCGTGCGTGTGTGCGTCTGATTTGTGTGTGTGTGTTTGGGACATGAAAAGCCCAAAGTGTCTGCATCTGGGCTTGTGAATGTTTGAATGGATGAGGTGTGTTCCTGTAAGATAGCAGCAGTACAGTAAGCAATGCTTTGAATTGGGCAATCTCTCTCTCTCCCTCTCTCTCTCTCTCTTTTGTTCTCTCTTGCACGGTTTCTCAGTCTCTGTCTCTCTGTCTCTCTCTCCCTCTCGTGTGTGACACACACTCACACACACACACACACACACACACACTCAGAGAATGGGGAGACATTGGTGCAGGGGGATAGAGGGAGGGAGGGAGCAAGGGGAGAAAGGGAAAGGGAAAAGGAGAAAGAGAAGAGTTAATGCATCATTAAACTTTGATAGAGGTTTAGGGAGAGATTTAGGCCTGCACCTAAACATGTGCAGCTGGATCCTCGGCCTCTTGACGAGCCGCCACCAAGTGGTGAGAATGAGCAACAATACTGTACATCAGGCCCTCAGGGCTGCTGCATGCTCAGTTTTCTCCTCTGCTCGCTGTACACACACACACACACGCACGCACGCACGCACGCACGCACACACACACACAGAGTGCAGTCACGCATAGCCCCATCAAGTATGCATGATGACACGACAGTGATGGACTGGATTGTTGATGATGATGAGTCTGCCCACAGGGACGACGAGGCCAGATCACTGACACTATATGGTGTCAGGAGATGAAACGTCAACAAGGCCAATAAGCTGATTGTTGACTGCAGAAGGCAGAGAAAAGTGCACACTTCGCCACTATCTACCTCGAAGACACTGCAGTTCAACGTCACAGAGGACCTCACATCGGCAATAGCATAGCCGGTCTGATGACAAGCCGTGAAGCTCAAAACGTCACGTCCATGGGGCCAAGGCCAGGCAAGCAGTACCCACGTATCAAAAGCCATTGCACCAGACTGGAGTGGTTTTCACCTGGCAACCGTCAGGCTGAGCCGTGTCGCCAGTGTCCTGATGACACAGGCTGCCAAATATTGATTATTTATGTGTCACTTATGTATGCACTGACATGTTTGATACGTGTTGCCAAGTGATGTCTCAAGAGAGTATGTATGGGACTGGGTGGCTAGTCTAGCAGTCCAGGCACCTATAGGCTGCCAATGCCTGACAGTGTGTCGACATGTCCTCTCAATCTACTGTTCACTATCAATAAAGGCAGAAATAGCCAAAAAGAAAAAGCTTAACAAAAAAAAAAGAGAGTATGTATAAACATGTTGCATCTTTTCTCCAATTGCACTATAAGCATTTATCAAACAATCAATTAATCAATCAATTGAGGCATTGATCATATTATGTTTTTAGACATCTACTTATACAACTGGCTAAGAGGCCACGCCCACTTCAAGCACACAGGGCACAGGGCAGTCAACGGACATGTTTGACAGAAATGTTGGAAGCCTAAGCCAGCCCAGGCACTGAGAGAGAGAGAGAGAGAGAGAGAGAGAGAGAGAGAGAGAGAGAGAGAGAGAGAAGGGGAGAGGAGCAGGGCAGTGTATCGAATTACATTTACAACAGAGAGGGAGGGCTGTGTCACACACACACACACACACACACACACACACACACACACACACACACACACACACACACACACACACACACACACACACACACACACACACACACACAGAGACAGAGAGAGAGAGAGAGAGAGAGATCCTACAAATCATAACAATAGTAATACTAATAATTAATATGCTATAGAGAGGCACAGATAGATAGATACAGTACATGCATCTATCAATAGAGACAGAGGGAGATAGATAGAAATATAGAGAGATAGATATTAATAATGAATAATAGTAGATGAGGATTTGGAAATGCACACGTTGACTACACTGGACACCTTACACAATTGTTCCTGTTTCCTGAGTTATTGGTGTCCAACCAAGTGTGCCTTTTTGTTCATGATTAATCTGACTTAAAACCTAAACCCCTTATGTTGATCAAATATAGAGCAGGCCTAGAAATTGAGCAGGCCTAGAAATTGAGCGGCCGCACAGCGTCGCGAATTTCTAGTATTATACATTTGACTTGTTTTCATTGTTCCTTCTTTTCCTATTCTTTACCCCTTTCTTGAAACTGCAAATGTTGTACAACTAACATTTTCACCCACTCTTTTACAACAGTAAACAATAAACTTTAATCTGATGAAGGAAAATGTGAAACACGCACGCACGCACACACACACACACACACACACACACACACACACACACACACACACACACACACACACACACACACACACACACACACACACACACACACACACACACACACACACACACACACACACACTCTTCATTTAATCAATATGGTGGGAATGTGGCCTCATGGTAAATCACTTTCCTCGCAATAAGAGAGAGCAGTCGCCATCTCTCTTTTTAATACGCTGCCAGAGTCACTGTAGGTGATACACAGCAATATACAGTGGAAGGAGAGGGCATGTGGGAGCGTCACATACAATATATAGAGTAACAGCAGTGTGTGTGTGTGTGTGTGTGTGTGTGTGTGTGTGTGTGTGTGTGTGTGTGTGTGTGTGTGTGTGTGGGTGATATATAGGCCTGGACAGCCAGCCTGCACAAAGCTAAGAGAGGGGAATCATGATTAGGTTGAGTTTAGGCCTACACACACTCACACACACACACACACAGGTGCGTACATGCACGCAATGACGCGTTCCCACACACACACACACACACACACACACACACACACACACACACACACACACACACACACACACACACACACACACACACACACACACACACACACACACACACACACACACACACACGTCCTGTCTCATGAGCGCTCAATGCATCAAAACCTGCCCTCCTCTGAACAGGGCTCGGCTACAATACGAGCGGGCCAAAGAATCTCATTACAAGGCTAAAAACTATGGCTCTCCACTTCTGGCCACCATCGATTTACGGGATATTGAGGGCCGGGCAACTTTTCCGCCCGGGCCATAAGAATCCGTCTGGCTGTCATCGGAGGCTGCAGACGCCAGATTACTACTGTGACCTGTCTGCTTGACCTTCACTTAACTATGTGACCGTGGGGGCCCGGTGCCCCCACCCACCCACCCACCCAACCTTCTACCTTTACCCACTCCATTCTATCTCGCCCCGTCTCATCTGCCCATGCCCCGCTATGTCTGGCCCGAGACCGCTCGGGCAAATCTTGTTACCGTAAACGCACGCGGCTTCTCAATTGACTCGGGTCGCCTCTCAAAGTGGTGCTAAATAAATAATAGGGCATCTCATCTGCTTTGTCTAGTCAGTGGCTGGATGGGTTACAGCAGAGGGAGATAAATGGACGGCACACAGAGATAAATGTAGGAGTTAAATGGAAGCGGCCGAGAGGCTGGGGGACTGTCGCGAGAGTCGCCCCAAAGCCTGAGATACATTTGGTTGCGCATTGTGTTGCATTCCCAAAAATAGACGATCTACAAGCTCACAACGAGCCGCAGCACACCTCACTCTGAGCTTGTAGATCAGGGGTGTGCAATTATTTTTTCCATGGGGCCACATGAACAACACAAGAAAATATTGTGGAGGGCCGGGCCAAAAGGCAGTGCTCCCCAAAAGATGTGCTCCCCGCCAACTAAACACACGGCTTTACCTCCAACTTCAGTAAATAAATACATAGCAGTCCAATTTTTGTTGAAAACCCAGCATTCGGCATCGAATTTTTTTTTTTTTTTGCATTTTAGACATTTTTGATGGGTAAGGTAAGTCTTGACTTGTGACCAGTCTGACCACCTGCTTGTTATTGAGACAACATCCAATAATGTTCCACACGTGCTGATGCACGCATTTTGTCCATATGTACGTGAATAAAAAACTTCAAAATAAAATAAATGCTGCTTTAGTCCATGCATGAGGTAAAATTAGAAAATGTGTTTATTTTGTAATTTCCCATTAACCCTACACAGGCCGGTCAGAGTGAACCAAAGGGCTGTGTACGGCCCCCGGGCCGCACAATGCCCAGGGTCTGTTGTAGATCGTCTATTCCTGGTGTGCGGCACTAGCACGCAACTAAGTATAACTCAGGCTTATAATGGCCTGCGTGTATTTCAATGCAGCAGCACGACATGGACAATAGAACGTGATGGTAGCCTCTCCTATAATCCTATAACTCTTGTTCAACCCCTGCTGCTCATCGATCCCTGTGTTTGTGTCTGCCTGTCTGCCTGCCTCCCTGTCTGTCTCTCTGTGTTCAATATAAGCTGCAGAAATGCATGGTCAGATGTTCCACTACCATGACAAGGGTTCGCTAGCAGTCTCTTCTGTAACCGACTGACAGTTATAGTAGAAGCACAATGCAGAATCTGCAGCTACGGTTACAGGTTACAGGTTTCATGCTCAAACAACCTGGAGAAGAGATCTGAGAAATGCGCCTCATAGAATAGATTGTCTTACAAATATGTTCACGGCACTCTTGAGTATCTGATTTAGAAAGCCTTTATGAGAGAAGTGACACAGTCATTATACCAGCTTGTGCCAAGCTAAAACCCTTGAAAAGTCACGTTAAATTAAGATGCCTTTCACATCTAAAGCTCACTAGTGGATTTATTCTAACTGTAAACATAAACCAAAATAACTTACAACTACCAGGCTTCTAAAACAGTTTTAAATAACAAATTCAGCCAATGAGGAGAAAGTGAATATAGACCAGCTTGCGCTTCACACAAGCTGGTCAAAAGTAAAAAAGAAAAAGAGTGATTAATGTAAAAAGCCTGTTTTTCTCAAGGTTATTTCAACCCCATTCATAGAGCACCTTGACCACCAGTAACCCAATATCCCCAGGTGACATGTACAGTAGGGGCAGTGTTGCTTTAGTTTAAACAAAAGATATGCAATGCACTATAGCCTACTCAGCTGGTCGGGAAAAAATATAAATGTATTTTCTTTTTGAATAGCTAGCTGTTTGATGAAAACATGACATTTCGATGATCCCATGTGTGACCTTCATCATCGTTGTTGTATTGTTGTTGTAGAAATAAATAATCTAGAAATAAGGTCAATTCGCTGTCTGATGGAAATGCTGTCCAGAAGAACAGACTCCTTACCTCTGAACTGACACACCCACACAAACCGCCATCCATCAGCTCGCTCAATCTATCTATAAATGCGACAAATCTCTGTCTGTTTGTTTGTTTGTTTGTTTGTTTGTAATCCGCGTATCTCGAGAACCGTTCGTCCCACCGGCTTCAGATTCGGCACGCGCGTTCCCCGCCGCCGCGCGGAGTGCAGTGCCGGGCCTCGACCCGACCCGACTCGCGGTTTTCCGAAACCGGCGCGAAACGTTCGGAATCTCCTTATGCGGAGCTGATTGTTGACATCAGGCTGTTCCGGAGGAAATCGGCGCAAGCGCTGAGTCATTGTGACATCACTTCATAAAAGGCTCTGACATCACGTACGCCACATGAGTCAACACAAAATCTCTGTGAATGTGTATGTATGTATGTAATCCGCGTATCTCGAGAACCCTTCTTCCCACCGGCACGCGCGTTCTCCAGATATGGGCATAAAGTCTGACATCAGAGTTTTCCGCAACCGGTACTGTGTGTGCAGAGATCTTCATATATGGGCATAAGTGGACAAAGACAAACAGATGGTCAAAACGGGTCCTATGACAACAGGTATATTGGGGTTTGCATTAAAGGCTGGGGCATTCATGGGGTTTGCATTAAAGGGTGGGGCATTCATTCCCTATTTCAAATTCGGCACGTGCGTTCCCCACCGCAGCAGGTAGTGCAGTGCTCGGCCTCGACCCGACCCGATACACGATTTTCTGGAACCAGCACGAAAGGTTCGGATTCTGATGTCTGACATCAGGATTTTCTGGAACTGGCACTGTGTCTGCATAGATCTCCATATATGGGCATAAAATGGATGCAGACAGACAAATACAGATATCTCCATATATGGGCATAAATGGACACAGGCAAACAGATGGTCAAAGATCTCCATATATGGGCATAAAGTGGACGCAGACAGACAGATACAGATATCTCCATATATGGGCATAAATGGACACAGGCAAACAGATGGTCAAAACGGGTCCTATGACAACAGGTATAATGGGGTTTGCATTAAGTTTGTCTCCTCCTCCATCTGTTTGTCTGTGTCCCTTTATTCCCATTATGGAGATCTCTGTATCTGTGCCTCCGACTGTGTTGCAGACACAGTGCCGGTTCCCCCTTTAATGCAAACCCCATTATACCTGTTGTCATAGGACCCGTTTTGACCATCTGTTTGAAAAAGCGACAGAAATCTCATATATGGGCATAAAATGGACGCAGATAAACATATATCTCCATATATGGCATATATGGGCATACAATGGATGCAGAATCACAAAGATCTCCATATACGGGCATAAAAGGGACACAGACAGACAGATACAGAGATCTCCATATATGGGCATAAAATGGACGCAGATAGACAGATATCTCCATATATGGGCATATATGGGCATAAAATGGACCCAGAACTATAACTGCAGTGATCTCCATATATGGACATAAAATGGACACCGACAGACAGACAGATACAGATATCTCCATATATGGGCATAAATGGACACAGGCAGACAAATGGTCAAAACGGGTCCTATGAAAACAGGTATAATGGGGTTTGCATTAAAGGGCGGGGCATTCATTCCCTATTTACATTGTTCCGAGTTGGCCAGGTCGCCGACTAGACGCTGGGCCGCCCGAAGGGCGGCCCAGCTTCTAGTTAGTCTTAATTAGCCAGCCACAGAGAGCTGTACGAATGCTAGCACTGATACAGATGTGTTATCTTTCTCAGTTTCTTTGCCTTTCTCTCTCTGTCGCTCTCTCGCTCACACACACATTCGTTTGTGAGCGTGTGTGCGCGCACACACACTCTCTCTCTGATCAGCCATTCCTATTATTATTGCACAAATCCAACACATTTACAGACGTGTAAATGAAGCACGGGGCCTAATAATACCTTTTAAGCCTAACCTCTGACGAACCCAAGACACGCCAGGTTCACTTCCCTTCGATCGCCATCAAATTAGAATTGGCTCTGCCTCTGATTGGCATCAAAAGGACTGCCCTTTAACTAGACGCCTCTCATCTCCTACGTGCTTCACGGCTGCCAGACCAGATGAAATGCTACGCAGCATTTCCTTGGTCCCAGCGCATCCTTCACGTCAAGGCTCAGGTTCAAGGGGGCTGCACTTAAATTAAATGAAGCCATGGTACATGTAGGTAGCAACAGATTGGGATTCTGCCTAACAGCCCGCCTACCCGCCCCCCCGCCACCCCCCAGGTCTTTTTTTATGCTCCCTTTGTAACCAGTGAAGATAATGGATGTCTCTGAGGGCGCCCGCTCATAAATAAAATAAGTCGGTGCTCTCACTTGTTATTAACTGTGCTTTTGGCACAGAATAGGGAATCAATGCTAATGGAACGCATACGAGAGAGACAGGGACAGTTGCAAGGCCTTTTTGACCTCCGCTACCCCACAACCGCGTAGGAAGAAGAAGCGTACCGGGGGGGGCGGGGGTGGTGGTGGGTCGGTGCGGTGCGGTGAGGTGAGCCCTCGCTTCCAGCGAGAGGAGATAAATATAGGGGATAATATTTCCCGCACTCAGCAAGCGTTGGGTGAAAAAAAAAAAAAAAAAGCTGTGAAATGTAGAATTTGATATGCTATAAGGGTCAGCCCGCTGTGAGCGATGGGAAGGCAGATGAGCCTCAGACGGCACGCGGGAGCCGGCTTTGTTGTTCACGGGAGTCAGACATCAGGACTTAACAGGCTGGGAGGCTCATACACTATGGATGGATGAAGTCCTGAGCCGGGACAGTAATGGCATGGAAAATATATTTATGGATGAAAGATACACACACGCCACTTCTGTGGCGGCAGCACCGTAGGGCTGAATGTCAAGCAGCCGGGGACCGAGAGGTTGGATGGAGGAGTAGAGAAATGCAGGCAGAGAAAGAGAGAAAGACAGAACGGGAGGGACTCGCCGAGAGTTGCGTGTGGGAGGCCAAAAGGACGAAAGTACAGAAAATAGTGAGGGATGAGATAGAGGGGTGGTGGGGAGGGGGGGGGGGGGGTGGAGCGCGGAACAATAAATTACAGCCATTGTAAAAACAGAGCCGGCGGGGACGTCGCTAAAACAAAAAATGCCAAACCACCACTCTCCGTTGGGAGAGTGGTTTTATACAATTCTACACACATTTTTCATGAGAGGCGAATGGAACACTTTCTCAAGTGGTCCCCCCAGAACCTTCAACTAGGGCAAACCGCTGTCTTTGAAACCAGCTTTTATTTTATTTAATTTTTTTTTATTGGCCTGTAAAGTCAAATACAAAATATAGCAAATGGCTCTAGAGGAAATCGCTGAATTATACATTTGTCTAATCTTTTGAGTTAGCTGATGTTGGTATGCACAACTTTTCCCCTTGCAAAAGCGTTGCTTTTTTTTTTACTGACTGCTACCGTCACGCCAACTTCTGGGCTTAACTTTTATTCGGTCGAAAAGTTTTAGACTCCTCCACTACCTTTTTTTTGGTATGCGTCCTCTTTTTCCTTTGCCCCCCAGTACCCCTCCTTCCTACCAAGCCATCTGTTACTGGTTCACAGGTTCCACTACAGACCAGAACACCCACTACTCCGTAGACCTGAAGCCACCGGCACGGAGCAGCAGCTTAGCCATTTCATGCTCTCCCCCAGGCCCTTTCACTTTGATAAAGGTTGACTACCTCAGGCTACCTTTTTTTTTACTCTCTCTCTCTCTCCTTCTCCTTCTCTCTCTCTCTCTCACTCTCTCTCTCTGGCAACCCGTGTCACCTTCTGAGCACAGCATGGACCAATGATTCTGAAACTTTATGTGCCCAAGGCACACCAAAGGGCAAGTAAAGCTCTCTCAAGGCACACCTGTATTTATGTCCATGCAGAATAACCTCTATAAGAGGGTTACTCAAACGTATGAACCTGTGGGCCTCATTACAAAAATGTCAAGGGGCCGCAAGCCAGTTGATAAAAATTACTTGATAACTTCTCTCTTTTATTTGCTTTATTTCCACATAACTAAGACAAGTGCAATGAGCATTATTTTATGTCTTGGAATTCCATTTATATTCTGTCAATGACACAATTTGTATTCAAAGTGATTTTCTACATTCTCTATCTTTTTAATAATTCTGTGCAATTAGCATATTCCACACAAACACTAAAACAAACTAATGTGCATCTGTCTGCTATTTGTCTGGGTTGATCTGTCTGCCAGCTATCAAGTGGGATAACATTAAAGATAGCTGAGCACATCTCTCTTTCAATTGCTTCACAATGTTATTTATGACTTGGCCCACATTCAACACAAATGGCCTTTAACAGAAAATAGTTGTGGCTAAGGAAAATCAAATCAAATCAAACAATCTTACCCAGACTGTTTAGCTACCAAATGGCTAATGATGCAGTTGTTACAGCAAGTAGAGCTACAGTAGGCCTACATCTCTCTTTCATATGATTTGCATTAGGCCTACAATAACGTTTTGGGTATGCTACTCTATTGGGAAGAGCCGCTGGTAAAAAAATATATATATAAGAAAAAATTAAATCAGCAAAAATTGGTGATTTCAACGGCCGCTTTCAAGATGTTTTGGCCATTATCTCTGGAACGCAAGGTCCAATCTGCTCAGAAGTGGCCCGCGGGCCAGAGTTTGAGTATCACTACTCTATAATGATATTATGCACTCTTACCACTCTCTAAATGTTTATTTAGATTTCCAAATGCCAAAAAAAAGTAAATAACAAAATAACATAATATGTGGGTACCACTGGCATGGACCACATTTCTGACACCGCTACCCGGACGACCTCGTCCGCCTGCAACAGCATACTCTCTCCCTCCGTACGACTGGCTCAGAGGGGCACCTGTGCTCCGCTTCTTTAATAATTTAAAGAACGCACATGCATGTGCGAGTGCGTGTGCGTGTCTACACAGAAGAAAGCGTGCCAGAGATCATCTCGGCTCGTCGGTTCTCTCACACGGAAACGTATCCACGCTCAGCGAGAGGCGCGGCTGGGTTTCTGCGTGCCCTCTAAACAATGGAGCTTAACCTACATTACAGCGAGCGGGCCAGGGATGAAGAAGAGGTGTGGATGGGGAGGGAAGGGGATGAGATGCCCCGGCAACCCCCCTGCATCCCCAACAATAGCAGCAGTCTAGTTCAGAACAGAATCATGCAAGAGGCAGTCTACCCAGAGACTGCATGTCAGCTCGGCTGAAGGTTAAAGTCCCCTTCCCCAAGTTCCCCTGTGGTTTAAATCCTTAAAAAAAAAAAAACATTTCTCTTAACAAATATCCCCGAAAAATGTCCCTACAGGAGCTTTAGAGCTGCGGTTCTCAATGTCGGGTCCGGGGACCCCCAGGGGTCCGTCGGGGACCAAACGGAAACAGAGAAACACCAAATGCACTGCTGCGAAAACAAAGGAGCCAGAACTTTCGTGTCTGGTCTTTAGTGAGTCTCCGATTATCATTGAGCCAGGGGCATCACACCTTGTCTGATTCATGTGTCAAACCTGGATCGAGTGAGTGGCAAAATACCACATTTAGGTGTAGAACACAGTACAGAGCGCCAGAACTATGATCAGTTTCATATGTAAGCTTAAAAAAATACATAAATGATCAAAGAACTAGATTTTTATGGTAGAGACGTATGTACACTGTTGACGATACACTGAGAGCGAGCGAGTGTGTGAGCCAGGGTTTGCATATGTGTTCACTATGTACGAGTATACACACATTTATTTTTTATTGAATAGTTGATTAGTCAGAAATGTAAACAGCACACGGTACAAATTAAGGCTAATAATAAAAAAGGATAATGCAAAAAAGTCCTGGGAATTAACACAATACCTGTCATTAACAAATACAAAACACTATATTTACAAAAGAGATGGGAAAATGACGTTTTCCTCCCCTTGCTGGTGTCAGGGCATTCCACATTTTGGCGGGAGAGTAGCGGAATGAGGATTTAGATGTTTGTTCTAAATTTTAGTGGTACCAGATCATGGTTGCTCCCTCTAGTGTTGTGGCTGTGGGTGCCACTGCCACTCACTTTGGAGAAGTACAGTAGTTAGGCAGGTATTAGGGAATTGAGGGCATTGTCCCTTTGACTATCTCTTAAATACCAATACCATTGATATTTGCTTAACCCCGTCTTCTACCCCGAGCCATCCCAAGCAGGCAAAGTGTGTGGAATTAGGTGGGTCATGGGCTTACGGCCAAGAAGTAATAACTATCAGTTTGTGGTGCTCTGAGCCGCAACAGCACAAAGGAAACAGTGAGAGATGCCATGAAGCTGTGCACTCACCCCAAAGGTGAGATATAATCAGAAAAGTAGAACACAACTTAGAAACCCTTTTCAGAAAACGGTTCAGCAAAATGTCATAAACACACTGCGGATTTACAGTACTAAATCACTATGTCAGTATCGGTCCCGGAAGATTAAACATCTCCATTCTCTAATATGCGGGTCAGCTAGAAAAACTGGCTGCGAAAAAAGTGTGGAATGCAGCGCACAAAAGTCATGCACACTGACAGATTAACTACTACCTGCACCATACAACTATTTCAGCATCTTTCAATGAACGGTTAAAATAATGGCAATAATAATGACAGTTTTTCTGTCATGAATTAATTGGATAATAAAACATAAAAGTTATCACATCACGTTTTATTAGGCTAATCAAATAATGGGTTTAGTGTATAAATATTGAATCGAATATGAAACTCTACATACTGCATTGACCGGAGTCCCCCAGGGGTTTCTACCCTCTACCGTAAATCTCTTCACTGAAAATGGCTGATCTACACACATGCCAATGTCCAGCTTTAGGTCAATATGACTATGACTGAGTTCAAACCTATTTTAAGTGTAGCAACAGTGAAAAGTAAATATTCGTAAAAAGATTATTACAGGTCAATTACACTCTGATTTTAAATATATAAATATCTCTGTAATGACCAATTCAGTCTCAGGTGCATCTAGACTTGTGGAATCCTTAGTGTCTGAATTCTAGAAAATTCAATGTGCATTTTGTCATTCATTAACATAACTCATAGTCATAATCAACAAAAAATTATTGTTGCAGCCTTGTATTTTGATGATCCTTTTTGTTTGTTTGTTGATCCTTTTGATCAACAAAAGAATGCATCTAGAAAAAGAAAAAAAACCTGTTGAGGCCTTGTTGCCTGGCACATTAATTCACTCTTCTGAGAGATTTAAATGACATTTCCCTGACAGAACTCTCGTAATACTCGCTCCAATCTCTTGACAAACGCCCGGATGTGATCAAACAAGCTCTATTACGGTGGCAGCTCTGGATGCTTTTCAACGGTGGAAGTGTTCGGTTTCAACCTTTGAGGAGGAGAAATCTAAATTATGCAAATGTCTGTCACTTTAACGAATCAGAGGCTGAGAATTAGCAGGCCGTTAGTCTCTCATAGAGCCACAAATGGGAGCTAACACAGATGAAGGACTGGAGCCTGATTTCATTATTGTTCCTCTGAAAGGAGAAGATGAGAGACTCAGAGAGATGGCGGGAGAGAAGAGAGGACAGGAGAGGGGAAAAGGGGAGATAAAGTGAGAGATGGGGAGGAAAGGAGGGAGAGGGGGAGCAAGAGAGAAAAGGGAAGATAAGGAAGGGGAGGCAAAGAAAAACGGAGGAGAGGAGGAGGGATAAATAAAGAGAGGAAGGAGGAGAGGGAGAAAGATAAGCAGCGGTGAGAGAAAACTAAAGGGGAGTGGGATAGAGGGAGAAACACAGAGGAAAGAGGAGAAATGAGAGATCGAGATGAAGAGCAATGGATGTGAAAACACAGACCATTCAGAGTCCTATCAACACCAAATATCAAATTAGCCAAATGAATGGTACAAGATAAAAGGAGGCGCATGGAGCGAGAGGGTAGCAAGCACTGCAGACATTAGCTGAAAAGAGTGGGGGAGAGGGGTGTCCAGGGGTGGACTGGGCATTTGGTATACCGGCCATATGCCCAGTGGGCCCTATGCCTACCTAAAGCACTCTGTGACAGATTATGTTAACCTCTCCTGGAAGATAGAGAGAGAGAGAGAGAGAGAGAGAGAGAGAGATAGAGAGAGAGAGAGCAAAGGAAAACCAAGCTAGAATTATTAATTTTATTACCTGTAGATTTTCAGAGTGGAGGTCAGTGGCACCGAAAAGAGAAAGAGAAAACAGAATAATTAGATAACATCCACTTTATCACAATTTGCTCCATCAATACACACAGTTTCTCCTCTTCAAAGATCATTTAAAGTCAGTTATTGCATTATTTACACAGTTCGTTGAGGACAGAGAGGTGGGAAAGGACCATATGTGACCGGGTGTAACGATACATTTTAACAACGATACGATACGCATCACGATACATGGTTGACAATACGATACATGGACAATATTGGTTCATTCATGGCGATACAATACGATTCAATGATTTAAAATCGACATAGTAACTATTTAGCAAAGAAATTATATCTGTGTGAAATGTGAAGTAAACACTGTGATTCTCTAGCAAATACATGGACATTATATTTCAACACAAATTTACAAACCTGCACCTTGACATGAACACAGAGATTACACACATTTATAGATAGACCAAGAGTAGCTATATGGAATGGAAAAGTAATTAAACCCCTCTTTTTCATTTTCCTTCTTAAAATTGCTAAATACAAGGCACAAATACTTAGTTTCCATACAATCAATTATTTGCACTGCAAAACGATTCGATACCGATTATCTGCATTGCAAAACGATACCGATACGATACAAAGCCAAAACGGTACGATATATGCTTTTGCATATCGATAGTAGATCATTGCAAATTAAAATAGATTTTTCGATTGAGTTACTATATCGTTATACCCCTAATTGATATGTACGAGTCGGCAGCTTTTGTAGCTTGGTAAAGGTGTGAGCGCCAATGTATCTACTCTAATGTAAGTTCGAGAGAGGAAGCACCAGCTGTAGTGCCGTCTATGGTCCAGCTTCGCTGCTTGTGCCCTCTGATCCACTTAGTGGTCACAGTTCATTAGTCATAATGGATGACACCTACAAGCAGTGGCGCGGAGAGATTGTCACCGGCTCATAATGAGACAATGAGGTGATGGAATGGCATTGGTTGATTTCTCCCATTGTCTGCCTCTGAAGGGGCTTATCGCAATATCTGCACTTCCGTCTGCCGCCGGAGCCAGCAAACAAGATGCCAGACAACTCAGTACGGGAACTGCTGCATGCTCTCTTTCTCACTCTCTCTTGGACTTCTCACTCTCTGACCGCTCCTACCATCTCTCTGAGACTCTCTCGAAAACGCGCTCTCTCTCTCTCTCTCACACACACACACACACACACACACACACACACACACACACACACACACACACACACACACACACACACACACACACACACACACACACAACAAAATGCCATGCTACAGCAGCCCCGTGTACCGCACTAGGCATCTCGGAGGCACAAACCAAGAAATCAATTCTCTCTTTTTTAGCACATTAACCCATTTAGGCCTAGAATTATTTAATGCTTTAACTATTGAAAAACAGCAGATATACAAGCTCACAGCGCGGCACCGAGTGCCACGCTGCGAGCTTGTGATCTGCTTTTTTTTTTTTTTTTTTTTTGTAAGTCTTTGAATATATATTTTTAAAGGCAAACTCAAATATTTGCTTCCGGGTGGTATCTGGAACAACATATTTTGAGATGGGGGACCGTGGCCAAATACATGTAATTGTGGGGGTCCTTGACATGAAAAGGTTTGAGAACCACTGATTTAGAAGAAGGATTTAGACATTTATAGAATCGTGTAAAAAATATTCAAAGACTTGCACAAAATGTTCACGATTAAAAAAGAAATAGCAGATCTACAAGCTCGCAGCGCAGCACTCGGTGCCACGCTGGGAGCTTGTAGATCTGCAATTTTTTTATAGCATAATAATGCTGTGCAGCAGACAAATGCGAATTGATGCTCCTGCATGCTCCTTGTTCCTCTTTCATGTATGATCATGAGATGTCATCATCATCATTGTGAGTCGCGAGGACCCGAGTTTGAATCAGACTCCCATCATGTCCCGTATGTTGCCCCACTCTCTGCCATAAGTTTCGTGTCTCTCTACACTCTCCTATCTAAAAAAAAAGGAAAGAAAAGAGCACAAAATGCCAAAGATGGGAGAAAAAAATCTCCAAGGGTCCGTTCCTGTCAGAACCATGGCCCAGAACTCTCATTCAGGCTGCTCGGCTGGGGACGGAGCCCTCCAACTGAAGCAAACCTCCCCATTTCCCAGCTGGAGACGTGTTTACTGCATTTATGCCTCAACAACTGCACCAACACTATCAACATTTACTCGGTCGTTTACTCCAGCCGGAACACAACAGGCATCATAACACAAATACGGCACTGTACGTGTGAGTGTGTGTGTTGAGTGTGTACTGTGCCTTCACCACCTAAAGCCTGAGTAGGCCTAATACTTAGTTGCGCGTGGGCGTAGTGCGCTGAAAATAGCCAATCAGCAAGCTCACAAAGCGTCGCTGTGCAACGTGTTGGTGAGCTTCTAGATCAGGGGTTTTCAAAGTGGGTGA
>NC_137823.1:35444789-35557289 GCF_963921795.1 Nannobrachium achirus
ATAGCCCATGATGTTATTCCCTGGTTCCTTTCGTTCATCTTACAGCCAAACTGGACCTCCGACGCCCAGTCCATTTCTCTATGTTCATTTCTCTCACCATCGCTCTCTTTTTCTCTCAACGTTATATTCTGTTATTGATTTTCCAGAAAAAAAGAAAACGAATATACCTCTCAGCAATTATTCCATTGAGGGGTTTTAGGTTTCAACCTCAGAGCAGATTTGTGAGCCCAGCATCTGAAAGGAAATCTGTGCTGTGAGTAAAGACTGCAGTACTTTGATAGTATTCAAAGTACTGTAATTCATGTTTTATTGATGACCAATGACCATGAAAGATTTAACTCAATGAATTGCTCTCACTTCTGGGCTACAAATGAAAATAAATATTGTAAATTAAAAAAAGATTTAAACTTTAATTAGTGCATATTTAGAGGATATTATATGTTATTCATTTAACGATTAAAGTTTGATTTGATTTGATTAATATATTGTTAACAACAGCAACAGCTTAGAAACCCAAATTTTGGCCAAAGGGTGGTCATCAGGAAAGCACAAGATCTCACCAAAATTCATCCTGCAATCTGCCTATCGCGGAATAACATGCGTATAAAGTTGACACAGTGCCCTGAGGGTGGAGTTAGATGAAATTAAAGAAAAGAAAGAAGGCCATGGAGTCATCAAAATCACCTCGGTTCATCCTTGGGAGAGCATGAACGTGCTCAGCAATTTGAATGGCAAGTTGCCAATTAGATTTGGAGATTGTGTGCCAGTGGATGTTTTGGCCAAAAGGTGGCAGACTGTGGCACAAGAGGAAAGGCCAACCAGCATTAGCAGTATTCATCCTCCGGGGCACATAAAGGTGGAAGCCAAATTTCATGCCAATCCAGCGTGTAGTTTTCAAGACGTCTTTTTTGGGATCAAAGTGTTGGACTGACAGACTTACAGTAAGGCTGCCTCATAGTCCAACCGAGCAGGAACCTTTTTGGAGCTGTGTGGAACACAAGCTCCCTATACGTGGCCGTGTGTGTAGCCGTCCGTGTCTGTCTGTCTGTCTGTCTGTCTGTCTGTCTGTTTTCCCCATTGACTTATAATGGGAATCGCAAAAACTCACATTCAAGTATTTTTCTCTCGTAAACCATAGGAGCTACAGTTTCAAACCTCGGAGAGGAGGTTCATAATGATTTTAAGAATGAATCCAAAAATAATTACATCACTCGGCCTCATGGTGGCGCTATAACGGCCCACTTTGCGTTTTGCCCCGTAACTCTTGAACCGTAGATCGGAAAATTAAAATTCTTTTTTCCCTGGATTCCTTGGGTCAAGACGCATCTCCCGATATAGGCCACGCCCATTTGCGCCAGGATAGATTTTCCGCCATCTTGAATTTTCTCCAAAACACACTTTTTGCTCCTTTTCCTACATATTTTCGTCAAATGTCACAAAAATCGGTACACATGATCCTGGGTGACCAGAGAGGTGCTACACACACACACACACACACACACACACACACACACACACACACACACAGCTCCACTTCGAACAGAGGTTCGATTTTTTTGGACTTTGGAGGGCTTTGATTAACTGAATAAAGTAAAGTGTTTATACCAAGGGTCTTCAACAGCGGGTCCGGGAACCCTAGGGGGTCCTCAAGAGTTACTACAGGGGGTCCTCCAAATCTTTGTGTGATAGAAACTTTTCTCTTCTTTTCTCCACTTGAACCCTAGTGTCCATATGCTGAGAACTTTAGCCAAAAATAGCTGATCTACAAGCTCACTACGCCTCGCAGCGTGAGGCGTTTTGAGCTTGTAGATCGTCTATTTTCGGTAAAGAGGTTGGGCGTAAAGGGGGAAAAGAGCAGACCAAGTACAGAGTGAAAGGTCAAGTTTATTAAGTCTCGACGGTTCTAGTGGTTAAATATTTGAAAAAACAAATTGACATGAATACAAAATACACTGATTGTGCTGTCAAACGATGAAACTTATGGAATCTTTGAAAAGGTTGTGGGGGTCCCTGCTTCATCTCTCTCAGCTAAGGGGTCCCCGGCCTGAAAACATTGAAGACCCCTGGTTTATACTGAGGTCTGAAAGCTAGACCCCGCCCCCTCTCCTGCCTAGCAACACTGCTGCTCTCTGAAGCATTGTACAGGCAGAGCCACGCAACTCTTCTATCTCAATGGCTCTGGAATTGTATGCAGCACTGCTGTTTATTTTCATCAGTCTCTGACGTGCTTTGACATAGAGATTTTGTCATTTCTGGCGACAGACAATGTGCACCATCTCCTCATTAGTTAATTGCCATCTGGTTGTGTATATTTATATGTGTAACGATAGAGACGAGATGAGTGCTACTGTAGTAGACCATTATTTTCTGACTGTGGTGCTGGTGTGGAAGAACAGTGGAGGACAAAGGTGACAGCATATACGGCAGCCCAATACAAATGGAGGGATTTCTACAGCTAACCTTTCTTCAAAACAGACCATGGCACGTTGCTGACAAATTGAGGAAATAAAACAATATCAAGTGTCTGACCAAGACAAAAGTTCTGTCGGAAATGTGTTTGGATAGTCAGAACATCCCGGAGGTGCAAGAACAGCCAAACAATGACATCATTCTTATTGCCTATCCTGTACGAAATAACTTTAGACATTGGTTGTATGTTGTATGTAACTTCAACTTGCTTTACAATACAACTTACATTGCCATCCTTATTAAAGGTGATACACCATGAAATTTCACTTTTTTTGGGGTCCCACTAGCACCTTCTATCCTCACAAAGTCCCATTTCTGACCGTTGTGTATTTCTGGCTGGACAGGCTGTCCAGATTTGCTGCCAATTGTGACGTCATCTGCCGATTGTGACGTCATCACAAAAAATAAAAAAAATATATAAATATATATTTTCTTTTTCAAAAGGATTTTGGGGGTGGTGGCGCAGTTCAGGCCAAAGGTGGTACTGCAGCTGAAATGCTCTGAGAGCCATTAAAAAATGAGAGAGGCTCTCTATTCAGGAGTGGTAATTTAGCCTCAAACCTTTTGAAAAACGATTTTGGGACATAAACAATATGACATAAATACTTTTTAAATGCATGGTGTATCACCTTTAAGGGCCATTTATAGTTACGTATGGTTGATTTTGTGTACGTTTTGGGTGAGATATTACGTACAGTAATTCCGTCGACATGCATAGTTCCTCCTCTACATTATGTCCGTGCAGACCGCTCTCCGTTGGGCTGCGCGCCACATTGTGCCTCGCAGCACAGAACAGAATAGCTAACAAAAGCGAAGCAGCCAAAATATGTAGAACCACAGAATGTTTTGACCCGACGACACGATGTTATAAGTGGTAACAGTCTGGACTGCAGGTTCTGCTGTCTGTCGGCAAAGTTGTTTCGCGGATTCGCGGTAAATGTAAAACTCAGCGAGGGTACAGATTTTAACCACATATGGATCAGGACCCGGAGTGATTATAACAAAACACACATATAATTCCCAAGTATATGATGAGCCGCTGAGCTAATTAATCAGCTCTTCTTGTGTGCCTCGTCTTGTTGGCAGCTGTTGGAGGAGGATAGGCGATGTGTGTGACTGCACGCGCGCTCGCACTTGTGTGTGTGTGTGTGTGTGTGTGTGTGTGTGTGTGTGTGTGTGTGTGTGTGTGTGTCAAGCCGTCCTGTTGTGACGTTCCTTTTTTACCGTTTCTTGATACAATATATTTATCATTGGGACACATAGTTTGAGAACCACTGTCATAGAGCAGAGGAAAAGTAATTTTCCTCACTACTACGCCTATGTTTGACAACGGTGGCCGTGGGTACTTCTTGCTACGGATACATCTTGTACGTTGAGTCCGTCCAGTTGGGTGCTGTCCGTAAGGGTCCGTATACGGAGATAAATCATCCGGAGTGTTACGTACTGGGAGTCAAACCGGACCAAACGGAGTAAAGTTCTCTCACCCTCCGTTGCTTGTGTATTCCTGCGGTCCTTATGTACTACTATGCATGGTACTTTAGCGTCACAAGCAGGGCTAAAAATATATTTTATATATCACACTGAACAATAACTATCTGTACATTCAGCAGTGGAGGAAGGTGGGAGGAGAAATATGATTCAAACTGATTCATTGTTTGGGAACAATCCTAACCGCATCAGCAACTTTAAAATTAGTTAGATCTCCCAATAGGAGTCTGCACATTTACCCGAGGAGCCCTGTGCAAACACGGAAATGTGTTAAAATATTCAAATGTGCACGAAAAATATAAACTATCCCATCACAAAAGGGCGAAGAAAATCTATTAAATCAACATTTTAGCCCTGAGAACCAAAAACACAAGTAATGACACAAGCAAAAAAAACATATAGTGTCTTGTTTCCAATATCCTTCCTGGGTGGCAAACATTGACTTGCAAGTTCTTTATTGGACTTTAATTAATAAACTCCCCTTTCATTGTAGAGACTCCATCACATGCAAAGCATTCTGCTGTGTTCTGTCTGCTGATGCGACTCAAAAGGTCAGCCTCCCTGCCTGCCACAGAAGACCTGGTTAATTAGCAGGGATATTGTAAATGACTTGCTCCCCCACCGCCCTTCTCTGCTCACAGGCTCCATCAGCTTGCCTGCACAAGCATGTTGTTTCCTGCAAGAATCAATCGCAGCCCCAGGTGTATAGCATTTGGATTTTGCTGTTGGACAAAGTTCGCGACTTGCATGTTGGGAATGATGCAACTTGGATTCGTATATACAGTGATGTCATCAGTGTATATACATATATGGGCATATTGGTCGGATCGGCGATTCTGGACAACAGGGTCTCCATATATGCCTATAATATATGGGCATATCAGTCGATCCAACCGTATTCACTCGGGTCACCAACTCACCATATTCCGTTGGATCCTCTGTGACACGCACGGTGAGTTTTAAGCTGATCGGTTGAGCGGATTTATCGCGTTTATAGAGGTCAGAGAGGTCTGTGGGAGTTGAATTCATGGCGTATTTACCCTTAGAATTTGTCTGGTTGCTGGTAGAATTTCTACCAGCATGTATTGTAAAGCACTGCACACATGTACAGTATACACAATCATAAAACTGTAGCCGATAACCCAAGTATCCAAAATGTAATTGATTAAAAACACCTACAGTAGTGTGCAAGAGAAACAGCAACATTTTCATGGACGGCCCCCACTGCCCGTCTGAGAGAGACAGATCCACTCGTCCATCTGTTTAGTGTTTCAAGCATCAGGTGAACCAAGTGCGTCTGGGGACACAGCTGACAGTCATTATGGAAACACATCCAGCTGTCTGAAGGACAGGAGCTCCAGCCTTGACCAGCAGGCTTAGACCAAGCTGATGACCATGTGTTTCTCAAAAAGGTTCCGGATTCGGGACCTGAGGATAGGTCATGGAAAGAATGTGCACCTTTCCCCCCCTGGAAAAAGTATCATCGTCATAAGTTAGGGGTCGAGTTGTGTTGCGAAACCTCTCCCGGCGTGTCCCTACAGCACTAAGTAGGTGTGGGTGGCACGGCTCTTTGTTTGCTTAGCTTCCACGATATTTTATTTACATTTTTTGAGTCGGGCAACAACAAAAATACAAAAAGAAAAGGATTCCATTTTCTGTTTGAAAACCACTTCACTGTATCCAATACCCCAGGGTGCTGTTTGCTCCCATACACAGTAGCTGGACCACCCACCACCTGCATCAGCGTCTTTAGCTGCTAAAAACCAATATTGTTTATTCAACCAATTACGGACAAACTGCTGAGGCAGGAAGGAGGCGGGGGTTAGGGAGGGTGGGGTTTGTGTTGGGAGTAAGCCGGGGTAGAGGAGAGAAGGGACAGTGGGGATGTAGGTGTTGTTCAAAGCTAATACAACATTTTGCATATTTCATCATGCAGCAAAGAGCCATCTTTGGAGCGATAATGATGAAATTCCATCAGCTGTGCTTGCGGCGTCTGGTTTGACCTTCACTCCCCCTCCCCTATTGGGGTTGATGGGCGGGGGGTGGGGGTGCTTTTGGCACCATTTGGCGTTATCCCTTCATTCGTTCAGATGCATTGAGTCACCATTCACCACCACAGCACAAAGAAGAAGAGTAGATATAGATAATCAACAGAGACACTACTGTTGGCTAGGGATGGGATGATATGATAATGTCATATCACGATTATTGTCACAAAAGAAATCGCGATTTACGATATTTTTGCGATAATCTAAATTATTTATCTTGGGCGGAACATTTGCCAAAAAATAGCCTGCGATGCATTGTGAGCTTGTAGATCGGCTATTTTTTGGCAAAGACATTTGATAGAGAGTGAAAAAAAGACTATCAAGTACGTATATTATAAGTACCGTACCTTTTACCAATTATAGAGGTTTTAAGTGGTACTGGATATGCAGCTCGGCAAATAAAAGGTGAATTGATCCCAGTGCATGACGGAGGACGATATCACTATCAACTGTCTGAAATGGTACCAAAATAAACTAACCTAAACCTAAACCTAAACGATGAATACAATCTCCATGATATGATTATTGTGAGTGTTTTTTATCACGATAAACGATAATATCGCTTATCGTCCCATCCCTACTGTTGGCAGAGGTGTTTTGGACTGGTTGGATTGGGTTGTTTAAAACATGCTGGCATCAAACACAACCCAACATCTAAGAGAAAATAACGTGCTTCAACCCGCATTGACAGACCTGAAACTAGACTGCTGTAGGCTTGAATCCAGCTCTTCGCTCTCCTCTCCATGCATTCTTTCTTGTACTTCTTCCCAAAGCAGAAGAAATTAATGATTTAGAGGAATCTAGCAGACACTCTTATCCACGGTCTGTTTTGTCACCTGTTTATGCCCATATATGGAGATCCCTGTTCTGAGTAATTGACATCACTGTGATGTCACCTGTGATGTCACAGTGATGTGTCAAGGCAGGGGAACCACAGTGTCAGGCGTTACCTGTTCGTCCGGCATTGTATTTTTATTTATGTCAAGTTGCACACCATACATAGAATAGAACATTATGTCAAGGAGCTGCTGCAAAACCTGGACTGAGGACCACCAGGCCAACTGCATACATCAGGTGGTTCACAAGTGTTTCCCTGACCATGCAATAAGATTGGAGACAGAATTCCCCCCCAGTACTGTTGGTGTTTTCCTATAACCAAAGTATAAAAATAACTACTACGGTCTGTCCGATACAGTGGCCTCGGAAACTGAATCAGAGACTATTACACCCAATCAGCACCACTTCAAAACAGAACTTTGAATGCATGCATTGATTACTTGAGGTTTATAAACAGTCGGCTCTGTGGAAACCACTTGAGGCACATTTGGACTCATAGCACACACACTGTTCAAACCTGTGATTATTATGGGGCCTTGATAGATCAAATGACTGACACAGACCGACACTGGAGCAAACAGAGCTGCTAAGTGTTAGCAGGGCAAACGGCACCCGAGCATCAAGACTCAATCCGGCAGGCTGAGGGATATAATATTCAGTATTATACTGCAATTTGGAATGTTCAGTTTACTGCTGATGCCGATGTTCTACTGTATCAGGCAATCCTAGAGAGCGTCATTACTGTAAATACGGAATTACAGCATATGTTGCCAACCTAAATGAAAAGTAAAGATTTACAGTACACACAAAACAACTATGAAGGTAATAGTGAAGAGAGAATAATGAGCCCATAGAGTGCCTGTACGATCAGGCAGTCATGAAACAAGCAACTGCATTGCAGACGCTCAACATCAAAAATGTACAAAGTGAGTTCTGAATCCTTAAAATAGTAAATAGTTATTAAGAAGGCAAGGACATCGCAGCACTCAAAATGTGACAATTTACTGCCACATGGATTCTCAAAATCCCAATAAGAACCTCTGGCATTAGAGAGAACACTGTGTGCACTGCCAAATTGCAAATCCAACCGCTTCAAGCTATCGTGTGTTCCAGCTTCCTTCATCAAGCCGCTGACCTCTAAGGCTAAATCTTACAATTGTAATGTGCAATAAATTAATACACAAGCACTTCAGCATTTTGCAATTTAGCATTTTAATTCTGACGGTTTCTTTTATTTAGCCGTTGTGTAGAGTTAAAGATTTTTTTTCATGTGAACAAACTGTCGTGTCAAATGCTTCTCATGTTTTTGTGGTGTTTTTTTTATGTGAAGCAATGGACCGTAGCACTATGCCCAAGACAAATTTCCCCTCGGGGACAATAAGGTTTACTCTCTCTGCTACCAGTTCACTTTACTGCCACCAATGCGGTCACAGTATGTGAATGTGCTATTTATATGCATATATTATAGACTAAAGGAATATTGATTTGGCCATTTAGTTATTATTGCTGTTATACCTTTTAATGTCATTTTTTATTGTTAGTACAAGACTTTCACTGCCTACGGTATACGCTGTATTATATGCGTATGTGACAATAAACACCCTTGAACATTGGTTCTCTCTGAAAGTCACAAAGCACGACTAAAAACTTTAACCCGATGAACACTACCGTCCCTCCCTATTCTGGGCATGTCATAAGAGCCGAACATTCAGCAAAATAGGTAAACATTCAGCTAAAATAGGAGATCCACAAGCTCACAACGAGGTGCATTGCGTCTTGTTGTGAGCTTGCACTGTAGTCGATCAGCTATTTTCGCTATTTGATGGACAACAAAGTATAGAACGTTTAAGTGGTTAAAATACCCTGTGCAGTTTGTGCGATATTGCTTTGTCACAACAGATGGATGATAAGCAGGGGAGGAGAGCAATAGACACGACAATAACTTACTAATATATTTAACTTCCATTCAGAGGTATGCCGTCTTCTCTTAATCTGAACACTCATACCTCCGACTGATGGTGATAAAGGAACAGTTGGGGAGGCATATTGAGCGTAATCGTCCATACACCACAGATGCGGGTGAGATATTGACATATTCTCATTTTAGTAATCGCTGCGAGAAGAGACATCTACAGTAAGTGTGAGATCTCATTTCTCAGTGTTTGTGCCTCCCCCTGGCCAGCCGGGGCTCCTGATGGAGGGGAAAGGAACTGGTTGGAATAACGTGTTCCTTCCACGTGCTACTGTACGTCCAAACCAGGGAAATCTCCACTGTCAGGTGAAAAGAAGCAACTTGGACTCCTCATGCATAGAGGGAAGCATGAGGTCAGTCCGTTGTCTCCCCAGGCGTGGCAGAGGGAGAGCAGAGCCCAGGATGACATAGGCAATTGGCACTGGGTGAAAAAATGGGTTACAAAAATTGTGGGATAAAAAAATAAAAATAAAAAAAATGTTTTGATTCAGCAATACTGAGCAATACACACACATACACGCTAGGGGTGCCACAATACTGAACCGAACCGGTATACCGAACCAAATGGCCCTGTAGCGAACCGAACAGCCCATACCGAATGAACCGAATTTCTTTATTTTTTTGGGTGTGGCCACATAAGAATATCATTTTAACTCTTTCTGTACACTTTTTTTGAAAAAAAAAAAACTTCCTCCTAGTATAATCATAATAACTGATTATCATGTTTTAGGGGGGAAACAAATGATTGCACCCCATCTTTAAAATTAATCCATTTTGGATTCTTTATTTTTTCATTTTCATTTTTTACTGTACCGAAAACCGTACCGAAACCGTGAGCCTAAAACCGAGATACGAACCGAACAGTGTGCTGACTGAACCGTGGCACCCCTAATACACGCACGTACACTACACGCGCATACAGACACTATACAAACTCAAAGACAGCAGTGTTCGGGGATATCCATGCCTGAGAGAAAATAAAGTAAATGTACATCAGATATTCGCTAGGCAATAGACCTGGACAGCCTCAGTTTTAAGCTTGACTTCTCATGGTCACCTGACAAGTTGAAGCATTACCACAAGGACAGGGGATTGACACACTCCAAATGTCCATTATGACCTTAAGCATACACAGCTCTACGCTAAAGAACACTGCCCCCCCTGGGAAGAATAGTAATTGTATCTGGCTGTGCTGAATTCCTTCAGCATATCCACATACACACCTGCATTTGTTGTGAGCTAGGACTTTTGTACTAGTCTACCACTTAAAATTAAAGCATAACTCCATAAACTCCATTATTATTGCACTAATTGAAAAAGGAATAAGTGTCACGGTGGCCATGCACCACATGATATGGCAATCGTGGATGCTCTATGGAAAGGGCAGGAGATAAGAGGATTTTAAAGATTTCCAATCTGTTTTGTTATATTACTTTATTTATTTTCACTTTAAAGCTCTTGCTGCAGCTCGTGTGTGTTAATCCTTCAGTCATCAAACAACATACCTATACTGGCTTGGTGGCTACAGTAATAATAAAAAATAAAAAAAATAAAAAATAGCCTAGTATGCAAGTGTTGGCTGTACAAATGACAATATTGGACTGCTACTGTAAAACCTATGCTATACAATTAAGCAAAACCCAAAGAAACAATAAAGGATGATTCTCGTCCAGTATTTCTTGGGGCTTTTTGTATTTTACTAAAGACTTGGCAGATGAAAGAGGAAAAAGCCCTGATTTCTCAGGTATGAGCAGCAGATGTGAAAAAAATAACCCTCACATCTCTAGAGGTACAGACATTGAATCAGACACCCACGTTCATGCGTGTACAGTACGGTCTTGTGTACGTGTGCTGTGCACACACATACACAAGCCAGGGAGCCTCCGTGCACCCACAAAGACACACACAAACAAGCAGCATTTTCAATCTGCAATCAGAAAAGATGCTGCGTTCTCTCTCTCTCGTCCTCTCCCTCTGACTGTCCCCTGCACTTGGCATCAAAGTTCCACCCCTCCATAAAAGCCTGATTCTCTATGACATAGTGGAGATTGCTCTGTCGAAAATGCAATCAGCCAAAGCTGCCTCAAGTGGTGATGAATTACTATGGCTTAGGATAAGACAATGACTTGTCAGTTTTGTGCCGACTCGATGTGTGGAGGGACCAGTGTAAGACTCCTATGTGCACAACTCTACATACACACCACTTGAAGGATACATTCCCCGGTGTTGACATGGCAACACCAAGTAATTGAAAACATCATCAGAGAAATGTGAATTGATTCAGTACATGACTCAGAAGGCTCATTTACAACATGGCATATGGTCATTATAAGCAACTTAAAGCCCTGATCGTTGCTTTGAAATTGTGTTTAAGTAGTATTCAAATTGATTCGAAAGACTTTTGTAATTTTCATTTTTTTATAACCCAGTTTGACACGTCGTTTGTTTTAGTGTTTGTCATATATTACAGCGAATAAATGCAAGACCCATATTTAGCCGATGCAAATAATCAGTCCTTGTATTGTGGGAAGGGAAAGGAAAAGCTTGCCAGGCAAGCACATTTTGCTATACCTGGAACTTGTCCTCTGCAGTTACAGTAAACCATCCTAACTATTAGGAACAGCAGGAGAGGGGTTCAGTGTGTCTTGGACAAAAGGACTAGCACTTATGGGTTTTCCAATGGCTGCTGCCAAAGCTGAATTTTCATTATTAACATCTGATAAAATAATGTAATAATAATACATTATACTTATACACAAACCTTTGTGTACTTAAAAAAGGATTAATCAACAATTAACTTTAACTTTCAAAAAGCAAAAACTAAGAAAGAATGAAAATGTGTGAACAAACATGAACAAACAATGTTAGTGCAGGGTCCCGAAAAATGCAATCCTCATGAGTGCAGGCATCAACCGATGCCGATTATCTAAAATTGCCACATGCTGTATCGGCCTGAATAATCCGCCCGAGCCATTAATTGGTCGACCACTAACAAGGACATGATGCAAGAAGCCAGGATTCTTCCAATTCCCAGACGACCGCTCTACCTCCTGAACAGCTGCCACCCCGGAGGTTAGTTTGACGGAGGGGAAGACAAAATCTTAATACCGGCACAGCATGGGGCTTTGAAACGCAACTCCTCCAAATCTCATGCGCCCAAAGCAACGTACAGACATAGAGCACTGGCCATTGCCATGACAACATTCTTACAATTTCAATGCTGGTGGATCTTGACTGCTTCTGAGCTCGCACACACCATTCCACCATAACCCATCAGGAGACAAAAGCTTGATGCTCCAGCCGTTCAACTCGTGTTGTAGCTACACCAGATAGACAGCAGGTCCCTGTAGAGAGAGACTCGAGCATCATAAATAGAAAGGCTGTTAGCGATGCAGACTGCCTTTAAAAATGGATCCGCTTTTGCTGTTACATCCCATTAAAAATAGAGAGGAGAGCGGGGTCACGGAGAGGTGGTGTCCTTTCAGGGCAATGTCCCACATCAGCTGGAGTGGAGAACTTCAAATAGAGTAGAAGATGAAACCCAAACCCGCTTGCACTGTACGTATCTCGTTATCCCCTTCTCACGTACAGTACAGCACAGCACAGCATCTCCCAGCTCAACAGAGTGGAATCATATATCACACTGTAGAAGTGGAGAGGCCCACTTCTCTGGCTTTCGTGTCTTAATTAAGACCTGAAAAATACCAAAAAATGTCTTCTAAATCCTAATGGTTTTCTGAACAACTTGTTGTTTCTATATCAGTGAAGCTTTTCATGTCAAGGACCCTCTAGAATTATATGTATACCGGTATGTATTATGTATGTATTTGAAAGAAGGATTTGCATTACAAATGTCTCCTTTAAAAATATATATATTCAAAGATTTGCAAAAAAAAATAAAAAATCTTTATTTATCTTTATTTTATTTTATAACCGATCTACAAGTTCACAAGGCAAATTGTGAGCTTGTAGATATTTTTGAAATACTTTCTATATATCAATTTCTCCTGAAAGAAAAATAGGGATGTCGTGGGTTAAAGTGGTTATTCACTTTTGTTTACATCGGGTCGGCCTCTCTGGCTGACCAGAATAAAATAAAATAAAAATAGAAATCAATAAATAAAACAAAAAACACCATCTCCTCTCTCAGGCTCTCTGCCGCGTAAGTAGTTGAACCGCCCGAGGAGGAGAGTTTGGAGAGCCCCTGCCGACGGCTCATTAAATAGACATGCATACCGCCGTACCGCCTGTGCCGTGCCGTGGTGGGCTGGGCTAAAGCATTGTACGGCTCAGTGCGCGTGTGGTGCTCATCGCTGCAGGGGTCAGGTAGAGTGCACAGCCGCTCGTGCTCGTCGGTTACTGTACCGGTTCATCTGCAGTGCATGTCAACTTCACTCTCACCTCACACACACTCACACACAGTCACACAGGAGCACGCAACACAAGAAAATACTAAAACGAGACACATGCATAATGCATGCACATAGATCCACACACGAGCGACAGAAACAAAAAATGTGCACAGAATGACATATACACATACTGTACATATACACATGCATGCATGGACACACACGGATGTACACACACACACACACACACACACACACACACACACACACACACACACACACACACACACACACACACACACACACACACACACACACACACACACACGCACGTTCACCTGATTTTAACCCCACCCTGCCTGGTCTCTGAGGAGCGAGGTCATCTCGCGATCTCAAAGTGTTTTGAAGCGTCACAGAACCACAGAACAGCACTTTTCCTTTTCAAATGCTGAGTGCCTTATTGCGTCTTCGTCAAAGGTACACGTGTCCATGTACGACACTGGTATAAAGACACGTGTGTGTGAGTGTGTTTGTGTACACTATGTGGACAGCATCATGTATTTGGAACCCTCTGCGTAATGTGTGCTTCATCAATTAATCAATTGTTTGCTCAGACCAAGACTTATGCCTCATTCACATACAGAAAAGCCAAGCTAATGTTTTGCTTGGTAATTCAATGTATTCTCTATGCAAACCAGCTTTTAACATTTCCAAGAAAGCTGGTTTGTATAGAGAATACATTGAATTACCAAGCAAACCATTAGCTTGGCTTCTCTCAGTGTGAATGCAGCATTAGACTTAGTCTTTTCTATACATTTTCTTTCTCCCGTAAACTCTTGATGTAACCCTTTACTTCTGCCGATCAACTTTCAATAGCCATTGTGAAATCAACAAGAGAATGTTCCGTAGTTTTACAGATTTGTTGATTACCGGTAAATCAAGTAATAGATGAGTTGACAAATTCCTATTTGCCGACCAAGAAATTCTTTAGGACAGCCCTAAAAAGCAATGTTGGATAAAAAGGAGCCTCCTCTGTGTATTAGGACTACCCACACATTAATTTAAACAGCGGAATCTTTCCTGTACTTTCCTATACACCCACCAATTAAATGTTCAATACCTGTTTCAACCAATCAAGCTGCTAATAACTGACACCACAACACTGTGTCAGTCACTACCGCTTATTTACAAGGTTAGACAGTAACGCTTGTAATGTAGATTCATACAGGGAAATGATAAAACATTCACTGGCATGATGGAAACACTGTCTGCCTTTCAAAAGGATCTGTATCTTTTCTGCACTGAATTCAGTCTAAAAATGCTCCTATTTCCCAAAACAGACACGATGCCATTTGTTATTCTGCTGACTGACGCTACTCAATAAGCTCTAGCTAGAACTCGCGGACATGCAATAATCAATTGATCTTATACAGGAAGTCTAGTCTGTGAGCTCTGAACATGTTTCGACTGAGCATAGTATTGAGCGTAATTCCCAAATATGAGAGCTTTGGCAAGTTATCTTTTAATGATGTTTGGATAAACATATGTGAATCCAGCTTCTCTCACATAAATGCTATCTTCTTATATGCTGATACCCTGGCCTGTACTATCTCCTAAGCGGACACATAGATCACACACTAAATTATAGATATGTGATTAGCCTTGCAAAGAAGGTTTCATTAACTATTCATGTCACTTCCCATTAGATTTAAGCACCTCTCGAAACTTTAGTAGCTTGAGTATGACGCCAATCAGATGCCAATAAATATACAGTAACTGAGTCGTTGTATAACACCTCTGGCTTGGCTGCATAAACTGTCTCTTTGTTGGATACCAAGGGCAAAGACGAATGCTGCAATTTTCATCATCACATACCCATAGCCTTATCTAATCCCTAAAGGGCCGTTCACACTAAGCACAATAACTATAACTATAAACATTTTTTTTTACTTGTTTTTAAAAATCATTCTAACTGAAGTGGAGTCCACAGTGCACCACAACTATCAGGGATAGTCTTGTTATTATTAACAGACAATGGAGGATACAATTTTAATGGCTACTAACACTAGCTGGCTTGGTAAGCTAGCTGCCATTACCTCCAGTAGCCTACAATCTTGCCTCCTTATAATTAATAATCACAGTCAGATTATCCATAGCCTATTGCATGTGTCTTTCAGCACCACTGTCACAGAGGCAGAGAACTCTCTCTCCCACTCTGCCTCCGTGTGTGGGCTCTGACACTAGCCTGGAAACCAGACAAATCTGCCATTGCAAAAATAAATTGCCATATTGGTCTGGCCAAGCCAGGCTACTCTGACACAGCTAGACTGAGCAGGCATGTCTGTGCCACACAACCACACTGTTTACATAACGTTATCGTTTATCAGTGTGGACGCTCACTTGATGATCGTTATAGTTGTAGTTGTCTTGCTTGGAGTGCAAGAAAACGAGAACACAGCATTTGCTCAACACTTTTATTTAATAAATGATTCTAATTTGGGGATTTCCTAAGTGTGTGGGGAGTGAGTTGGCTGGGTCCATAATGGGTTTGTTGGTTCATCTTTTCCACTCAGTGTTTTAGTTGCTTTGCACCCAGATACAATTCAACTGCAACATCCCTTGCAATCGTGTTTGATGCCCGGATTCTTGTCCATTTTTATATGGCAAGATCCTTCCGCAGTGAGGTCGCCTGCAGTGACAGTTCAACTCAGCTGGCACTTTAACTTGCACCGATTGGTCACATAGCTGTATGAGCCTTTGGACTGATACAGTAGCTGTAATGTATTTATTTATATAATCTGCCAGGGGGCTGGCACAGCTTATCACGCTCTCTGTCTTTCATCACCCCCTCACCCAGGGCAAATACACTTTTGGCAGAGGTGTAAAGTAACCAAGTACATTTACTTAAAGGGATATTCAACTTTCAACAGGGAGCAGTGGAAGGGCCTCTCTCCACATACACACCCATTGTAACTTCAAACTTCATTTTAACCATGAAAAAAAATAACATTATTTTTTTTGGTGACTCATACTACCCTCCTAATACGTGAGCAGGCCGTGTTTTTTCTCTAACTTTTTTCATTTATTTTTAATAATTATTTGGGAAAATGGAAAAAATGAAATACAAAAAAATAATTATTAAAAATAAATGAAAAACGTTATAGAAAAAACACGGCCTGCTCACATATTAGGAGGGTAGTATGAGTCACTAGAAAAAAATAATGGGTGATTTTAATGAATCTATCATGGTAAAATTGAAGTTTGAAGTTACAATGGGTGTGTGTGGGGAGAGGCCCTGGGCCTGGAGGGCCTGGTAACATTTACACCAATATCTAAATATTCAATCAAGCTAATTAAAAACTGTTCAGGGTGTTCATAAAAGCCTGATTAGATGATAAAATTACCAAAAAAAAATTTGAAAGCGAAATATACTTTACTTGAGTATTTCCAGTTTTCAGAACTTTTACTTCTACTCCACTACAACTCAGATCCAACGTGTTGTGAGCTTGTAGATCTGCTATTTTCAAACATTTTGTACTTTTACTTTTGGTACTTTAAATACATTTTGATGCCAATACTTTTGTACTTTTACTCAAGTACATTTTGAATTCTGGACTTTCACTTGTAACAGAATATTTCTACATTGCAGTATTGATACTTTTACTCAAGTAAAAAATGTGAGCACTTTTTCCAGTACTGACTTTTGGGTGATAATATCCCCTACCCCTAGTATGAAAATAGGCTACTTTTCCGATTTTCCATAAAAATTACATAGGTCTCTCTCAACCAACGTTAGATATTTAAAGCGCCCCCCTCACAAACACACTTGCTGCATCAACATGTTTCTCTTCACCCGCCTCTACCCGGCTAAGCGCACCTCCCTCCCACCTACTACAGCCCGAAGGAAAGCTTCTTGCTCGCTCGACACATACTGTACGACCGGGTGAGGACTGAATCAGTGGAGTGATGAATGACTTACACACACTGTGGACTCAGCAAATGTTAAATATTCCTCATTAGCTGGTTGAGAGATCACACGTTCAGCGCAGCAATGCAGACGCCTGTTCAGTAGGCCGCCCTAAGCCTGAGGCAGTCGCCCCCATACACACACACTACTACACCCCCCCCCCCCCCCCACACACACACACACACACACACACCACCACCACCACCACCCCAACACCGCCCCCCCCCCCCCCCCCCCCCCCCCCCCACACACACACACACACACACACACACCCATCCTGTTCCCTTCATCACCCTTCTCTCTTTCTCTGGTCCAACAGCAGGGGTGCAGGACGGAGGCATGTGGAGGGAGTGTTAGGGAGTTGTTAGCGTTAGCGATACGCAGCAACGGCCCGGGCTGTCAAACATGTCTCTGTCAAGGCAGACGCAGCAGGGGTATCAGAGATGGATGGACGGACACCTGATCCCCCTGAACTGCTGCTACCCTTTAGGTTGGACGTACAACTATGTGGGTTGTTAGCAGCGGCCGCTGGCCAGGACACGAAGCAGCTGGATTAACAGAAGAAGCCACCTGTCCCTATTAAATGCGAGCGAGCGAAGGGACTACCTACTGTGGTACCCGAGGCAGTAACCCAGCGTTCCACTCCATACACCGTTTTGAAAACCCGTCAAAGCGTGCCGCGAATGCCGCATCGTTCCTTTTGTAATTTTCTTTTCTTCTTTTTTACCTTCGCTGTGCAGGCTTGCCTTTTTGTACTCCGGCCCCTTAATCAAACAGGCTTCCCGTAAGCAGGCTTTGTTGGCTCTATCTGATTCAGCCTCTTTGGTGCCAAGCTGCCAACAACGGGCCTCTTTAGGTGGGAGGGTATTGGAGAGAGGCAGCCTTGTGAGGAGAGGAGAAGGGGTAGGGCCCGGGGCAGAGGTGCTTCTAGGCCATCCATCTCCAGTTTCAGGATTCACAAAGTGCTGACAGGTCTGCGTCCCCCCTAGCTCAAGTCCTCTGAGGCTGGAACCACAGATACCCAGACAAACCCAGACCCGTCACTCATCCACTGCCGGCTAGACAGACAGATAGGAGACGGCAAAACAGGAAAGAACGAAAAGAGAGAAAGAGAGAGTGCGTGCATATGAAATATGAGAAAGAAAGATGATGTTGTGTGTTCCTGTGCTTGTGCTTGTGTGTGTAGGTGTGTGTGTGTGTGTGTGTGTGTGTGTGTGTGTGTGTGTGTGTGTGTGTGAAACTACACAGACAAGAAATGTAAGAGCCGCGTGACTGCAGAGTCCTTTGAGTCTAACGTGGTGTCAAATACTCTTGACCAACAAACATAAACACTTTGGGGTATTTAGATCTTAACTGTAGGCTGAAATGGTGCGAGGACATGGCGATAATGGCCAAATGCCATCTCGTGAATTTTGTAGCTGTCTAAATGTCCTTGACATTTTTATACCAGCACGCTCTTTCTTTGGCAATCTTTTGAGACACATAAAGGAAGGCACGAAGTGCGTGCGATAAATTGAAGGGCGAGAGATGCAGCCATTGTGATCTATCAACCAGGTGAATAATTGAGTTCAGTGACAGGGCAGATCACAGTACCACAACACCAGGAAACAAATGCTGCCATTCTAGAGTGGACCGTAAGCAAATACACCGTTTGAAAAGAATTAAAATAGCTGCAGCACATAATATGCCGTTTTCCTGCTACAGCTCTCCTGTTCAACTAATAAAATAGGAAAGAAAATACATTTAGCGGGCATCTTCCTTTAAGGATAATACTCTTATGTCCAAAATGTAGATTTCCCAGGGATAATAGAAATTGAAAATAATAATAATAATAATAATAATATATATATATATATATATATATATATATATATATATATATATATAGGCATATATATTTAGCTTGAAGAAAAATATAGCTTTATTGAAATAAAACGTGTTTGTGTTCCTGTGCGCGCATGTGTATTTAACTTAAACCTTCAGGCATTAGCATTGTAACATTTACATAAAAGTATTTAAACGCTCATTCCGTTAGTTTACACTGTGGGCAGGGTGTTACCGGGAAAGGCTCAGGGTTCAGAACCGTAATTGCTTGATACTGTGGTGAACAATACTGTAGTAGGCACGTTGCTACTCTAAAACGCGTTTTGAAACAACTTAAATAATTGGACAGGAACAAAAGAAATGTGAACGCATGTCCGTAATGGATGCAGATTACCCATGTCGTTAATGGTAAACTATCGGAACAGCTTTGGAGTAATAGATGCATTATTCAGACAGCTACCTTAGTGAAGACAGAGGTTTTTCTCGGAGTTCGACTGATTGTTCCACATCGATTTCTGTCCGCAGAGTGTAGTGCAAGGCCTGAAGGTTAGACACACACTATGTAGATAAATGAGGCCTGCGCCCCCGGAGTTTGATCCAAATGAAGCAATGATGTAGCTCACTGACTCTGGCCCATATCGAAGTCAAGTGTGTGCGCTGGAATGTTGTCTCTATGCGTGCTGTGTGTATGTGTGTGACATGTGTAATAGAAGATGAATACTCCCAGCAGCATATGAGCCGTGTGTGTGTGTGTGTGTGTGTGTGTGTGTGTGTGTGTGTGTGTGTGTGTGTGTGTGTGTGTGTGTGTGTGTATCTGTCTCAGAGAGACACAGAAGAGAAGGAGGTGGGGGGCTGGGGGGGTTGTAGCCATGGATTCAAGCTTGTATGCTGTAATGACTAGACTCCAACACTTCACTGCACAAAGATACCCTCGTCTGCAATCACACCCACTGAGGAAAGGAAAAAAAAAAGAAAAGAAATACCCTAATGAACTTCGATCGCAGGACAAAACATGCAGCGTGACAGAAACGGCTGGTTCTAATTGAGTCATTCTTCCCCTGTAAATTTCAGGAATTATAGGTCGGAAGACTCTTAATATGGTGCAGCTTCCAACCTGGGTCGTGTTTTCCTCAAGGCTGTAGGACGGAGGGGGAAAAAAAAGAAAATCATATTATTCTATTAGAAGCAGCCTGCACTCACACAGCTGTTGCCATCCTACTGAGAAATGGCACAGGGCCTGGTCATGCATGGTACAGAACAGCTGCTTGTATAGAGTGTCACAGATAGATAGATGAACGCACGCATGCATGCATTCATTCATCCATGTACACACTGTACGCACATGGCTGTGTGTGCATGCCTGTGTACCAATATTCTTCTGAATTCACAGTATTAATTAATGGTATTCACAGATGCGTACGCACAGTGCAGTATTATGTGGTTTAGTATGTGTGGGTGCCGCCGGTGCCCATAAACGTGCAAATGTGCATTCACAGGCACGTTGCTGCCGATGCTTTAATGTTCACAGTGTCAACCCCTATGGCCGGTGGTGATGCTGGCCCAGCACCTCACAGCAAAATAGTCGAGAGACGTTTGGGAACATTTCCCTGTTACAAACAGGGGCAAATCAATAACAGCTTGGCTGAGGAAGCCACTCTCCATACGGAGGGTCGCTGAGTCAGCGTTCCTCCCAGCCAGAGGGGGGGGGGGGGGGGGGGAGAGAGAGAGAGAGAGAGAGAGAGAGAGAGAGAGAGAGAGAGGGGGAGCGAGAGGAGCAAGTGGGCACAGAAATGATTGCTTCTCAAGCGATAAAACGTACGGCTGTGTTGGGAACCCTCTGTGGACATCACCATGCATACTTCCTCAAATCTCTGGTGGGAGCAAGACAGTGTGGAGAGTGGAGCATGTGCACACACGCACGCACGCCGCACACACACACACACACACACACACACACACACACACACACACACACACACACACACACACACACACACACACACACACACACACACACACACACACACACACACACACACACACACACACACACACACACACACACTCTAAACTGTTTAAAATGTACATTTACTCAGATTCTCCAGTGTCACTAAAACATTGTGTCTATCAATCTCTCTCTTTCTCTCTCTCACACAGACACACACTCTCTCTCACACACGTATACACACGCACTCGCATGTACGCACGGCCCTCTCCATACACTCCCCTGCAGAAAGCTGACAGACCCTTATTCTGCCCCGGGCCTATTCACAGCAGCAGCAGACTATAGGGCCCTCTGCTCTCTCCACCCCCGTGGTCCAGCAAATCATCTCAACATCCTTCCAAGCCTCAGCAGCCATTGGTGGGCTGATTAGAGGGCAGAATTGGCTAATTACAGGTTGAGGAGCTGTGAGGACGGCAGAGGAGAGAGAGGTGGCACGGAGGGTGCTCCAAACTGTCCTTCAGCCAACGCAGGGACTGCTGCAGCAGCAGCAGCAGTTACCAGGGGAGAGGAAAAGGCTGTATTACTGCTCATTAGAAGACCAGAAGAACTAACTCATCTCTCTCTAGACCTCTCCTTGTGCTCGCCCCCAACTCCCTTTGTCACCTGTGCCCTGCTGTCACCCGCTCACTGGCTCATTTCTCACCTGCACAGCGCCCATGCACTGCAGTTTGTGTAAACGATGATGCACGCACGGGCATCGTGGACACACAGCACAAAGGTGTTTGCGTGCGCGCGTGTGTGTGTGTGTGTGTGTGTGTGAGTGCGTGCATGTGTGTCTATGCCTGCATGCTTGAATAACAATAATATTAGTGTTTTATAAGTGTTTGTGTTGTAAGTGGTGTGCAAGTGATGTTTTTGATAAAATAAATATATCTATATTCCCATAGTAAACATTTCTACAGACTCGAGTGTTTGTTCAATAACAGGGGTCTTCCTATCTATCCTTTGGCGAACAGAAAATACTGTACATTGTATCCAGTATGCAGAGAGAACTCATATGGAATACAGGAATAACAAGTGAAATTGGAAGTGAAGAAACAAAAAATAAAAAATGAGCACAATAACATTGCAGCTGATTAATTTGTTCTTGCTTCTGATTGGATGAAAATGGTGTCCCACCTGAAGAATGTGAAGATGATATTTTATGTTAGAGAGAGCTGGAGAGACTGGGAGACCCCTGTTATTTGACAAACACTCTATAGCAATAATTACTATCAGTATATAGAACTTTAACGTTAAAAAAAATAAAGGACAGAAACATTTGTTTTAACCAAACAAATATCACTTATTAAGTACCTTTAGGATATAAGGATAAAATGCCTGCCCTCAGTTGGAGCGGACCTTGTGTTGCGCTGAATCCTACCCTGCACTGAGAAACCCTTCTGCAATGTAATTTGAGAAAGAAGAGAGGACAGCGAAACTAAAGTTAGCCGCTGCAACTCTCAAATCCCATCTTTGGAAGACCTTTTTGGCTTCATCTTGTGGCATTTTGGTCATGTGCGTCATATTGTCAAACGTCATCATATCAGGATACGAATCACGTTGTGATGCCTGTATCGTATTGTGTTGTGAGCTAAGCCTGATTTATACCTGGTACTGGTGTCTTGCACTGACAATAGCAGATCTACAAGCTCACTCACAACTCGCCACGCCTAGCCTGTGACACTTTCTGAGCTTGTAGATCGGTTCATTTTGGTGCACAACATGATGCGCAATACAGTATAATTACCATGGCATTTACCAGTAAACCTGTCAATACACAGACCTAGAGGAAACTGTGACCATAGAGCTTGCATGGTGCGGTTTTACTCTCCAACAGTGTAGGAGGTGGTATACCTCAGCCTTCTCAACTCAGCATGACTGCACAGTAAATAAATCTGATTCCATGATCCCCTATGAATGTGATGGCGAGACACGATACGTGCTAAGAGTGTAGATTTGGCATTCATTAACACTGACGTTAGGGAGGCAATAACAATGCTGCTACTGCTGTGAGCTACAATAAATACAACATCCACAATGGACGAGATTATGGCCCGAGCTTAGTTAGCCGACATGGTGCTGAGTGAGATAACACACAATGCACAAAGCATATCTCTGTCCATCACCGAGATACGATATACGACACTATGCGTTGCAATGTGACAGAAAGTAATGGCGTACTGCCATGTTGCTGCTGCATTCCGCTCTTGGTTAAGGCGAGTCTAACCATGGCGCAGTGCGATAAAATATCCCACCAAATGTGTCGGCGTGCAAAAATCCATTGTGTACATTATACATAAGTGATAAAAACGACATTTCCCCATATAGAAATGTCTCTAAATAAACCATGATCCTCTGGGCCTGCACTGCCGTTTTCTCACTAGATTCTAGTGTGATAAAATCATGCAGCCTGAGCCACAGTGAGCGGTGACACAACCAGAATACCTTTATAACTGCTGTCGGCTCTGGTGATGGCTAGATGAGCCAACGAAGGTGAATATATTACGGTGGCACTGTGAGTGTCACAAATGCCATTTCAGTCTGCTGAATGTCACAGTGACTGTTGGGGAATGCCTGTTAATGCTGCACAGCTCTGTGACATCTACATTCCCAAGTCCTATCATCATCATCATGGATGGCTCACACCAAACAAATTAAATCACAAACTGGTTATAAATACCAGTTATAGACATCACTGTGCATCATGGCGTCACTTTTGAGGCCAAACTGGCCTCAAAAGCCACCGCAGAGAGCCGAGCAAAGCTCTCCCTCATCAGAAGTCAGAGTCATCCATATTCATTTTCTGCCCCCAAACACATACAAAATAATATCAGTGTAGGAATCGAATGCTTCATTACTGTTCAACAAACAAACTAGTGGATGTTATTGGCCGGGCGGTGGGCATTTGAATGAGCGACCCCCTAATTCAAATGCCAGTGATGGCCGGGCTCCGCCACTCCGGGATGTGCTCAAAAAATTAATGAGAAGCTACAGCGTGGCTCACTCTCTGGCTCACTGTGCTGGGCCGTGATGTCGTTGTAAAGGCGGGTAAGGGGGCTGGGGGTTGAAGGAGCAGAAGGTCTCGGAGGAGTTCTTCGTATTTCAGTTCATGATTATTTTCACGTCTGAAGATGAGAATATGGCTAGTCAAGGTCGATCCCCTCCAGTCATGTACTTCTTATCCTCCCGTCAAGCCGTTACTGGTACACTGACACACCCTCTCCGAAAAGCCTTTTTTTATTTATAAAATTAAACAATTGTCTGCAGCTACTGATGGATGGGAGAGGTAATGCATAACAATGCAACCTCATAGCAACTGTACAGCTGGAAAAATGTGGTAGCTGACAGAGAAAAGGACAGCAGGTCGGGTCTGTCAGTGAAAAGAGAGAAAAGAAACCTTGCAGGTGTCTTTTTTTTAGTTTTCTAAACCGTTTCATATTTGGGTTACATAATATGTGGCAGAGAATGGTTCTTTTCTGGTAAATGGTTCATGTCAAATTCAAATGATGAAGGGCAGAACTATTTGAGGATGTAATACGGCACGGCAGCAACAAGCAATTAGCAAGTGGTTAATATGCTGGCAAGAAGTCTTCTTTTGGCTTCTATATGAAATCTATAAAACTACATTCAGCCAAGTGTGACTTATGAAGTACACATAATGCTTTTTGTACAGACAAATTAAAATAGTAAAATATAAGCATAATATTACTTTGACATTAACTAAATATTTTCAGAATTCATAACTTGGTTATGAGCACTCTTCAGTCCACTCCCCACATGCAACACGTTTTGGATTATTTTAGAATTTTAACTTGTTTAACACATACAAAAGTTATAAGGCACATAATATGTCATTTGTGGCCAAAACAACCATCCTTACACTTTTCACCATAGCTACAAGCAACGTGCCAATGACAAGCAATGTCGCACATGTACGTGTAACAGAGAACCTGTCATGCTTTTATTCAGCCTTTGTGCGATCCGTCAAAATCTCAACACGACTTTCCAAGAGGAGAAGGTACGTCGTGTCGGAAAACCTGGGCGACAAAAGAGAAACGATCTTGGAGTTAATTGCCTGCCATCACACAGAGGACTGTGATTCAAAATGTTGGACAGAGGGAGGGCGAGGCAGTACAAAAGACGTTGCCAGTCAAGGACGCCAAAACCATCCGTCTTCCAACGGAGCTGAGAGTTAATCAAAAAGGAAGAGCACGAGAGGAGTCTGCGCTGGTGGTGGTGATGGTGTTGTTGTTGTGTATTACTGACCAGGCACAGATCATTAGCACTAGACATGAGCAGAGCTAAATGATATGGAGTTAAAAGACTTGGCCATCTCTGACCTTTCGAAGGTAAAAAGGTGAGGAAGCGAACGCTGCCAAAGGAGTAGAAGTGTATTGATTGCACACGGCATCTTACATATAGTAATTGGAGAAGGGCTCCATGGAGTCACAATGGCTTATGCTCCCTATTCCCAGCAAACCACTAATCCTAGAGGTTCCACGCTTGGCATATGTACTGATCAGTACTCTGGCAACGTTATAGGCACATTTGCCACCATGCTATGTACTTACATCGTATACAATTAATATAAAACATCATTTTTTATACAGGCATATATTTTAGCCACCTCTTGCTAGGACCACCTTTTCTGCCACTAGAGGGCGGAAAAGGACTGTGCAGCCAGGGGCCATTCAGGTCAACACAAGCCCAGAACATCTCACACACACACACACACACACACACACACGCACGCACACGCACGCACGCACACACACACACACACACACACACACACACACACACACACACACACACACACACACACACACACACACACACACACACACACACACACACACACACACACACACAGACTGTCCATGTTTGCATATTTTCTCTTTGTCATTTAAATATTATAGTGACTGTGACAGTGGTGTCAAGTGAATCTAACAGTTTATTTGACATTTATTATTTACATCACATTTTAATTTTATTTATTTTATACAAAATGGCAAAATAGATTTTTATGCCTGTTGACAGGCAAGGTTGATTCTATAGGCTATTTAGGTGTATTATATATCTTAGACCTATATAGGCTAATAGCCTACATATCTATTTTGTATAGCCTAATGTTAAAACAATATAGGCCTACAATAGTGTTCATTTTACAATACTGTTCAATACTGCACCAAAGAATGTTGTATCGGGACATAGATTAATTAATTATTTGGGCGCACCTGATTCCAATAGCTCTGTATTTATGTGATTACTATGGAGTGCATAGGATAGCCGTGTGTAGGTTTGACATGTACTGTAACACCACTGTCACAGTCACTATAATATTTAAATGACAAAGAGATAATATGCAAACATGGACAGTCTGACAGCAGAATTGAGGGTAGGTGAAATGGCTCAGACAGGTAGGTGAAAAGACTCTCCTCCAAGGCGAAATGTGTAGGTTTGACATGTACTGTAACACCACTGTCACAGTCACTATAATATTTAAATGACAAAGAGATAATATGCAAACATGGACAGTCTGACAGCAGAATTGAGGGTAGGTGAAATGGCTCAGACAGGTAGGTGAAAAGACTCTCCTCCAAGGCGAAAATGCCAGGCGAAAGGACCAAATGCGTGTAGGCGAATATGTTATAGGCGAATATGCCTGACACCCTAAAAAAGTCTAACTCACTTTCAGACAGCCCAGACCGGGTGGGGAGGTGGGGCCACGGCCGCTTAAGGGACTGGAGGAGGTTGTGTTATTATTTAGGTGGCGTAGAAAATTACTGTAACTATATATATATATTTTACCATTAGTGTCCATGTGTGCCTTTTTGTTAATGATAAATCTTGGATATTATCTCACTACCTTAATCAGAATACGTACCAGCCAGTCTGTCCGCATTTCTGCTAACTCTGCGTCCGACTGTCCGTTGTTCAATAGTGTAAAAAACATAATACAAAAATGCCTCGCTGATCATCTACTTTTCCTGTGGCTGGGCAGGTGGCGCAGGGCTGGCCCTAGGTGGCTGTCTGGGGCCCCACGCAGTCAGGGCCGTGTTTGGTTGTAGGCCATTCCCTTTAACTGGCCAATAGGGATATGTGGGCACTTGGAGAGGTGGCCACCTACACAACTGGGCACTAGGGACATAAAGGGGAGCACACACTGAACGCGGGCAGCTGCGCAGCGTCGCATCGCGGTATCGACGCACGTGAAGTGCCGCGCGGTAACCCCAACTGGATGCGGCGCGCTGCCACACAGCACATCCATTTCCCCCGGTGGGGAGAAGCATGGGAGAACATGTTCAACGCTCGGCAACGCTGGACAAATAGAACAGTGGCGTATCGGCACGGCAGACGAGGCGGTCCGCGCCGCCTCCGCTTCCAGCGTGTGTCCCCCTTAAGCCCCCGCAGGGGGCTTTTTTCTAGTTATATGAATCACACACACAGCAGCCCACACGCACAGAACAGAGTACATTCACACCTGCCAGGATTAGCGTTCAAAAGCTGATCAGACAGAAACATGATGCATAATGTAGGACGCGTACGCTCACCATATAAATCCTTTAGCATCTAACAACTTGCTAACGAGTGAGAATCACTCTGCTGTGATCAATGAGAGACTGTTAATGACCAGTAAGACTCCCTAATCGGGAGATAAGCGACCGTTGGTCGCTTATCTCCACAAATAGGCCAAAAGTTTGTTTTACCAATTATTACACTCTATGTGAACATTTACATCAACAAATCCCAAGTACTATGCAGAACGACCCATTTCAAGTTTTTAATGTACAACAATATTTAGAAAATAGGTCTACAAGCTGACAGTCCTCGTCCCTTATATTCCCATAGGTTATATGGAGATCTCAGTGTTTGTCAGTCCTTGTTAATTTATGCCCATATATGGACATCTCTATATCTACTGTAACAGTCCTTGTCCCTTTATGCCCATATATGGAGATCTCTTAACTGTAAGTCCTTGTCCCTTTTATGCCCATATATGGATATTCCTGATGTCATCAGTATATGAACATATATGGGCTTTCTGATATGCCCATATATGGAGATCTCTTAACTTGTCCCTTTTATGCCCATATATGGATATCCCTGATGTCATCCGTATATGCCCATATATGGGCTTTCTAATATGCCCATATATGGAGATCTCTGTATCTCCATATATGGGTATAAAAGGATACTTCAGGTCTGACATCAGGTTTGTTTATATTGGGTTGCTAGGTTTGACATCACAAACTCTATGGGCCATCTGACCTAGAAATCTATATTTGGGCATAGATGACTCATCGTGACCTCATCACACGTCGACCGCACGTGTGACGTGCGGTCGACCGCACGTGTGACCGACGGACGGCCGGTGGAGGTTTTCATACTAAACTGCGACCTTACGGTCGCAATGAAGACATTGCATAAACATTACTCATACTGTAAATGTGCGCCTTTGGAGCGTGTGGCATCCATGTTTCTGTCATAAACATGTACTATACAGCAGCAGAATGACAGCCCACTGCAATGACATTCCAATACCACATAGTTTATTTTCTTTACCTCCACTACCAATGGAAACCCTACCGGGTTTCTGCTCAAATTTGAAGCCACATGGTTTCTGCTCAAATTTGAAGCTACATGTCTTATATCGATTAGTTTGTTATTACGTTCCATGCACCACTACATTATTCATAAACCCAGAGAGAGAGAGAGAGAGAATGTGTGTGTGTGTGTGTGTGTGTGTGTGTGTGTGTGTATGTGTGTGTGTGTGTGTGTGTGTGTGTGTGTGTGTGTAAGGGCACAATGCCATCCGTCAAAGTCACCCTGTGCGGAATAACTAGCCAACACACGCTGGAACGAAAACAAAAGGCGCCATTAGCATACAGCAGCATGCTGCACAGATTCTAGACGGCGAAAAGGGGCAAGCGCTCTTATCTATTCTGCACCCTCCTCATGAAAGGTTAAAAATGGGTCTGAGTCTAGTTCATGAAAGAATTAAAAGACTGATGTGATTAGAAGACCAGAACAGAGGAAAGAGACAGCTCGGCACGGTGCCTTGAGCAAGTCGGCCCTGATGAACCTGCATCAGCTCTCCTCAATCTTTTGGTGGAAATTGGGTTTGTGCTGTAGAGCGCCTATAGGCAGACTACTGTGTGCCCTTCGCCACAGATCATCCCGGGATCATCTCCCCCCCCTGGCCTCTTCCTCAGCCAATAGGAGAAAAGAGACGCGATGTCATCGGAGTCTTGGATCAGCGGTTTGGAGTTAGGGCCGTTATCTGTGAGGCGCTGTCCACATCAGAAGGGCACTGGCTGCGCTTCTGCAGCGATCACAATCATGGATACACGCGTGCTCAGCCACTGACCAGTGCATCAGGCGATCTCTACTATGATTCATAGACATTGGTTAATCTGATCAGGGACTGCCTGGCACAGCTGTAATAAACAGGAAATTGTCCTGTGGATTCCATATTGCGTCTCCACCATGGGCGGCAGGGGGTGGAGGGGGAGGACAGTGCTTTTCAGAGCACGTATGGCCAGGTTAACTACAGAACCACTTAGCACAACTTCATTATTGAGCACGGTGACAATGATGCTAAGACATCTGACCCCCCCCCCCCCCCCCCACACACACACACACACACGCCTCAGACAGTGGTCAACTATGGGAGAAAAAAATATGGATGCCCACAGGAAGGTCTGCTTCATATTAGTTTTTCAACATTGCTATATCACAATTTTGTAATGTCATAACTGAAGATCCAATTATGTTTTTAATAGTAAACAAACACTTTCATAATATAGGCGTAAATATGTTTTCTATAAACCACAAAGGATGCTATGTTTTCCATTATATTTTGATGATCTAATCAGTTGGGCTCAGTAAATCACAGCTCTAAAATGACACCTGTTGGATGAACAATTACTTTTAAACAATTTGGACATCTTTTTATAGGATCCAAATGGTTTTGGATAGCAATAGTTATTACATTATAGCAACACCCCTCTCTCTTATTATGTACTGTCTGCTCTAACTACCAAATTCCCACCCTTGGTGAATGGTGATAAAGTTTCATCTAATTGAATCATAGTTGGACTAGTAGTTAAACACCTTTATGACACTCAGTGGGAGAACATTGTTTGTTTCCACTTATTATCTGTCTTGAATTTCTCAAACCTATAGAGAGGATCCCAACAGGCAATTGCATTCTTGGTCCAGGGCCCTAATGACGTCATTATGCCCGTACTCTAGTCTATGAAAACTGAAAACTGCCTGTCGAGGCTCAAAATCCTAACTGAATCTGAGGTTCTTTTGAAGGGAATTAAGTTACAGCGAGGACCTGAGTAATGAAGGAAGCTTCTTGACCTTTCCGCGATATGACTCACCCCACGTTCTCCGTGCAGACGAGGCAGTAAAGCTGCCTGCAACAGTCATAAAGGTGACTGGCGACTCCATTTTTGTCAGGACATGAAAAAAACATTTAAGTCACACCTTTCAAAAAAACAAACAAAAAAAACAGTCAAGTTCGCATTTTACAACTTTCTACCTGAAAAAAAGAGAAGAAGAAAAAGAGCGTGTCGTGGGTTCAAATTCTGTCCCCTGCGACCTTTTCTGCTTGTCACTCCCCATCTTTCTTCTCTCCCTGTTTCCTCTCCATCTCCAATATTGTTCGGTGATTACATTTCTACAAGGTTTAGTCTACTGTATGTGGGAAAAAGGTAAATGGTGCATTTATATATAATTTTTATCCAAAGCGCTTTACAATGTGAATTACATTCAACCATTCACACAGACGTGAATGCAGAAACCATGCAAGCCTTGCCAGGCACCAACCTGCTCTGTTCAATGACTTGATATAGTGCAAGGACTCACTGCCTGAACAATCTAAGTCTCAAAGCCACAAATCCTTAAGAGGGTGTGTTGGGGGGGGGGGGGGGGGGGGGGGGCAGGTTTTTGCCTTATGTCAATAATGTCCTTTCATTCCATTCGCCTTTGCTGTTGTAACGATTCCCATCCACATACGGATGAGAGTCAATTGCCGGTGTCAAATACGATCCACACCTACACTGGCAAATCACTACGCAAATATATAAACTGACAGACACACCAAGACACCGATATAGGCAGTATGAATATAAATGAAGTCATTTGCAAAGGAATGAAAAGATCATCCTAATGGATCCATGTTGTCATCTCAGACTGCTCCACATCAACGTTTTGTTTTTGCATGGTGGAAAGGGAAGCAACTCGACAACCTCATCTTCTAAAATCAGTTTACCAGGATGCAGGGTGGCAAAGGAGTGGAGAATTTGACTCACAAATTCAACCTGCAGCAGGAGTGCTCATGTCAGTGTCTCCCGATCTGATTGCTTTGGCATTCACATCTGAATAGGATTTGGAGTGCAAGGCATAAACCGGGGCAGATGGCGCACCATCGTCAAAAGTGGCTGGAGAAAGTGCTGCCTCACGCCACGGCTAATCAGCATGGGGGCAGGGCAGAGCTGCATGCCTCTGTGTCTGTGCACTGCGTGTGTGTGTGTGTGTGCGCGACAATCAGAAGGAAAATTAAACTGATTCAGACACATGGACATGGGGGAAATAATAATAAGTCAGTGATCGAGCAAACTGATTGACAAAATTGTGTATTGGAGAGTGAAACTAATTTGTGCCAACCTTGAACTCAAGTTTTATCAGTGACTAGCAATGCATCCAGCGTAACCCTGGTTTAATAGTCACAAAGCAATATGTGTGTGTACATGTTGAGGTAGGGAATATTTTAAAAAAATGTTATTGATCCTAATAGACAAATAAATATTTCACATCATGTACTATATGTGAATTATATATGTGAAGTACAGCTTGTCTCCCTTGTGTTTTTTCACATGCAAGCATATTGTCTATACTAAAGGTTTCTGGACAGAAAAAAAATGTTGGTGTTTTTGCCATGTGTACAGATTGGTATCATTTCCAACACAGGAACATACAACACTTTCCCCATTTCATTCTCTCACCCTATTTCGAACTATAAAATGGATCTCTGTCTTCAGGCAATCCCTAAGAGAATTTTTCCCCTCAGTGGGCGGACCAGTCAGTCTGAAATTACACATGGGCATTGACCATTGGCATGCACAGGGAAAGAGGAAGATTATTTCCCAGGCAAGGGACTAACAATTTTTGTGACAAATGTGTGAACTGTTCATTCTCATGCATTTTTCTCTTTGGTTGGCCAACAGTATAGAGCGATGTCAGACTTTGAATTATTTTGCCTACAGTATAATCAATCAATGCCACAGCCAAATAGGATGAAAGTGGTTACAAATTGGGAACACAGTCCTAAAAGCTGGCTAATTGTCGATACCGATGTCGTAAAAAAAATCAAATAATTGCTGATATGTCGGCCAGACCGATAGACGGAGCTCTCCAATATGTCTGGCTGCCTATGTAAGACTACCTAATAAGGTTGGAGAGTAGAGAATATGATGGTTCGAGAATTTGGATGGTTTATAGGGATGCTCATAGACATGCCGCTGCTGTTACATTTCCGAAGGTGTGGCTTTTATGTGGATGTGGCCAGACTTTTGACCTGACCATGACGCTCCTTGCATCATAACACCCCGCCATGCACATTTTAAGCACAGGCCGACCTGGGGAGTAGCCATGTGTTACGGCCAGCCGTATTTAGTATCCCATCCCATCCCATCCCAACTACTAATTGAAGCAGAGGCCGATGGGCCCAGAGTCGCATGAACAGGGTCTCACAGCACATGGTTGGTTCTACAGACTCCAACTTTCGCAGACGGATAGCTCAGATCTTTGCCTACGTTCTCAGCTAGCCGCTACTGTACTTGCATGATGTACAGTTGTACAAAACAAAATGTTTTCAGTTGAACTGCCTGTGTGCCGCCAGTGTTCTCCATATATGGGCATAAAGGGATTAATTCACTCCACTCTATGCCTATCCCTTGATCTTGCCACATGGAGATGCTGGCTTCAGCATCGACAATCCCATCCTGAATGTTAATGCAAATTCAGCCAGAGGCAATGTCACTCTTGAGGAGATCTTCAGATTCCATCTACAACAAGACCTTCATTCTCCTTCGAAACAACACACAGAAGCTCCTAATTACCTGCAGTACTTTTACAATGGCCCGACCTCTAGACGTGAGGGCCGTGAATCGGCCCGAACTTCTAGTTTTTTTTTTATTCGTGTATTTGGATTCAATATATTATTTGGCCTTTTGTATTGTTTCTGCAAAGTGTAGAGGTGGAGAGGGTGTAGTGGAGCCTGGCGAGCTCATTGCCAAATGAGAGTCAGATGTTGCTGACAGAGACGTTCCTGCACGGAATTGTCCCTGCCACTGATTCGCTGTTCACAAATGATTATGGCTGCTGATTGGGTTAGGGTTAGACTTAAAACATACACACAGTGACATGCACACAAACAACTTCAACTTCATTATAAAAGGTGGTATTGTGACTTTCAGGCCATGTTTCCATTGTTAGCGTCTCCAAAAATTGTGAAAACAGCACAGAGGATGTGCTTTTGTACAGCTTCCAAGAGATTCTCCAATCCAAACACAGTTTGGTCAGTTTGGGTGACAGCTGGACATTCACTCTACGCCACAAAGAGACGTCACGCTTCACATGGATCGTCTTTGGAATTGCAATCACGGCCAAAAGACACAAGATTAGGGCCCATCAGGGAGATGGGGAGCTAGTAAAATAAAAATGAGAAAAACCTTTGTTCACGCCGCAAAAACTGCTCAAACTATCGATTAGCCAAATCTTGCAACTGCTCCTTCAGGCTGGAGGCTATTGAATCATAAAACACAATTTGTGGTCAAAAACTGATTTTGACTTTTGAGGTGTTTTTCTTCTATTTTCTTTGCCTGTTTTTGGTGAATGTACAAGGTATGAATATCCACCTATATGGTATTGGTTCCCTCCTGTAATGTCTTCTCCATCTGTTCCACCTCAGCCTTATTGTTCCACTGTGCCTATCTCAAGAAGGACGGGAGGCCATTTGAGCGCAGCCCAGGCTGGGACCAGGGCAGTGCACCTTAGCCCCCTCATGCTCCATTAAATCTGGGGATCTGTCAAGACCCTATTGGGGTGGGGTGGGGGGGGGTCGGGCTGGGCAGGTGGGGTCTTGGACAGTTCCTGGCTCATAGCCCTGCCACCGCTGCAATTACTTGCCCCTTGTCCCTCATAGGGATGGGACGATATGAACATTTCATATCACGATTATTGTGACCAAAGAAATCGCGATTTACGATATTATCGCGATAATCAAAATATCCCCATTATCCTGGGGCGGAACATTTGCCAAAGATAGCTGATCTACAAGCTCACAACACGTCGCGTTTGCGACGCGTTGTGAGCTTGTAGAACGACTATTTTTTGGCAAAGAGATTTGGTAGAGAGTGAAAAAAGACTGTATCAAGTATGTATATTATAAGTACATTTTACCAATAGAGGGTTTAAATGATACCGGATATATGCAGCTCGGCCAATAAAAGGTGAATTGATCCCAGTGCATGACGGAGGACGATTTCACGATAAATTAAATCTCCACAATACGATTATCGTGAGTGTTTTTTATCACGATAAAAGATAATATCGCTTATCGTCCCATCCCTAGTGCCTCCAAGCTCCACGCTCAGCTGCCTTGTTTAAAATGGTTGGCTTTAGCCAGCACCATGGATGTAAACACCAAGGCAGCCGTTTTCTCAGAGGACCCAGCCTCCTACTAATAACAGTATAATCAGAGGAATAGGTGCTAGATGCTTATTTGTATCTGTCTACATTTGCACACACAGATATTCATTATTCGTTAATTTATTTATGTTTTATGACAGTATATCAGTATGTTTACGATGTGGTCCATTATCAGTTTATTTAATGCTTCCGTTTCTACCAGGCAGCCTCAGGCTCATCAGAGTTTGTATTTCAGGTTGCTAGATACAGGTTTATATTCTGCGCATAGAAAAGGCCTGTATTGTGGATTTATGCACTATATGTATCAATATTCCCTCAACTTAAAAACAAGTAAATAAGAGATGGAATCACATTCATCGTAATTGGTCAGATGGAAAGGAACAGACACATAAACTCCTAAACACACACATAAAATCCTGTGCATAAAGCTAGCTTCTCTTTAAGGGGCAGAGAAGGATTAGGACCTTTCACATTTATATAGTAGTTCGCTAAATGGTCCGATTTAAGGGCAAGTTGCTAATTGTTGCATTTGTCATTCGGTTGGGTTAGTGTTCACATGGTCGGTCCTCTGTTAACCACTTAAACTGTTATCCGAGGTAAAACAGGGGTCTATACTTGTTCCCCGCCACCTTTCTTACTACTATCTCTTCACCGAAAATCGTTTTTTTTTTATGCATTTGTATTAAAGCTATACTGTGTAAGTTGCTCAACTAGTGGTCTGTAGCAGTATAGCAAACCGCGGTCGCGTCTGCTTTTTTCGTCCGTTTTTCGCCGCGGACCGGGCCGTCAGACCACCGCGTCCGCCTCGCCTTGCCGAGACGATTTCAATGAGGTCTCCCGTGTCCCTCTACGAGCAGCGGTTGGGGAGTTACATGCTAGACTTCTAGACCAGCAGTAAACAAAGCTGTTGAAGCAAGCTATTTCCTGAAAAGACGCAAGATGCACTGTAATTGGCCGGTAGTGTATCATGTGTGTATGATTTGCGATGTGATTGGCCAACGTATACACAACGTATACCAGATGATGCAGATTACGTCATTTTGCCGCGAAATTCTCCCCCCTTCACGGCTCATAGAAAACATATAAAGAGAAGGCTTCAGAAGCTGAAAATAACGGAGTGGGTGTTCTAAAACTTTAGCGATTTAACAGTTCGGACAATTTTAAGATTTGTTTTATAAAAAAAGTTACATGGTATAACTTTAAGTGTTCAACTACAGTATTATGACATGCCCAGACTAGGAACGTTCTAAGGTTCATTTGTAAACAAATGACACACAGTCGTGCAGGTCATTCATCTATTGGACAAACATTTCCAAAGGAAATTTTCTTTGTCTCAATAAACAAGTTTCAACAAGCAACTGTGAAATGTGATCTTCAGCCCATATTTCCAATAAAGCCTTTATCTCGCCATTTAGGGCAGCAGTGGCTCAGGGGTAGAGTGGCCAGTAGAGCGGCCGGATATCATGTCTTATATCAAGTCTGTACTGTATATAATGAAGCAAATAGTGGTTCATTTGGAACTGGACAAAGTCTCAACTTTGTTTGGTCATTTTCATAGATGGTTTATTACGCAGTGACTTGAGAGTCAAAATACATTGAAACCAGCCATGAATGTAGTCTTTCACAAAAAGTAAAGACCAACTGTAGAAGTAAGGAAGACAGTTGCTCATGTCTTTCTTTGTGCATCGTGGGCGGGTTTGTGGGATTTATCCTTGATTCCCCCTGCAGTGCTTAATAAAAAAGCGATTAACAGGAACCGATTGAAACAATTTCATCTTGCATATCTCGCTGCTTTTATAGTTAGTTTTATGTTGTTTGCAACACTATAATTGCTCCCATCTTGGCCAGGGCTCCTTCGAAGAAAAGGTCTTGTAATCTCAACGGGATTCACCTGGTTAAATAAAGGTCTAATCTCCTAAGGCTTTCCAGGTGGGGAAAATAGTTTTATATAGTCCAGGAATCACTGACAATTACCTAAAAGCCACAAATCCTTTAGGTAGGCTTTTATTTTGTTTGTGTGTCTATGTGTGGGTTATTACCTTTTGTCACTCTTTCATTCCTTTCACCTTTGTTGTCGGGCGACTCCCAGTCGATAAGTCAGTTGCCAAAGTCAAATACAATCTAGACCTACAACGGTACATCACTACGCACAAATATAAACTGACAGACACACCAATATGGGCAGTTATAAAATAAGTCATGTGAAAAGTAATGATAATCAGAATCAGAATTTTGTCCCAACACTAGAAGAGGATAACTGGGCATATTTGGGGTCCGATTTTTGCACCTCACGACAATGGTGATGGGCGTTCTCGATTCAACGCTGGTCTAAACTGATAATCTGCCTGAATGATTCAGTAGTGTGAGGGGTTTACAGACATAATCCTAATGTCACTGACTGGATCCGAGTCTCCCCGATTTCAAATCACATTTATCAAAACATCTTTGATGTTCACGTACGCCTTGAAATCCTGCAGTGTAAAAGGAACAGCAATGGGAAATCCTCAGAGCAGTGTTTTTCTCAAGAGCATCCAGCTCAGGAAAGCGATTCGAGTGTTTTTTATTTAATCCGTACTGTATGTGTGTGTGGTGCTGGTGAAAGTGAGTGCATGCATGCGTGAGGGAAAGGAAAGGAATGACAGTGAAGAGTGAGTGTGTGCGACCCGTGCGTGCATGTGTGTGTGAAAAACCTCGCATTTAGTTTTTCAGTGCAACCAGTTGAGGACGTTCGGCTGCCTCCATGTTTGTTTTGCTCTGCTCTGGAGTCACGTTTGATCACGTTTGTCAGATCCAAAGTCCCCGGAATCCGCACTCTGTTTAGTGTACAGCAAGTGTGTGTCTTGCATTTTGAGTGCATCATCTGTTGTGGACGGTCTTACGATTAAAATATAAAAAAATGGGGTTAAGTCATTATGTCTGTAGTCTCCCATGGATACATTTGAAACTCCTGTAGTATGCACCCGGCATAATGGAGCTTTGTCATCATCTTAGGCTGCTCATTGTTCTGCTTTGTTAGGGGGATTTTCTTCTGTGACCTTGCACGTTGGAAAGGGAAGCAACTCAACAACCTCGTCTTCAAAAAATCTGTTTGCCAGGATGCAGGGTGGCAGAGGAGAGGAAATTTGACTCACAAATTCAACCTGCAGTAGAAGCGCTCTTGTCAATGTCTCAAAATCTGATTGCTTTGGCATTCACATCTGAATAGGACTTGGAGTGTAAAGCATACACCGGGGCAGATGGCGCTCCATCTTCAAAAGTGGCTGGAGAAAGTGTTGCCTCCAGACACGCCAAAGCCAATCAGTGTGAGGGAGGGGCAGAGTGGCCAGGGGCGTCAATTGGGTATGGCAGGGGTATGCAGCTGCCATACCCTGGGTCCAGGGGGGAGAATAAAAGTTACTTTTAAATATAAATCCATGAATGTCTCTTTGTCTGTGCTGGTTATGTTAAATTACATTAAAATAACTACAAATGCAAAATGTAACAACGGTCACTTTCACAAGGTATTATAATTATATTCTCCACACTTTTATTCTCCCCATCTTGACAGAATGGTATATTCCCAGGTTCCGCAGGTCAGCTGCACAGGTGCAATGCATTTTTTATTGTTAATTGTGGCACGTTTACTAACATGCCAAGTTTAGCTGCACTTGAACAACCGTTCCAGACTGCCATATCCAGCCCAAGAAACCTTAGAAACCTGTGTAAAAAACTGACAAAACTATATATATAATTTTTTTTTCAGACATCGTGAAACGCCTCGCAGCGCGAGGCGTTGTGAGCATGTAGACCTGCTATTTTCACAATAGAACCGTGTTATACAAAATGTAATGCCTCTTTTCCATGAGGACTCCCATCTTTGCCATAACCCAGCTTTCGCTGAACTGACGCCACTGAGAGTGGCCTGTGTATGCGTTTCCTCAGACTGCTCTTCTCTGCTCTCTTCTGGCAGTAATGACATCCAGAAGGAAAATCTAAATGATTCAGACATATGGGGGTAGTAAATCAATAACATTCATTCGGTGATAAGAGCAAACTGATGAGCGAAACAAATGCAGAATGTGTATTTGGAGAGCGAAAATAATTTGTGCCAACCTTGGACTCAGTTTTATCAGTGTGACATTCAGGCAGTGTTCCCATTAACAGCGAAAAGGAGACTTGTACAGTGTAGAATATCGGCTTCTGTTCAGCTCCCAAGATTCTTCACTCCAAACGCAGTTTGGACGGCAGTTGGACTTTTACTCTATGCCACAAATTTGTCTTTGTCTTTGGAATTTGCAATCACAAGCCAAAAGACACAAGATTAGGGCCCATCAGGGAGTTGGGGAGATGTAAAAAAATAACTTTGTCCACTCCACACGAACAGCTCAGCCAGCCTGTTAGTTGAGGCTTGCAACAGCTACTTAAATACTCCACCTCGGCATTGATCAGGCCCTTGTGAGCATTTTGCTATTTAATCAAAACACAATGGGGTTGAGGAGGTATTGTTTCTAGGCCAAGTAAAACGGCGGCCTGTTTTCTTTGCTGGTTAAAGTTACGAGGCCAGGCGAACGAACCTACGGTATGAGGTTCCTCCTGTAATGCCTTCTCCATCTGTTCCACCTCGGCCATATTGTTCCGCTGTGCCTATCTCGAGGAGGGCGGGAGGCCATTTGAGTGTAGTCCAGGCTGGGGCCAGGGTAGCGCACCTTTTAGCCCTCTCATGCTCTATTAAACCTGGGGATCTGTCAAGACCCCATACCCCCACCCCCCCACCCCCCCGGCTGGGGGTAGTGGGGGTATGGGGTCTTGACAGTTCCTGGCTCATAGCCTTGCCACTGCTACAATTACTAGCCCCACGTCACTCGTCCACTCTGCTACCTTGTTTAAAGCACCTCTGATGTAAACAAAAAGCAGTGGCTCAGAGGACCCAGTCGCCTACAACTAACAGCAGACAGGAGCGAGGAATCAATGTTTGATGTTTATCTAGTATTTTTATCCGTCTACATTTATTTGCATATCACATATCTTTGTTGTGTTTTTAGTTTTGTCTTTTTATTGATTTTTTGTCTAACAATCACAGTCTCATCAGAGGTTGCATTTCAGGTTGCTGGATACATTTTAACATTCTTGTTCAATCTGCATAATTAGTGCTTTCTTTACACAGGTTTTACTACAAAAGCCTGTATTGCGACAACACAGCACATCAATAATGTTTTGTGCAATTAAAAACTACGGTACTTGAGAAAATGGGACATGACACACATTCCTTGTACAGGCTAAACTGGTCAGACGGAAAGAAACACATATATGCACACCTAAACACACACAAGCACACCTAAACACACACACGAGCATAAAATCCCATGCAGAAAGCCAGCATCTCCCTCAGAGGTAGAGAATGATTAGTCTGTGCCTCGGTCACAAGGCCCTCCCCCCCCTCCAATGCCAAATGTACAATCTATGATTGTGATTTTTTATTTTGGCCGTGGAGAGTTGCACAAATAAAATTGGAGAGAGGGGGTCATGACTTTGAGAGTCAAAATACATTGAAGCCCTGACTGAATTGGAATAGAACAAATGCCTCAAGTTTAGTTCGGTGGTCAGCATGTCCCGAAGCCCTTACGTTTTAGTTTTACCATTAATTACATTTTTGGGAAATGTTTTATTTTCTTTTTTATGGGCAAAAAAAACATGTGCCTTTAATGTGTTCCAGTGGTCTCATCGTGCTTAGCAATAGTAAAGCAAACAGCACAGCGTATACGTATTACTGTATCATGAGGCACATGCCATTTAGACATCAACAGGGTGTTGGACAAGTAAGTACAACCAGCATCACCTGACGAGAATATAAAAATGACTGTAATTTTTCTTATTACCTGAGCCCCAGAATAGAACTGGAGCGAATAAAAGGATTACGTGCTCTAGTCACAGAAAGAAAAAAAACATGCTTCTGATTGGTTTAAGCCAAACGCAGGTCATTTCATTGCAAAGGACAATGTCTCTTTCATTTCCCCACCTTCCTGTTTTAATTGAGCTGAACCTGAAGGCTAAAATAAGAGGAGAGGAAGGATAGAGAGACATCCACGTGGACAGAGAGAGAGAGAGATCAGGGAGAGAGAGCCTCCAGTCAGCTCCAGTAGTGAAGCCTTGCTGACCCAGATCCTGCCTGAGTAGGGATGATATTAGCAAAGCAATTAAGTGAGATGACAGCCATCAGGCAGGGTCGGACTGACAGGGATAGTACTCTACTTACTCCCTCTCTCTCTCTCTTTTTGTACTACACCCAAACCCACCCCACCCCCCCCCCCCAAACCCCCTCGTTTTCGCTCCCTCTTTTCGCTGTAATGGCTATTGATTTTCTCACGGCCAAAACAAGAAGTCCCTCTCAGTCTAGGAGTGGATGAATTGGTAAAAAGATGAAAAGGTGAAAAAGAAGAGAGGCGGTGTGTGTGGTGTGGTGTGATGGAGTGGGGTTGGGTTTGCAACCCAGTTGGCTCCCTGTGGAATTTGGCATCTGACATGCTTACATGCCAGCATCAAGAGGATCGACACAGTCCAGCAGAGATGAGAGGGGACTATGCATTTCTACTGCCAAAATCCATCCAAGTTTGTTGTTTTACTCAGGGCTTTGAAATTATATTATTTGAGGTGGTATAAGGCTGTCTAAAAGTTATTACTTGCGCCAGCAGAGCGCACAAGTACTGCGTTCGGTGCTGTCTGTTGCCGGAAGACAATACAAAGGCAGGGCCTTTAGTCAATGAGGGAGCAGCATTTTCGGTGACGTCACCACCAACAAGTGCGACCTGATATAAATAACCCCCCACTCTAGATGTGAGGTCACCGAGATGTCACCACCAAACAACACGTGTCATCATACTGTATACAAGTACCCAGCGCCGATCTAAGTACTTGCGCGCTCTGCTGGCGCACAAGTAGGCCATATATGGCCACGAGTGCACAAGACAAAAGTTGGCACCTCGACAGAGTCTAGTCTAGTTGTCTATAAATTGGGTGGAAGAATGACAGACGAATCGTAAACATTTTGAAAGCGTGGTGCGTGGGGGCTAAAACAAACAATTGTAAATGTATTTGTTATAGCACTGGGTAGAGCTGAGGGGCTTAAAATGGTGCATTCACAAAATGTGGTATTATTATTATTAATTTCTACAAATCCAAAACATGTCGCATTGCAAACCGTTATTTTTTGAATTTTTTGTTGACTTCAACGTTTTCAACTCTAACATTATGCCCAAAATAGGGATGTCAGTGTTAATGTGGTTAAATATGCAGAACTTAAAGGAGTAGTTTACCCCCCAAATGACTTTTCTATTGATTACTCCACTGAGACTTGAGTTCAATAATATTTTTAGTTTTTTGTCACATTCCTAAGACATTGATTACAATCAATGTATCCCCACTGATTCATGCATTTGGGTCCCCATCCGGAATCAATTGTGGTAAATTTACTATAATAAATGTTTTGTCTAATCAATAAACAATAAACAAAAACTGAAAAATATGATTGAAAAAAGTCATTTTGGGGGTGAACTACTCCTTTAACCCATTTAGGCCTAACCTATAGAATAGGGCTAAATCAGAAATTAGCCTACAAAACAAATATGTTGCTACATACTGTACATGTACTGTAAGCCCCTCCCAAACAGCAAAATGTGTTCCCGGCCTGAATGGGTTAAATGTGCCTGTCCAGTTGCAGGTTTGACATTTCCCAAACTGTATTCTGTTTGTCTGAATAAGTCAAAGTCAATATCAGGAGGAGTCAGCTTTTATCTGAGAAAATGAGGAGAGGGAGGGGAGAGTGACAGATGTGCACCGGCAATCACAGAGCAAACAGGATTATGGGAAATCTCATATAGAACATATCACACTATGACTGCGTTAAAATAGACCCCGATCCATACATCCAAAATCAGATTTGGAGCGATTATAGAAGACAGCTTCACTTATATCACAGGCCCAGTCAGCTGTCACAGTGCAGGGCGTGTTGCTCCATCCCAGCATGCTTCACTCCAGGCGTGTGCCATGTATATATGTCACGGGGATATAGAGAAACAGGGAGATCGAGAAACGGAGCGCTCGCCGTGCTGCACGGCGCCGTGCGACACTGCAAGCGGCGCGAAGGCCAGCGGTCCTTGGTCCTGCTCTTCGCCCCCGAGCGCCGCAGGCGCGAGTGGCCGCGAAGAGCGGGCCAGGGCCGCGCGGCCGGCGGAGCGCCGCGCGAGTTACGAAGCCGTGGTGAATGCAATCGTTATATTTATGCCCAGGCCGTAAGGCCTGGGCAAGCGCACGATAAACGCCGAGCTAGGCTAGTAAATAAAGAAAGAGCGTCGCAAACGAGTGACGTCAGCGCGACAAAACAAGCGCTCTTACCACGCTTTCACTGAGTTACCCGAAGTCCCCGTAACATATATATGTTTGACATGTCTCCTTTAATCTAATCTCAGCGTATGGCCACGAGACTGACACATAATGGACGGGGGCCAAATGGAGAGAACAAAACAAATATCAATAAACGCAGAAACCCTCGAGCACAAAATCTAAGAAAATGCATAATGACATGCCCAAAATAGGGATGCCAGGTTGAAAGTGAGTAATGTTGCATGCTACACCATATGTTCAGTGGTGTAAAGTAACTAAGTACATTTACTTAAGTACTGTACTTAAGTACACTTTTGAGTTATTTGTACTTTACTTGCGTATTTCCAATTCCCGACTTTTACTTCTACTCCACTACATCTCGGATCCAAATATTGTACTTTTACTCCACTACATTTATTTGAAAACTTTGGTTACTAGTTACTTTTCAGATATAAATTGTAATATTATAAAACATACATAAATCACTTTGGCCCTATTTTATACCTACAGTAGCCTGTTTGAAAATAGCCAATCTACAAGCTCACAACTTGTTAGTTTGTAGATCGGCTATTTTCAAACATTTTGTACTTTGACTTTTGGTACTTTAAGAACTTTTTGATGCCAATACTTTCATACTTTTATTCAAGTACATTTTGAATTCCTGACTTTTACTTGTAACAGAGTAGATCTACATTGCAGTATTGATACTTTTACTTAAGTAAAGAATGTGAGTACTTTTTCCACCACTGCATATGTTCCATGAGGATGCACTTTTATTTAACTGAACTAATCATCTCACCAGTCTATACATAGAATACATCAGGTATATTATCATTTTACATTCAGAGTTATTTCATGCCTTGTTTGTTTCAAAGCGTGAACGCAGAGATCGCTCCAAATAAGTCAGATTCCTTTACGGTCCCGGTGGTTCAGACATCGCAGGCCCGTAAAATTGATTCCGATTCCAATTCCAACTTTGGCATGAAGTGAAAGGAGTATAGCGTTTCAGACAGACGGTTCTCTGAGGTATTTACTGTTTTTCTTTCATCAGCCTGACTGGACGGGGAAGGTCACCACCATGTATATATGGATTTGAGAGCTCCTTTTTCAACCACTCTCCCGGTACAAGAACACCTGCCCTGTCTCATGTTCCAAAGATCTGAAAGGATTTCTTTCTTATTATTATTTTTTTCTTCAAACAAGAACGTCTGCTTCTATCAAAAATCAATTTTACGAGCGTTCATTTTTTGGTTTACAACGCGGAGGGGAAAGACGAATGGGGTTATGCAAGCAGCAGAAGCGTATTGTGAATTTAGATCTTCTTTTGTTTTCCTTGAGTAAGCAAAAAGAGTGACGGAGGGCTAACGCCAAAAGATGATGGTAACTGCAATAAGTAAGGTGGATAGGGATGGGACGATAAACGATAAAAAACACTCGCGATAATCGTATCATGGAGATTTAATTTATCGTGATATCGTCCTCTGTCATGCACTGGGATCAATTCACCTTTTATTTGCTGAGCTGCATATCTGGTACCTCTTAAACCCTATATAATTGGTAAAAGGTACTTAATAATATACGTACTTGATACAGTCTTTTTTTACTCTCTATCAAATGTCTTTGCCAAAAGATAGCTGAAAAAATAGCCTGTCTACTATCTACAAGCTGAAGCTCACAACGCGTCGCGTTGCGACACGTTATGAGCTTGTAGATCTGCTATTTTTGTGGCAAATGTTCCACCCCAATATAATGGATTTTGATTATCGCAATAATATCGTAAATCGCGATTACTTTTGTCACAATCATCTAGATATGAAATTTCCATATCGCCCCATCCCTAAAGGTGGATGCTTTTAGGGCAAAAGTTATTGAGAACACAGTGTACGGTGAAGGAATGCACCTTCGCAAGTTGGGGCCACCTTTCCCCTTTTTTACGGGCCCCTATGGAATCACTTTGACATCTGTGCTACATATGTAGTCCACTCTGTTGTGTTGAACAAGGATCCTTTTAATACCGCTAAACTTCCACTGCAATCCATGGATCAGGAAGACCGATTACTGGTGGGACGCTTCCTTATTGCATCATTAGGGCCAAATGGAGGCCATGATTGAACAAATCTCTTTTTCACAACCCTGGCAGACCTTTTCCCTATATATGACCTGCACTTTGCCAGAACTCGGTCCACTGCTTTAACATCTGTATTAGGCCTGTCGTCTCTGTTGAGGGACTTCAGCAATCCCAGTTTTAGATAGACGCCTGTAGCCTCCACTGAAAGTCGCCAATTCAGTGGAAAATACACAGCTATAATTCTTCTGTGCCTCAAGCAGAACCAGTACCCAGGCCAACCTTGGCGTCTGAGTCACGCTCGTGAACAGCAGTGGAAAATGCCATAAAACATCCGAGACCATCCCCTACACATGTAGGATGGAGATATGCTCCTGTAATGAGCTGCACTCTGCACATGGCTATTAAGGCTTGTGTCAACATAAGGGGAGTTATCCAAATACTACAATACATGGGTGGATGATACTGCCAATTCATTCTTTCAGAGTCCATTTTTAATCCCACACAGACTGACCATGGGAAGATAAGATGGAACATTTGAATTCTTTGATAAGAGAATTAATTTCAGCTGAAGAACGAGAATGTAATGATGGTTAAAAACAAGCTTTCACCCTGAGCATGGGAATTGGCTCCTTTCAAATGCATCTGACAGAGGCCGGAACAGATGACAGTGACCGCTCACACACAATGTCAACGCATTGAATGACACCCAACAAAGGCATCTTTGTGCTGTGTAACAGTTCAATCCGGGACGGACGGGGAAATGCAATGCTTACAACCAAATCTAAAAAAGTGTCCAAGTCAAACTGAACATTTAATGACCCTTTATCATCCTGATGAAGGATCTATAATAACCACGTAAACCCTTGAAATGTTGTTGTCTGGGGTAACACAAAACAAAATAACCACAGATAAAATTGTTTGCTGTAATGTGCACAGTTACTGTTGATTGAATCGGGCTGCCGAAATCGGTAACAGTATTGGAGAGACTTGCCCAATGTTACCTAATTAATGACGACATGTCCAGAATAGGGAAAACTGAGCTTAACTCAGGCAGATTTCTAGCACCTCACAGCATCAGATAATGAATGTTTGAAAATGTCTAAATACTATAACCCGTGCAACTACAAGTTTCCTGGGACTGTCCTCTTTAGTATCTGATCTAGTGTGATCATTCTGCACAATCAGGGGCTTCTAATAACAGGAATAATCTAGTTATTAAAAAGTCTCATAGTGCATTCTCAAGCATTCTTATCACGCAAACTACTGTGGAACAGAAATTCACACGGCTAGGAAGAACACAGGCAAAAAGGATATTACTGCTATTTTACATAAGAGAACAATGGCTGTTGATGCCACTCCGTTACCTAGATTTCAGATACACAGTGCAGAATATCTTCATTTCATATACCTCCAAATGATACAAATATCCTCTCCTCCTTAACATTACAGGATTTATACAGGATTTATCATACGGCGCAGCTTACCACATCTTGATAGGTTATGATAAAGCATGAGAAACTACTGCAAAACCACAACAGAACATCATGAAATGCATTATTCCTCTGCACGGATGAAATTACTTTTTTGCTTTGCTGCTGGAGCACAAATCTCTAGCTGAGCTGCAGGCAAGCACAGCATCTTGATGTGAAGGAAAACAAACTGTATGCCTCATCAGCAGTGATAACCATCTTACAATATCATGGATTCACTGTGGGCCTCTAATGACACGATACAGCTAGAAATATCATGTAGTATTGATATCAATCAGGCATGCCCCACCAGAGCTCCAACGCAGATAGTCTGTCAAAAGAATGGGGGAAAGACAAAATCAATATGGCACAGACGCAGGCTGTATGAGGACGTTTCCTTACAAAGAATCCGAAATAAGAAGGTCGACATGTCAGATGTCGGCAATGACGGCGAACTCGAGAAGACTGTGGCTGACAGGAACGTGTCGGACGGATGGACGTAAGGACAGACAGACAGCTGGCAATTTTTCAGCTTTCACCTTGTAAGTGCTACACTTACCGGCACAGTACAATCACTCAGTTACTCACAATCTGAACTGAAGTGGACTTCAATGAAGAAAGGGAGTTTGTACATAAATCTTGTGATTTTATTGTTTTCTTATTTTATTCATAATATATTTGTGTAAATTTCTACATTCATGCTGTGAATAAAATAAAAAAGAATTGATAACAAAAAAACGAAGAAAGGGAGTTTTTCCTGTCCAAATGTTTTGTGCATTTTTAAATGCAGAATAGAATAGGTATAAGCATGTTTGTAATGCATTATAGACATGGGATGTATTGCAAGTGTTACCACACAACTACCACTTTCACATGGTGTAACTCAAGCCACTGAAGTTCACTTCAAGTGGAGAAGTGGGCAACCTTGTTAAACCCGTTAAATAAAAGCATGTGTAAATGGAAGGCAGATTATAGAGCTCCTAAAAGAGAGGTGGCCTTTTGCATAGCCTGTAATAATGACTGCAATCAGGAGGACTACATACTAGGACAGTGTTCAATATACCAATATAGCACAATGAAGCAAAACACAGCTCTCCATTGGATGTGCTAAATAGAGGATGAGCACAGCCCGTCTGTCAGCTGCGTCACGCAGAATACATAAGTACAGTAGGGAGGGCCTGTTTCTTTGTTTTTACCATTTACAATTAAAGGCACTTTGCAGAAGCTCTTATGCAGAGCAACTGGCTAGAGTAAGAATTCTCCATTAAATGGTCAAATCGGAAGAATGCTGTGTGTGTGTGTGTGTGTGTGTGTGTGTGTGTGTGTGTGTGTGTGTGTGTGTGTGTGTGTGTCACACAAAAAAAAAAAACCCCAACACATACACCCCTCGTCTGAACTGAAGGAGGAATTCCCAAGCTATCCTGCCAGCAATGAATGATTCATTCGTATTATACCTTATATTTACAGTCTAGTAACAGTTAATAATGAATAAATATACAACCTATCAACAATGAACAGTTACAGCATTTATCCTTAACAGGCATCTGTCATGGTTCATCCCAGTAAGCAGTTTGTGCCCGAGAGTCAAGCAGGAGTTAATAATGCAAGAACAGAACAGAACATATGGGGTCAGGCTTGGTCGTGAAGCCTGATGGCTACTGACACAAATAACTGTCCAAGTTGTTTGGATAACAGTTGGATAACGAGTAGATCGTACGAGCTTGGATAACAGTTGGATAACGAGAAGACAGTACAAGCTTGGCATTTGAGTGAGTGACACACATAGCATTTTGTCACTAAGCCGCGCAAACAACATACGTACAGTATACCAAGCATCTATCTAATAGCATAATTAGCATCCATCTAAATGGTCAACCAGCAGGGAATGCATACGCGAAGATGAGTCTTTTTTAACCCCTCGCCCCCGACCCCAATACCCCCTGCCGGGTTGACACTTCAGATAAATGGCTGTTACATCACGCAAACGTGTTTGCTTTACTCAGAGAGGTTCCTCTCCTCCGCCTGAGACGGTGTTTATGCGCAGCCCAGCGCCCATGCGTGGCTCCTTAATGGCTGTCGTTGAAAGGAGCCGAGGTCAGCGCTGATGCCGTTGCTAATTATGCCTCCCTCCCACCTCCCACCCATGCCAGGCACAACTCATTCACAGATATTAGGCTCAATGGGGTGCCATGTTGTGACCCCTGCTGTGCGACTGCCCCCCTGGGGTGAAGTCTGTGTGTGTGTGTTTGTGCGTGGGTGCGTGGGTGCGTATGTGTGTGTCTGTCTGTCTCGCCATGGAAGACCCTTTGGGAGTTTACGCTCCTTTAACCACCAACTGGACCCCCGCTGTGCCCTGTCTTAATCAGTCTAAACATCAATGTTTATGTGACAGCAGTACAACTATGTTAGTGAGATGGCACGTGGTATGGTCTCTCTCTAAGTCTAATTCACGTGTGCATGTGCACTCGTGCGAGCGTGTGTGGGTGTGTTCTATCTTTATGGCAGTGGTGGAAAAAGTGCTCACATATTTTATTTAAGTAAAAGTATCAATGCTGCAATATAGAAATACTGTACTCTCTTACAAGTAAAAGTCCGGAATTCAAAACGTACTTAAAGTACCAAAAGTAAAAGCAAGCTCACAACACGTCGCATCACAAGCTTGTATTTTCAAATAGCCTAGATAAAAAATAAGGCTAAAGTGGCTTCATAATATTATAATTTATACCTGCAAAGTAACTAGTAACTAAAGTTTTCAAATGAATGTAGTGGAGTAAAAGTACAATATGTGGAGCAGGGTGAGCACTGTGGAGAGAGGCCTGCTTCACGTGTGGTAGAGGTGGAGAGTGGAGAGACTGTGCAAACCTGACCTTGACCCCCCTTCCATGCGTGGGGGGAGGGATGCACTTCACTGTGAACCTCGCAGCATTCCATGTCAGAGGTCACATCATTAGTATCATTACATTTACGCTTAGCACACACGCACTGTTAGCCAACACGGTCCACATACATCATTTTCTGTCTATGAAGCAAGTTAAAACATCCTTCTCAAGGGCGTGACTGCCGTTCTCTCAGTCAGCAGGTGAGGGAGGACTCAGTGCCTTGTTGCCACAACCCTTTAAGCTCTATATACTTTGTACGATCAATAGCATAGCTCACAACCCACAATCACAATGCGGTATGAGCTTGTAGATCTGCAATTTTCACATATGTTTTGAAAATGTGGAAGATGTTTTTGTAAATTTGTCAGTTTAAAAAATACATTTTGAAAATCTTGTACATTTTTGCCTAAAATAGGGACACCAGGTTGAAAGTAGTTAATACAGTGTAGATAGGGACTGCACTCCCAAGGCAGGCTATTTTTAAACAGTGTTTAACTTTTTTTTTTTAAGGTTATTTTCTGGTTCATTGCTGCTTTATTGGACAAAGCGGAGGAAAGATGATATATTAAAGGCACACCAACCCCGGTCTACATAAGTGACTAGCCACGACTGAGGTCGGCAGAGTTGATAGCACACAGCCGTGCTTTCATCCTCTTCAGTCAAGGAGCACCTTTAAAAATTGAGTCAGAGTCCTGTCCTTATACCAAACATAATGTTCCAGGCAGGTACATTTATGGAAATAAATGACATGCCTATTAACTAGGTTATACTGTATGTACAGGTATAGTGAAACACAAGCTTCAGTAATACTTAAAGAGGTGGTGCCATGATTTTGGTACTTTCTGGACATTACTTTAGTCTAGATCACCCAACGTGCCCCCGCCGGCGGGGGCAAAAGGTGTTGACCTCTGAACAGCTGTCAATAAATGTCAATAAATCAATAGAGACCAAATAAAAGTACAATTTCATTGTTGATTATTGTTACAGTGGTCCTACAGTATAGTAATCAGCTGCCATTGTACTTTTCATCCATACATTACTCATATTACAGTATTATTACTACTTATTGTTACTCGTTTTTATCATTTTTCACCCTATACTTTAACATTACTAATATTACAGCACTACTCTCACTAAAACATCTGTAGAGTTTACATAGTTTGGAATATATTCATACAATTTTGCCTATCAATTGATGACACCTTGGTGAACAATTTCTCTATTCAATATTTATGTTTTCAATGAGGTCTTGAGGCTCATTCATTATTCAGAAGGCAAATTTTCCATAGGCGGAGGTCTTTTTCAATCCTCTTTTCCTAGCTAAATAATCACAGCAGGACAATTTGGTAAGAGAAATGTGATGTTTTACACTGCATTTGTGAATTTTCAGGGGTTAGCTGACATTTGGTGGGACAAGATTAGCCACAATCATTGTAGTTTTGTGTCCACAACTGTTCCAATTTGGGCATACATTTTAGGCGGATTTTTCCCCTGGACCCCCCTGGGGCTTAAGAGGTTAAAACTTGTGAGGATTTCATGTCTGTGTATTTTCGCCTTCCCATCGTAAGCTGCAAGAGTCTCCTGACATATCGAGACCAAGTGCTTCCCTCCTTGACATTGACTTGATATCGAATCATGTTTCTCAAAAGAATGAGAAAGTGAAAGCTATTTTTTGCAGCTTAAGTCTGAGTTACACCAGCGTTGTGAAGCAGTCCTTACAAATAATTTAGGTGAAGTGACAAGCCTGAGGAAGGTCTCACGACCGAAAAGTTGGTCTTTATTAATTACTCTCTTGAAGTTGCAAGTGGCAGTGTGCGGCGGGTCTGATCTTTTTTAAGATTCCATGCTTATATGGTGAAGTGTTTAAAAAGAACAATATCCATTTGAGACAGACGGGTAGGGAGGAATGCAAGTGAGCAGTGCCAAAGACAAATCAGGTATTTATAATGAACTGTTGCAGGCGTCCACCAAAAAAAATAAAAATGAAATTGAGTATGGTAATACCCAATCATTATAAAGGAGGAAATAGGCCTGTGTCATGCTGACTTTAATTGGCCTTCTCAAGAGGAGAGGTGCAGTTTTCATTCTTGTCAGCAGGTGAAATGTTCTCAGTAAGTGAAAGGCTCCTCTAGGCACTGTGTGCCACAACAAACTTCCCAGCCCATGTAGCAGGCAGACCCACAGCTGATGGTACCTCTGTCTGAGTGGCTCTGCCTGTTACCAGGAGACCAGTTTTCCTCCTCGCAGGAGCTTGTCATTTATCATTATGCGAGGCTGCCTTGAGACTGATTCTAGCAGACAGCTCCAGTTTACCGTCAGGGGGCCCCCAACATAAACAGCGTACAGCAAAGCAAAACAGCCATGATGATGGCCGTCACTTCACAAGGCGCGTAGCCAGGAACCAACAATTACCAAGCATTGTTTCAGCTTATAGAATCACCAAGAGCCAAATGGGCGGCGCCAGTACCTTTTTGATCGATTGGATTTGTCACATTTATGCCCAGCTGTAGGAAAAATATTACTATTTATTATTTTATGCATACGTAACTGTGTTGTGTTTTCAATTGATTTGGGCTTTCTAACACACGCCACTAAAACACATCTGCCATGCCATGGATAGTGAATCCGGGCATGGCCGCTGGATGAGTGAACATAGCGTGACATGAGCGCAGCCTTGTACAGCCCATTGATCATACGGCAGACAGCGATTCTGCACCTGAAGCTTTCCTGATGAGGGGCTGGACCCCTCCGCAGAGCACACATAATGAGTCGTGTTAATCAGTGATGCACTGACCCGGGACGGTCACAGCCAAGAGTAACAAAGACATGCATTTAAAAATGTACACACACACACACACACACACACACACACACACACACACACACACACACACACACACACACACACACACACACACACACACACACACACACACACACACACACACACACACACACACAGCCCCCGCCCCCTATGTGCCTCTGGGGCTCAGGCCTGGTCACCTCGCTCAGGGATCAAAGGATGTGTGTCGTTTTAATCAGCCACCGCAGTAGGCCACCCCATTAATTCAATTCTATTTCATCAGTGGTGAACAGACCACCAGAGGGGTCCACACATTCCTAGAGTCCTTCGGTCCACGAGTAATCCTATCTCTTAATGACCCCAAGATCAAACTCCAACCGCGTAATTGCTCAGCGATTGCTTTTTTTTTTTTTTTCTTGCTTGCTTGCTTGGCTGCTTGCTTGCTGACAAAAAATCTTGAGATCTTTGCGGACTTGGGCTATTTTCTGGACACGGCAATGAAGTCGAGCAGAATTAATGTCACTGTGAAGTGTCAAGTAATTTCAGCAAATCAACAACCCCCAACACCACTAAACCAGGTCAAGACCTCAGAGAACCATACAACCACACAAGAAAGATCACGCACCCCAGGATCACATCCAACAATAGAAGAAAAAAATATATATGTATATATATATTATATATATATATTATTTCTTTTTCATATATGGATGTAACATATTTAAATCAATTTACCCCCCATCAAGGAGCACATGAGAAATAACCCCCCCCCCACCCCACCAAGGAGCCCAAGCTAAATAAACTGCATTTGTGAGATATTATACTGTATATTAGCAAGCACTAAAAGCTGAAAAGTGTTTCCAAATTTTCTAAGAAAGAAAGCCAGCCAAGAAAAGAATCACATCATTATTCTAAAACAGGAATTCAGGAGGAGGTAAAAACAAAGTAATCAAAAGGCATACCGCCTGTGTGGCATTTCAAGGGCTTTTGTTTTGCTACGGCATAATGAAATGTTTATTGGGACAGGAGATAATGAGCAGCATTTGATATCTTACCGTACCTTAGGTCTCTGGTGGACAGGGATGCTCATCACAGGCAAATTAGATCTTTTGAGTATTGCCGTCTACACCTGCGGAAACAAGAACAGCATGCGTTAGCTGACCGGGAAAAGGCTTTTACACTGAAAATCACTCAAGTCTAGTGACCCCAATCATTCCTGTGTACTGTACGCCATCTGTTCCCATGATAAAAATCAGACACAGTCCCCCGCCTCCGACCCTTGCAGTGACAAAAATCCATTGAGGTGAGGAGTGATCTCCATCAGGAGATTTATTAGTGTAATCCTTTGGACCTCGGGAACAGACAAATTACTCCACAGAGAGGTGCACTACCGTGGTAAGACCTATCAATAACAAGCCCTGCGTCTGTCCCGGGAGCACACTGACTGGAGGTCAGCACCAGATAGAACCGAAATGCAAAAGGTCAAAGCAACTACGAGGCTGGAAATAAAGATGCTATGAGGAACGAAAGTGGTAGCAAACAATACAGTGATAAAACGAGAATCCTAAAAAATTAAAGGGAATTTATATATTATCTGAAGGCGTGAGTTTTGTTTGAGAAGAGTCATTTCAAAGACCTCCATTGTGGAACGTAAACAAGGGCTGGTGTTCACAAACGGCAGCTTTCTGATGTGATGACTCCTCTGTGGCAGCCTTTGGAAGTCACCCCGCCATGCACCATGACACCATCCCACTGTGTGACTCTGTGGGTGCGTGTGCGCGTGTGACAAACTTTGGTCTAAACATTCAGTGTGCGTGTGTGTGCGTGTGTGTGTGTGTGTGTGTGGAGACAAGGCACCTCTATCTGGACTTGTGCTCTGATATGCTGTCTGAACTCTGAATCAAACGGTCTTTAGCAGTGAAACACAGCAATCTCGTACCTAAAAGCAGACCAACATTCTCTCTTATCCCAGATGGCATTCAGAGAATGCCACAGCAAGTTCCAAGCTTTGTGCTCCATCAGGTTTCTGTTCAAATTCACACACATTATCTGCCAGGTGTATTATTTTTTAACTGTTAGTTTTAGTTGTTTTTTCCCCCCATTGTCAATTATTCTGTCTATATAAATTTTCACTGCATGCCACGTACAACACTATAGTGCAACTTGCACTATTGTGCTATATAATCCATTACAGGTTTAATAAACACATTGACATGCCCGCATGGCGTGCTAACTGTGGGGTTTACAAGCACCGATACTCTACATTCACACAAATTCAAATCATTTGAGAATTAATTGCAAAACACACAGATGGCCACTGCACAGCAGGGGGGCTTACAGGTCACATATAACTATATAAGTGCTATTTTGACCAACGTGGATTGTCCATTTAGTATTTAGGTCTTATTTAATGTTGATGATTAAAATGGCAAATGAGAAACAGTGCATGCCTGCACAGCACATATTGTGCAGAAACACAAGCACACAGTTCAGCACAGTTAAGCAGCACCTCCTGTAAATGAATAGACAAATTGGCATGTAGGCCTCAGTTCCTCGTAGCCTAATCAGCAACTTCAGAGTGGATCAGGAGGTAGAGCGGCCATATTGGAATTGGAAGGTTACTAGCCCCTCCTGGCTGCGTGTTAAAGTGTACTTAAGCGAGAGCGAGACAGACGGAGACACTGAACCTCTAACTGCTCCCAATGAGCAGGTTGTTCCCTTGCATGGTTTCCACCAACTTTGGTGAGTTAATGTGTATGTGAATGGGAAATATATTGTAAAGCGCTAAATAAATGCAGTCCATTAGCACCACGTGCCAGGCGATTTACACCTCTGTAGCCTACTAAAACAGAGCGCCCTGCTATAGAAAATGCCCATTCCAACAAGCACTGAATCGACAGAACATCCAGTTAATGTACAAGTTTGTTTCATCACATTTAACGCCACTGGTGTAGATCTACCGTATGTCATGTCCAATTAGAACGCTTGACCGCTATTGACGGAGATCTATGTCATGTCCGTGTTTTCAGTGATTCCGATAGAGAGTGCTCTCCTGCAAACAGCGAGCAATCCCAGGACGCCAGAAGAAGAATACAACCGGAACTGAAATAATGTGAAAAAAAATCCAGTTTGTCCGCTGTAACGTTATCAGATTGAGAAAAATCCATTCATCTCTGGTTTCTTTTCCCAGATTGTGTATCGGTGAAAACAAGCTGTATTCAACACTGCCCACAACTTTAGAACGGAAGATTGCGGTTACAATGTTATTTTTCCAGTGGAAAGAAGAGACACGAGTTTGTCCAATGTCACCTCTTTTGTTTACATCCACGTTGGAAAAGGAATTGTGGATCTCGAAGAATATGGTAAAATCTGAAAACGCTAAACGGTGAAAACAATTAGAGAAAAAAGCAATGGCTGGCAGAGATCTGCCACTCCGTTGTTACACCTTTCTAAAACATACCTGGGTTTAGAGAAGCACTCATCTGAGAGGGTCATACATGCAGGGTTCCCACATATCTTTACCAATTAATTTCCAAAACGTTTCCAGAATATTTAACCCGATTTCCAGGACTATATAACAATAATTCAGCTCAATAACAGGTCGCTTACTCCTATGCGCAATGCCCAAAAACAGGTAGTGTATGCCAGTGGTTCTCAACCTTTTCAGGCCGTGACCCCCGAAATAATCATGTTTTAACTGGGGACCCGGCACCCTGACGAGTACTAAGAGTTGCGGAATTTTGTATACGGTTCTATTGTGAAAATAGCAGATCTACGAGAAGTTGTGAGCATGTAGATCCGCTATTTTCACAATTTCTCTAATATTTGACAATTTGGCCAACTGAATTCGTCGATTCATCGAGGTATTAACAAAATCAATAACCAAAGACAATGCATAGCTATTTTTTCAAGGACCTTCCAGGACCCTTGATCAATTCCAAAACTTGTGCAGTACTGGAAAAAATATTTTTCTAATTTCAAAATATTTCCAGGAATTCCATGACCGTGGGAACCCTGTACATGTCTGTCAATCAGTAAAAAGCAAAACTAATTTCTAAATGTCTTCAAGCCAGGCATTAACCCCTCCCTGCTCCAATGAAGTTAAGTATCTCACTGGTTGCTGCTGCTGGGTGACTTTTATCAGTAAAGACTTTGAGCAAGAGTCATGTCCAGTAGATATAATGGTCTGCAATGCATAATGTGTGCACTCACACTCCATAGCTAAATCTGTACATCAGAGATAATGTATTATTATATCATCTTCAAATTGTTCCTTCTTGCATACGCACACACTATTATACTCAAATTAATTGCATTATTCTTTATCTTGTTGATCTCTGCTTTTCTGCTTTATCGACCTAGATCACCAAATTTCCCCTTGCAGATTAATGACATCATCTTGTGTAATTTTATCCAAATTAATGGATAATAAAATGGTTCACAGAGTCATGGGAATACACAGGGGTTAAATTGGGATTTGTAAAGAGGGGGTGCCCTGATCCACATACAGTAGCTAGGGGAATAGGCCTACACACAGTGCACTTTAAGGGGATGTGGGCTACATAATTTTCTATTAACATAAAGAAATATATATTACTCTCAAAGGTATTTACACTACAGCCCCTTTATTGAAATTTACAGCCAGATTTCCATCCTGTAACTTTCTTTTCACAACACAAGTAGGCTTTTCAATTGATTTCACTCCAGATAGGACCACAGTGAACGGTTTCTGGGTAGCAGTCTCTTTCTAACAGTTACAGCCGAACCCTGATTCAAGTGTCCTTGTTAAAGTGAGATGCGAAAATACGGGCAGAAAATATTGGTTCAGTATCAGATAGTCAGCAGTTTGTTTCTGATTTACTTTAGAACATTTTTATTAGCCCCTTCATTCAAGAACCCTTTTGGATGCAATTGGATTCCTCTGCTGTAGCACTTCGGACTGACTTATATTTTCAATGAAATGTAGCCTATATTTCAATGAAATGTAGCCTGTATTTCAATTAAATGTAGACTATATTTCAGTTACTATACATAATGTTACCGTGTGGCTCTGCAAGAGGCTAACCATCTATGAGAGGGTGATGTCTGATGTCGCTGGACCTTTCAAGTCAGATATCCTCAATGGAGCCTTGCCATTCCCATGGAATAACAATTTTAATGTATGTAATGCTGTACTGAAGGAGCAGGAGTTGAGCTCCAGTAGGATTGGGTGCAATTTAAGGAAGCAGAGCTCTGCTCTGGCCCAATTTAACCCCTGGGAATACATGTTGAGGATCACATGGGTTCAAGACCCAGCAAGCTGCACTGTTACATTTCTTAGTTTCCTTCTTTTTCCTGTCAGAATATACTGTCAAAAACTAAAAAAAAAAAAAAAAAAAAAAGAATCAACTATTTTTGAGAATGGCATGCTACCCGCTCTCCTTAAAAATAAAACGGCAATAACGTAAACAGACGGGAGGAAGGGAGCGCTACACTTCAGGCAGAGAAGACAGGGAAACCTTTTCAAACCTAAAACTCAACTGTTATGCTATTTAATGCCGATTCCTCACATTGTGCTGTGCTGACTCCAGCTCCATTTGACACGCATCACATTGAGCTTAATGGTCTGTAAAACACGAATGTACTGGAAAGGAGTTGGTAGTGTTAAGATGAAATCTGGAAAATTAAGACACGTTTGAGTCCAGAAAAAAAGGTCAGCTTTCCAGTATGATAATTGGTAATTGTCGAGGAATGGAAACAGTTATGATGCCAGACCATTTTTGAGGGGCTAATTAAATACAGCCGCTCACAGGCAATCTATCTATCTATCTATCTATCTATATCTATATATATATCTATATATATCTATATATTAGGGCTGGGATGCGATTACAATTTTTAATCTAATTAATTACAGGCTCTGTGATTAATTAATCGCAATTAATCGCATTTAAATCGCACATCGATATTTGACCTGAGAAGCATTTTTTTTTCAAGTAAAACACATTTTGTTGTACGAGTTAATCAACGAGTGAGTTTTTTAAATCTAAATTTCGCATCCACTGGGCCAAGCAAAGCGCTCTGATCGGCTACTCCCTTTGCGTTTGTTGTCTCTTCTTGGTTGGTACATCGCTATGATTGGTATGCCCGAAACTGAAGGTTCTGTGGTGCAAAAACTAAGTGTGATTAAAATGCGTTAATTTTTTTAATCACGTTAATTTTCTGCAATTAATTAATCGCAATTATTCAGTTAAAGTCCCAGCCTTAATATATATATATATATATATATATATATATGGCAGAGTGTTTGGCATAGTTGTGTATTGACAGTAAAAGTATTTTTTAGTTTTATCTCCTTAGTCACTACTTCTGCTGTCTTTACTAGGAAATGACATGAAATCCCCATAGGAGAAATGTTTACTATGCCATGAAATTAGAGCTGCTTTTTTCCATTACTTCCACACAATGCAGCATCATTAACTACCTCATTGGCTTCTCCCTATAGATTTTCCCTGTGTGTCTTCTCCCTCTTAAGCACTCATTTGCATATCCATAATGCACGACACACACTTTGTGTCAAAAGTCACACGCGGATGACGTTTATAATGAGAAACTGCCTCAATAATTAACATGTTCTGTGTAATCTAAAAAAACAGACACAGTAGAGTGGAGCCTATCATATTAAAATAGATCATTAAATAGTGGAACTTGGTGTAATGGGTGGCCATGTTTCTTGTTTATTAATTTTATGGGTACTTCACGCTGCAGAACTAACTTTTCCTCCAGAAGGCACATCTCTGTCAGTCAGCCCGCAAAGAGAAAAAAAAAGTGCCAATTATTGTAAAGTTGTCAAAAAGAACTCCAGCAATAAATCATCTCTGTAATTATCAATTGATTGAAGTAGCCATCTAACTGTGAACCAGACTTGGAGGCATAATACATCAATTTTAATGTCATTTCTCAATAAAAAATACTTGGCAATCAGCAGAGACCAATTAGGGCCTGCAAGATAGAGACCCGCCATTAATAATCAAACTTGGCTCGCCTCTCACCGGCTCCATCCTGAAAAGGCAAAAAGCCAGTGGGGCTATTTTCAAATGGACCATTCATTTTACAGAGCCTATACAGTCTCAAAATTCAAACACATGACTTGGAAGATTTATGTGTCTAGGAAAAGTGTCTAGGAAAAGCGACAACTGAGAACTCTTGAAAACGGACGGGAAATTGTGAGCAGCCTTATTGCCAGGCAGCATGTCAAACATCTATTGACCAGCTGTAGCACCACTCAAAGATTTTTCGACTAACATCCAAAGGCTAGACACTTTCCAAAGGCCAACAAATTCATGTTCTGAGAGGGGATCAGATAAGGTCCATCTAATATTGAAAAATAGAAATGTCCTCAAGAAAAGCTATAAAAATCACACACCAAACATCTGCAGGCAACCAGGTGTACACCAAACATCTGCAGGCAACCAGTAGTGACAAAACATAGCTTTACAAATGCAGCGGGAGCCTGCAAACAGTATGGTCAGTTTTATTAGAGCAAATTCTCTCTGTCTTTGAATACCTGGGAGAACCTAACAGTAGCATATAAAGCATACTGGCAGCACAGGTCTCAAATAGAAACACTGTTCTTAATGTCTTTCCACACAGGAGTTTGTTTCAATAGGACTTTCACTGTTCATTTCCTTGGCTGAGGATATAAGCAATAATTGCCCAGCTTTCAAGTCCACACTGAATGAATTGGGGATTGTAAAGCAAAGTTTAGTAATCATGGTTCCACTTGAACAGAGACTGTAGTATGAGAAATGTCGCTGTAAACGCTACTTCATTTTTCTCCTGGCCCACTGCAACTAATATCAATAGACACTTGTCCCATTTTCATATGCGTATTTGTGCAGCCTGCCGGCGCAACATGTTTAAATGAATGTGGCACCGTTCAATTTTTCATACACACTGCTTCTCTGTGTATCAATAGCATCAGCAAAACAACACGGAGAGTGGAGACTGGAACACAGACAGCAAAAGTGCACTTCAGCAAGCAGTAAATAAACAGCCTCTTTTCCTTTATCAGCCATTTACTTTCAGGTGCAATACATTCATTTAAGAAATAGACTAATGACCCTGATCCAGGTAGCCTACTTATATACAGAGCATTGGTAGTCTACTGCCATGATGAAATTAATCAGAATTCCAGTACATGCATTATGGTGTTACCTAATACTTTCTATGACATTCCAGGCACTGGGAAAATACATGTCTTAACGGCTAATGCAAACAGGTTGTGAATAGGACACAATTACAGATTCACATCACACCAGATGCGAATACATGATTTATGTATCCTCTTAACTCAAGAGCCACCTTTCAACTTCCACTGTTGGGAGTATGCAAATCAGACATGGCGGCAAGTCAGTGTTATGTATACTTCCATTAACTGTGGTCTATTTACATACTCATTTATCGATAGAGAGTCATGATTTATAGCTTCACAGTTGCAGAGCTGAGCAGTCTCAGTAAAGAAAACGATGTTACAGTAGAAGAGTGATGATCTTCCATCATTAGACGCAGGCACACGTTATTCTTCGATGTTTTAAAACTCATCTATTCTGGGTTTGTTTGCTGACTGTCAGGTTTTCGGTATATTGCCCAGGGGACTTGACTGATCAAATATGATAGACATGGACATATTATAGTTAGACACATATTATACTTTGTATGCTTTGTCTTCTCCCAAATGGCATCAAAACAAAAGCCACACAGCAACCATCTACTTTGGAAGCATCGCAACACACAGTTGCTATTTTATGAACTAGCATCAGTAGCATCAATGTAGCCCCCTTCAAACATATTTTTGCCATACCTTATGATATATGTATATATTTTTTATTGTTTTATAAGTGATGAGGGTAAATGAGTTCAAGTTATTCAGGTAACATTTGTTTGGTTCTTTCAGTGATCTATGGTCTCGTCTGCCTACAGTAGCTAGTATCTGGCATAAGCATGACACTCCAACCTTGCAACTTTGCAGAGGCCCCGTCTTTAAGCCCCTCTTCTCCTCTCTTCCAGACAGATTAATTTATTCAATTTCAAATAAATTACATAACGCAACCCTACGCTCCTAAGGGCCAGAGAGTCTCAACGTACCTAGAATAGATTTTATATTTCATTATGTATGATGTTTATTCCAAACTCGAGATAAGCTAATAAAACACACCTTATTAAAGTGACTGTGGTCCATAAAGGAGATGCCAGGGGAGCTATGGCTGTCAAATAGTTTCGGGGCAGAATTACAGCAGTAGCCAGGCTTAATGGGAGTCTGCATAAACAAAAATATGGCACAAATGCCAGCGGCAGTAAGGAGTCGGGAGGAGCCAGAAGGTATGAGAGATTTTCCATGATAACCCCAGCCAACCCCCATCCCACACAAACACAAATCTGCAACGTCATCATGTGAGGCTAACAGGCTTAACATGCCCCCCGTAGAGCCACTCACCACGCAGCAGGGTCATAGCCTGCAGGGGCCTGGAGATGAGGCCTCCTAGGGCCCTCGTCCCAAACCAAAGCCTCGCCCATTGACCGTCAACACGTCAAGTGGACCTGACTGAGCCTTTTGCATAGTTATTAGAAATATTGCAATGGCTTATATTTTCCCCTATCAAATAGGCAAGATAGAGGTTGTCATTGTTTTCTGCATTAAACCAAACAGCAGATGGCAGTGGGTTGAAGCTATGCGATCATTTGGAATTGGTTACTTGGTGCTGGTGAGTGTGGCCCTTGGCCCTGGCTCTTGGTGCGAGCTCATTACCTCAAGGCCTAATGAGTAGCAGCATTATTGTGGGCCAGGGTAGCATTGGCTCTGCTTCTTGGAAGAGGAAACGGAGCAGCAAGCTACAGTATGGACTTAAAAGAAAATGAAAATATGATCATACACTACAGGGCTGGATAATACAGAGGGATCCCAACAAAAGTTATGTGTTTTAGCAATCTTGTGATCAAGGTCGGATTGTTTTGTTTTCTCTGATCCTGTGAATAAGACAGCCTTTCCTCTAGACTCTTTGATATACTGTACTCTAAAGTACTGTAGAGTACTCTAAAGAGTTTACACAGTATTTAAAAAAAACTGTTCTGTGAAGTCAGTATAAACAAAATAGAGAATGGAAGAAGGACTCATGTCATGTATTTTTAATTTAAGTGGAATTCATGGTTAATAAAATGTATAAGAACCAGATATACAGTTCTTACTTTGTTGGAATGTAGAGAGTAAGTAGAGAGAAAGTCAAATTCCTTTTATGTACAAACATACTTGGTCAATAAAATTGTTTGATTTTCAGATTCAGATGATTAGCCTAGCACAAATGATGTGCAGTAAATCATGCATACGTGTATACATGGATTTATTTGTGTATTAATATTCATGAATATATTTGATTTATGCAAAAAAACTGACCCTAGAAGAATAATTCGAGAACATGCATGGGTTTTATGAAAATGTGTCAACACAATAGGGAGTCAAATACATTAAAGGACTAGTTCATCCCCAAAATGACTTTTTTTTTCTATCGATTACTCACACCATGGAGATTTTATTTGTCCCGTTCCTAAGACAAAAATTTGGGTTCCCATCTGGAATCAATGGGGGTACATTTATTGTAATCAAATTATTCATTGTCTTTGTAATGCGACCAAAACCAAAAAGATATCCGAGTCTCCATGGCTTGAGCAATCAATAGGGAAAAAAAAAAGTCATTTTGGGGATTAACTACTCCTTTCATTTAATTGTTGAACCAATAAAGTGTCTAAATAGGAAATTAAAACATAATTTAGTAATTATTACAGTTTAATTACATTTTACACAACCATATGTGACATTAAATGAAATGACACACCCCAACAGACATTTGAAAAAATATATATTTATATTCATTTAAGCACTCATCAAATAATATGCCATTATAATTAATTCATTGATATTTAATTTGAATTTTATAAATTCAAAGGCCTATTTGAAACTGCACCAACCAACGTTTGAAAACTGGTGATAAGGGCTCTCTGGTCTATGTGAGCTGAGACCATCTCTGTTCTCTGAACAGTGGAACGGCAGGCTTTTAGTGATATGATACGACCAGCGTCACAACCCCTTCAGCGTCTGTGATCAAGACCACGGCTGAAAAGACTACTTTTCATAGTTCACTGATCTCTAAAGAGCTTGGGAGCCATGGCTTTCGCTCATGGCTTTTTGCCCCAACTACATTAGCAAGTATATTACCCTTTGTAATAGCCTGTGATGCTAAATATTCAGCAGCAGCATATTAATCCAAAGATATCACCACCACAGCTGCAACTCAATAAGGGAAGGGCAGAGGAAGCAGTGAAAATGGGGAGGGGGGGTTAACTCTATATTAGCTAAATAAAATAAATAAAAACTACATCTTTGAACCATGAATGGAACCAATTGTATTGTCTTTATAAAATGGGGTTGTCTTCCTTTCGATATTAAACGTTAATTTCTAATTATTGCTTTCACATGTTTCACAGTAGCTGGCACCTGATGCCATTTATAAACATGAGGTCAAATGGGGAGAATGCATCTCATTGTTCACACAGCAAGCCTTACTTCCAGACACCTTCATAAGAACACTGCACACTGCCAGACTACTTGGTTCAGGAAATAAGATTTCAAAATACTATTGATAGTAAAGGTTACATTTGGGCTTAGGCAATTTCTTGACAGACTCTATGCTTTTGCAGCCACTGCAGGCCAGGAGGTGGTTGTGGTTCTCTCTCTAATTGGTCTCTGCAGGAAATGGAGCCATGCTGGAGGAGCGCTAACAAAACAAAAGACCGTCATGGTCTTTCAGAGAATTTCTGAGAATTTCAACCCACAACCAGGACTCACACAACTCAAGTACAGATTTGTTTCAGGAAAATATGATCATGTTTGGGGATCTCTCCATCAACTCGGTGGTATTCTCCACTTATAAACAGTAGTAAGTACTCTCCAAAACAGTCATCTGTTAATGCACACAGTCACATTTTGCTGTGTGCTTGTTGTTTGATAGAGATAAATATGGTCAAGCGTACTCACTGACACACTCGTTGATTAATGACAGATAGTTCTTCACATGACTGAGTTAAACCTAGTTTGATTCAACTCTAGATGAAAACTATCAACCAACACTGGGCTACGAGTCATGTTTGGATGGAGTCGCTGTTTACGATAGGCACAAATCATCTATTCTAGACTATCTTTTTTGAAATAGCTAAAAGGAAAATAATAGTTCAATAAGCATGCAAATAGACATGCATGACTTTAAAAACAGTGCCCCCAATTTAATGTATATGGCTATAACAAGTATAGTGTGCAATGCTTTCCTCTTAAAGGTGATACACCATGCATTTAAAAAGTATTTATGTCATATTGTTTATGTCCCAAAAACGTTTTTCAAAAGGTTTGAGGCTAAATTACCACTCCTGAATAGAGAGCCTCTCTCATTTTTGAATGGCTCTCAGAGCATTTCAGCTGCAGTACCACCTTTGGCCTGAACTGCGCCACCCCCCCCAAAATCTTTTTGAATTTTTTTTTTTTTTTTAGAAAAAAATCTTTTTTGAAAAAAATATTTTTTTAAAAATTTTTTTTGATGATGACGTCACAATCGGCAGATGACGTCACAATCGGCAGCAAATCTGGATAGCCTGTTTTGAGAACCCGTGGGATACTTTTAACCTTCGCCTTCTCAAAACCAGAGAAAGACACAACGGTCAGAAATGGGACTTTGTGAGGATAGAAGGTGCTAGTGGGACCCCAAAAAAAGGTTTTAAAATAGGAAAAGTGAAATTTCACGGTGTATCACCTTTAAACATCCCTCCAGGAGGAATTGTTTCTGATACCACTTTCTATAACTAACAAGGTTAGAAGCTATGTATTTATTGCATACTGTACTAATAAAAACATGGGGGCACATAAATCATTGGCCCATTCCCATACCCCTACTGACAATAGAAAGAACTTGATTGAACTAGAATGTATTTGTTTGATTCTCTGCCAACAACTACATAACCAATTGGTCACAATTAACATCAAACTAAAAAGGAAAGCAATACAACATAATTATTTTTAACCGTGCTGTATCGATGAAACAAAATAAGGTTGCTGTTGATCTAATTTACTGTCAATTGATCATAGGCGTATTTTAAATAGCATTATCCATGGCTAAATAATGTAGCTACAACTTACAAGGAGAATAACCGACCATGTTCTGAACTTTCCTTTGGTTCTGTGATTACATTTAGGGTTAATGTTATAAGAATAATCGAGAACAATCAATTACAAACAACGGTTAATCCACAGTTCTTTGTGTGCTGTAGTTATTTTAGAATAGGCTACTCATGGCACACACAAATCACTGATATTTTCTTGAGATGTTTCCAGAAACATTCCACTATCCATTTACTGTAGCTAAATATGACATGGTTATAGACCTTTTCATACTGGATATAAACATTCTAAATGGGCTGATTTCCTGTAGGAGTGTTTGTGAATATCAGTAGCTGACAGGACATAAACTTGCACTCAAGCTGTTACTTGCGATGCAATTCTGCTGACAAGTTCTATAATGTGAATGAAGTTCTCCCCCCCTCCCCCTCTCATTCATTAAAAATGACTGAGGCCAGAGTGAGCTAAAATAAAAACTGAAACGGAAATGTAAAATGTATGATTAATACAGGTTAATCATGATTATCGTGACATCATGACAGATTCATTAGATTGTTTAATAATGTACATTTTAATAATTACATAACACCTTGAGAATGATTTTGAATATTTAACAGTTATCTTGGTTTTTCCCCATTACCCCCAACAATAAGCTGAAGCAAGTTGATCATTACTCTGTTTTGCTGCCGTTTTGTCACTTTCACCTGTTGCTGACGTTCCTTATTATTGTACTGAGATTTGTTTCAATTTATTTCACCTGTCATGTTATTATCTGGGTCAGGTAATTGCCAGATTTTCCTCTCATTGATTGTAGCTACTGCATAGGTTAAAAAGCCCTGACAAAGTCCAAGTGGTCAAAACATGTTGGCATTTTTTCTTCCTCGTTTCCTTTTCTTAGATTTCAGAGTGCCTTGGAGTGCCTGTATTGCTTTGCCATTCATTCATTCTCTATGTAGGTTTCCCCATTTTCCAAGCTCACCCTACACATTTTCTAATATCTATCTATCAATCTATCTATCTATCTATCTGTCTATCTATCTATCTATCTATGTTGTTTGAGTATACAGGGCAACCACTTTTCTTAAAGATAAACCTTTATTGATCCCCATGGGGTAATTCAGGTGTCAGATCAGCAACAGCTGTAAGATGGGAAACAGAAGAGAGGGTACAGGTAAGAGTAGAGTCAAGAAAGACATGTCTCTCAGTCTCTAAAAACACCTTTAAATACAGAGTAAAGATTATCTTTAAAATGGGTTGTTTTCTTTGGGGATTTTATTCACCCTACTTTTTTTTTAAATTGTTTTGCTTCAGAAACATCTTACTCTGCATAATAATGCCTTTGGATTTCCTTTGAAAAAGAAAAATAACAAGAAAAAAGCCCCCACCCCTCTTCACCCTTGCAATGAAGGGAAAATGGGGTATGTTGTGTCCTGCAAAGCAGTGTGATATGAACACGGATATTTATTTGTTTTTTATCTGTTTGGTTTTAATGACACAAATGGTGCAATTTGGCCCATATCGGCATGCTGTTTTAATGGCTTTGCTTACCATCAGAATCACAATCTAATTAATTTCCAGGTACAATAATACATTCGCTATGTCCACTTGGTGCATATAACTTAAAGAACGGCTACAATATAAAGGGAGATATGCAGAGAACAGGCAAACATTGACGAGCAAGAGGTATTTCAGACATACAAATAAACAAAATGTGTGGTTGAATCTGACACACATAAAGCTACCCTGGCCCATATAAAGCCTATCCACCGTTATGTTTATCTCACGCCGTTCAAGGTACGTTGCCTCAGTTTCTAGGACCATGTATGGAGGAAGCCTGGCATGTAGACTGCTTTACACCCTAGTAGCGCATATCTTTCATCAGCATCGACAAAGAAGGTCGATCACAGCTTCTTCACAGTGTATCGTGCGTCTGGTCTCTCCTCGTGCACAATCCTGCTTAACACCCTTAGTCACTCCTCATACTGTACAAGCCACTGGTTCTCAAAGTGGGGTCTGGGGACCCCGAGGAGTCCTTCAGGGGCATTCAGCTAAATTACTTAATATAGCATTAACCCATTCAGGCCGGGTACACATTTTGGTGTATGGGAGGGGCTTACAGTACATGTACAGTATGTTGCAACATATTTGTTTTTGTAGGCTAATTTCTGATTTAGGCCTAACTATAGGTTAGGCCTAAATGGGTTAAAATCAGTTGAGCTACTTAGCCGATCTACAAATTCACAACGTTGTGGATGTACTATTTTCTAAAGATCTTGAAAAAAATACATTTGAACAACAATACAAATCGTGTATGGGGGTTCTCCGGGCATATTTTCAGATGGGGCTCAGGGGTCAATTTCGGTTCCTTGACATGAAAACGTTTGGGAAGCAATGGTATAAGCTACCTGCTAGGGCTCACGATCAGAAAATGCTATAGTCTCTCCTGACTATCCAAAAATAAGGCTAGGGCCAAATAGGCAGTGCTTTCTCTTACCAGGCCCCTCTTCTCTGAGATCATCTTCCTATCTAAATTTAAGAGGCAAGCTCGGCTCAGATTCAAAAGTAAACCGAAAACAAGGTTTGCATCAGCATTCAATCTCATTTCATCTGCCTTAAATACTAAATGATGGTTATCCATCTTAAATAATAATTTTATGTGCACATGGTTACGTACGAATTATGTTACCTTGTTTGTAAACCAAATATGTTTATATAAGTGGTTTATTTAGCTTTAGTGCATGTTTGTGAATTTTGCAAATGATACATCATGCTGGACATGATTTGTGATATTGGGCTATATAATAAACTTTGACTTCCCTGAATTACAGCTTTATAAATGAATACAGAAAAACCAAGTTAAGAGTATGGATCAAACAACGGGTAATTATTCTATTCTAGTTTCTTGGAAAATGCAGTAAAAACACAGCAGAGCAGAGATCATAGAGTGCGGAACATATTAACAACAGTTTTATAACTTGCCCTTGCTATTTGCTACCGTACTGTAGGTTTACTGTACACAGTTATGACATGTGAATACAGGGGTATTATTAAATGACCTACTAAAGCTAAGTCCACTATAACAGCTGACTGATACTGGCATGCTATAACAATGCAGACACATTAATAATTACGCTAAATCTTCATAGGCTAAATGGGAGATTCCAAGTGTGTACACCAGCCCGCACATGCACATCATAGCTATTTGTTACTCTCCTACTTTGACACGTTATTCAAAAATATGCACAGTCAATTCTGCCTCTTAAGGATAAGGTGACGTGAGACCCTGCTAAATGATCCCAGCTCTAAAGCAAATGCATTGTCTCACCTCATCGAGTGCAGATTTCTCTGCCTGCTCGGGGACAACAGGGAATAAAGCCCTTAATCCCGGCCTTGACTCACGATAGCCCCGATAGGTTTACCAGCGCCATCAATGGAAGAGTTTAACAGCTCCTGACCCAGACGTGTGACTATAGGTAAAACCATAAAAAAAACACTATCTAAATGGAAACGCTTTATGCTTAGTGTCATCAACACCACGCTGTGCTAAAACGTATGCAAATTCATCATGATATTATTTAGTACTGAGATTAGGGTGCAGGTTTTCAATGCTGCTGTTATTTATCACTGTTCACTTTTCCATGTAATTCCCTTTGCTAGCTCAGAAAAATCTCTTACTTCCAGTATCTTGTGAATTCAGGGTTAAAGAATAGGCTCGGTTTCACAACTCCTTCTAAGGGAAAATACTGTGGACCACACAGCTGTAAATCTCAGAATATGAGGGGCCATACCACTGTGACAGCACATGGGACTTGCGATCATGAGTAATGTTATTGTTTGGACCATATGGTTTGACTACTGTGGAGCTGAGCATGTCCTGTAATAACAGCTCATTAAAATAAAAATAATAACAGTCAGACGTATTTGAGACAGTGACAGTTTCCTTCATCTACAACCAGCCAACAGTCAAGGATGTGTAAACCATATCCTACATAATATTGAATTATTATAGTCTGCCTAGCACAATATCATCCATGCAGACGAGACATTAATTGAATAACCAACTCTATTTCAGAGAGCCAATGGACTGATTATTACCATAAATCTACACATTTAGCAGTGGTGGAAAAAGTACTTAGATTTTGTACTTAGTAAGCATCAATAGGCATACTGCAATATAGAAATAGTCTGTTACAAGTGAAAGTCCGGAATTCAAAATGAAGGCCTACTCGAGTAAAAGTATGAAAGTGGTATCAAAATTTAGCCTGTAAGTACAAAAGTAGAAAGTACTCATGCAGAATGTAAATTCACAAGTTTTCAAATGTATAACAATATTTGAAAATAGCAGATCTACAAACAACGCAACACGACTCATTAAGAGCTTGTTTTCAAATGGCCAAAATAAGTGGTTTATAGTGTATGTTTTGTATTTAAACTCTACAAAGTAACTAGTAACTATAGTTTTCAAATAATTGTAGTGGAGTAAAAGTAGTTGCCTCTAAGATGTAGCCTAAATGGAGTAGAAGTAAAGGGAAATACTCCAGTTGTATACAAAAGAAAATACCTCAAAATGGTACTTGAGTAGCCTACAGTACAGTAAATATAGTTAGTTACTTTACACCACTGATGTTTAGTTTCTAATAACACCAACCAAGGAAGGAGGCACCAGCCCTAGTGGGGACTGGGAGGCATGCATGCGGAAAGTAGGAGCGCTTGCGCACAGCGTGAGGTTCCGTTCCCACCATTGGGCAAAACTGTGGTCCTCAACTGATGATGAACATCCTCTCATTCATTCATTCGCGGTAGGACAGGTGCGTGTGCGTGTGCAATAAACTACTCACGACACGGCGCACGTCAGAATACACCTACAAAAAAAAGTCAGGGAGGTCTACTACCCCTCTACTACCAACGGTCCTCTTACTTACCTCCCGAGTCGCTGCTTCTGTCCCCCCGGCGCGTGTCCTTGTTTCTGTACGGCGCGTTTATGCACGAGCGCTGTCTTGGTACCACAAACCAGACCGTTGCATTTTACAGCGAAACGCAGGAGGTTTTCTGGCGGCGCAGGGTGTCAGCTTGTTGGGGAGTGTCAGGTGTTTGCTCGGCTCAGTGCGTCACCTGCTGTCTGTCGGCGGAGCGTCCGGGACCTGGAGGTTGGGGCACAGGGGTGCAAGAGAGCGTCTTTATCTGCGTCTCCTCCGAGATGCGAGCGAATGCTTTGGTCGGACGGACTGGCACACCGTGGTGTGGATACTTTACTCCCGACAGCGCTCCTCCCCTTTCACTTTGCTTTTTTCCTCCTTCCATACAAGCCCTACAGCGCCTCTCACTTGCCAGTGCGTGCAAATGCATAGCCTAATGTTCACACACTCACAGAACTAAAGACTACTGTTGCGGTCTTCCTTCCAGGCTGGAATGTTGCGTTCTCCATTCTTCCAGCTCATCACTTGACAGCTGTGTTTGTGTGGATGTGCCGGTTTAGATTGAAATATAAATAATAAATAGGCCTAAATGTTTTTTATTTTTATTTTATTGATTGAAGAATGTATTAGAAGTTTGCAATAGAAAAAAGTACAGTTTCATGACAGTACAAATCACTGGTACAAGGTCAACTAAAAGGAGATCCTAGAAAGCCAACTTGGCTTATTTCCACAGGAACCACGCTTTCATTATCTCATATAACATTGAAAGACAGACGGATAGAACATAGTAGCCTACTTTAATAACATCAATTTCAAAAGCAGAAAAAGCATAACAAATATCAAAATAATACAAAGGCAGAAAAAAGGGAGGGTGGGAGCATGGGGGCTTAGACTATTTACAAGTCACGGGTGTCACTTATTTCTGTCTATTTTAACAATATTAGCTAGTTTGTTTTTAAAAATATAGACAACCATTATATTAGTATAATTGTAATAATGCAACCACTTAAAGAGGTAGTGCCATATCCTTGCCAGCTCATTTAAAGCCCTTCGGCAACCATTTATGTCTAAAAGTCATTAGGTGAACTGCAGCACCGGATTCTTTGTGACTGGCCATTAATCAAGGTGACTCAACAGACTGAAAAAATAAGAATAGGCTATTTTGTATGTGTAGACAGTGTAGTCCACAGTTTTCATCATCTAGGACTCATACTTAATAGGCTACTTTTCACATCCACTCAGCACCGCTAAAGCTTCTCTGTACAATGCCAATGTGGATGTGCCTGTCTGAGGTCGCCAGGTTGGTCACATTGTGCATTGTTCAACAGTGAACCCTGAGGTTACCCACTGCCTAGTTTTTAAATCCCATTGTAAAAATGGCACTCATTTCTCTTCACTTGTCCTCCTGTAGGCTATCTTTGTGAGCAGCCAAGAAGCACAGTTCTGCAGTGCAATGTAGTTGCTCAGTAAAAGGAGACTAAATTATCCCTGTTGCAAGGAGTTAATAGAATACAGTCAGTTTGTATTCGGTTTTCCAACTTAACAATTCCATTTGTTTGGGGGATTTTATGCCTTTATTGATAGTACAGTACTTAGACTGACAGCCACAGGAAATGGGAAGCGAGATGGACAGTAGCGCAGCAAAGGTCGTTGTGATTGTGATTCGAATCCGCGACACGCTGTCTGGCTGGCATTGCAGCCTAAGGTGCCCGGACCACTGCGCTGGCAGCCCGGGCCAAGTTTAAGACATCTTGAACCCGTTTTCGGGAACGTACCCCAAGCCTGCTTTGTCAACAGGCCCCTGAAAAGCCCCCAGACTCCACAGACACCAACATCCTGTTCGTTTACCAATGGAGGCATTGGTAAAGGCACAACTGGGTAGGAAATGAAAGTTATTGATTGCAACTTTAAATCTACAGCAGTGGCTGTTAACACTTTGACTGCCAGACCCCCCCGGCCCCCCACCCTGACCAATGCCACCATTAGGTCCCATTCATTCTGCCCCGATTCCAGGGAATATATTGAAAATGATCCGATATTCACATCGGAACAAAAATGGGAGGTTTTGGTAAAAGAGGAAAAAAAGTGAAAAAAATATTGTACCATCGTCTAGTTTCAAGGGGGCAAAGTGAAAAAGTATGAAATGACTCAGAAGGTGGAAATTGCCTTACATTTTGATAGAACTATGCACTGTGAATTCACTGTGTTTTTACCTGGTCTAGAAGGTCAGGAAGACAAAAAGTCAGAAAAGCGATGTCAACCTTTTATTTTATGGCAACATCGAACCCTAACCCTGGTGAGTACCTCACACATCCAGCATGAACATATTTATGTTCAACAATATTTACAAATATTTCCAAAAAAAAAATCACAAATATGACTTCACAAAAATAAAATATAACTGGATAAAAGTAAAATAAAATAAATGTGCAGCAAGTAAAGAATAAATAAAATAATATAAAAGTCAAAAAAAGGCATTCAACAAGCCAACATTCAGGAGTCAAAGGCACCACAAATCAAGGTCAAAGATGGTACTGTTCACCGTGTGTGTGTGTGTGTGTGTGTGTGTGTGTGTGTGTGTGTGTGTGTGTGTGCGTGCGTGCGTGCGTGTGTGTGTACCTCAGGTGCCTCAAAATGGCCTGGTACCTGTTCCTTGCCATTGTTCTGGGAAAGTACGGCATGGCAATGTTTTTTTGACCACTGCATGGCAATCTCCGGCTTGTGAACGATAGCTGTGAGGAAGAGAAGTCCCAGAAAGTTCTTCAGCTCCCCTAGAGTGACATTGGTCCAGGCAGCGAACCTACAGTGTGTATGACCTATGCCTGACTCCTCCGCTCTCGCTATCTCCGCCATCATACTGTCCTCTGCGTTGTCATTGGTCTGGTTGCAGATCGGGCTCCCATCCTTCCTCCATCCAGTCAGACTCCACGGGCCCTGTATATGATAGAAATAAATACAAAATACTAAATGAACGTGCTTCTGTATAATTTGTATGTTCTTTAGCAAAGGCTGTCGCACAAAAGTAGTGAAAACAGCAGATCTACAAGCGAGGCGTTGTGTGCTTGTAGATCGGCTGTTTTCACTAGTCTAAATAATTTCAAATGTATATATGTATATATACGTGGCCACTGAATTCTATAGGCTCTGCTTTGATACAAATTTGATACAGATTTGAGATCGATTTGATAGATTATTATGTCACACACACACACACACACACACACACACACACACACACACACACACTGATTGTATTACTAAACTATCTATCTAGGTATACACACACAATAAAAAACTAAACTATAAAGAAATGTATTCTTACTGGAAGAAGTTGGAGGAACTTCATACACCTACTACAAACCATGGATTGACATCTAGACCTACTGCACATACAGTATGAAACAGAGCTGATACCTTTATGTACTATGAGGAAAATAATGCTGCTATTTGTACCCTGTATATATATAAAATGACAATGCGACATAGCTCTGTTTGAACAATGCTGTACCCCCTCCAACTGTATATTTTCAACTGTTTTTTTTATTGTATTTGTGATACTTGCTTTGGCAATGTAAACGTATGTTTTCTCATGCCAATAACGCTCCTTTGAATTGAATTGTATATTACCAAATGCACCCTACGTGGAAAAAAAACAATAGCAGGTCAGGCTTATTGACATCGGTTATTGATTGATTGAAGAATGTATTACAAGCTTGCATTAGAGTAGACCTACAGATTCATGGCTCATTTCCACAGGAACACACTTTATGCATATCATACAGTGGTGTGTTCTAGACTTTTTTTGAGGGCATACGATCAGCTACTATTCGTTTGGCCAGGGCAGACGCTATAGTACATAATCCCTATCAAATACGCTACTTTGAAAGGTTCACGAGGGCAGACGCCGTTCATATTTTATTGTTCCTCCATCACGGAGGTATAGAGGCCGGCGCCTGGCGGCGCCGTGCCTGCGAGGGTGTCCCAAGTCGGGCGAGGTGTGGAGGGTAGTCCCCGGTGCTAAGGAGGTTCCAGCGACCCCCTGGGCTAATCCTACCTGCCCCTGCCTTTTATTTTCCGACAGCAGACGCCGTATACGTGCGTTATAGGTAGAACACACCACTGATCTCATATAACATTGAAAGACAGACGTAAAGAACAAAGTGAATCGTAGAGGTAGGGGGAACTTTGTAACGCTTACCGGGTTCGCTGATCACAGCTCAGCAGTGCTTCCTACAGGGCGCGGGAAGAGACCGCACCGATCGGTGGTCTGCCTCGGGCAGCATGCATGTCACCGCCGGAGACTGCGGGCTTGTTGTCCAGAGTTAGACTGTCCACGGGGCATGGCGCGGGGAGAAACCGCCGCGATCGGTGGTCTGCCACGGGCAGCATGCATGCCGCGCCATCGGCGGAGGCTGGGGGCTGAGTGTCCACGGCCACGGGGCATGGTTCGGCTGCCTGCTTGGTCTCCATGTGCGGCCATGACTTGCTCTCTGATCAGCGGAGCAACGGTCCGGTAACTTTTTTACAAAATGGACGCCCCCAACCTACAAAGAAACTAGCCCTTCCCTTCCCCCACTCCTCCTAGGTAAAACCTCTACCTTCCGATCTCTCTCTCTATCTCTATCTCTCTAAATAATACGACATCTAGTGATTTTATAACTAATTCTAGCTCATTCTCTCAATATATCTCTCTCTCCCTCTGATTGCTGTGTGACCGGTTACGGTAAAAGTCACTGAACTCTTTGAGACCCTTGTTTCTGGGGGGAACCGGCCAACCAGCATGCTTGAATTTGGTCAAATGAGCGTGTGATGTCATGCAGGGGCGTCAATTGGGTATGGCAGGGGTATGCAGCTGCCATACCTTGACAGGGGGAAATAATAAAAATGTACTTTTCATCGTGCCTGTTGCTAAGGTATGGCAACATGACTGGTGTCTTCACCAGACACCAGTCATGTTGCCATACCTTAGCTTGTTCTGAACTGACGCCACTGAATTGTCATGCATGACGACCGTCCCATCGTCCAAAAGGGCTGTATCTTGGTTACCGCATAGATCCAACACTGTACTACTGTAATATGAAAAAAAAGGGTCGGGCGGTATATCCCTCCCTACTTTTTAATTGGCAAGATTGCGCAGGAAGTGGCGGGCGGTATATCCCTCCCGTGGCAGTCAAACTGTTAATAGCATCCTTGATAAAACTGAAAGAAAAATAATGAATAATGAGTCACTGTGCTGTGCTCACATAATTAGCCTATCAAAATAACACTGTATTGCAGAAAAACATGACAGCTATAGAATAATTTGTTTCTCCCACTCCCAGCCTCACATTCCTTTGAACAGATTGTTCAAGGGAATAGTTCTCAATCTAGTACTCTCATGTTCCACAGGGTCTTCCCATAGCTGTATTTCCTGCTTTTAACTTATTTGCTGCCATTTAACAATACCTTCGTACTCTCATATGCCCCTGTCTCCATAGACTTCCATGTAATTCATAGTGCACGGATCATGCACACCCATGCCTAGATAATGCACCACGTGTGTCCACATTGCTCACAGCTTTCAAACAAAAAAATCCGAATGGAAATCCGTGCAGGCGTTCATGATATAGCAGCCATTATGTTTTCCTAAAATGTAAACAAAGATGGCTGCCATGTTTGAAAGATGGGGTTGCTTTTTTTTTCAAAAACGGGAAATTCTCGGGTTCCTCGGGCATGGCAGGGCCGTACAACGGGATTTTTTCAGGGCTCCTCGGCCATAGCAGCAAATGAGTTAATTGTCTTCTTGTATAAAAATGACAGCTTAATGCTTACCTACTGTGCAGTGACATCATTGATGGGGAATCCAAGTCAATAGAAACGTCATGCTTTCTATTCCTGGAAAGTTAGCATGCTCGTGTTAATACAAATAAAATAAAAATCTTGTTTGAAAAAGAAAATCTGCCTAACGACGATGTCACTGGTAGGCAGGTTACTAAAATGTCCACAGCCCTCATGAGACAGACAGAGTAGAAAATAATTGTACCATTTCATCAGGAGCATTAGTGAGGAATTATAAGAAGATATGTTGTTGAAAATGGGTGAAGTCGTCCTTTAAAGAGGTGGTGCCATAGTTTTGTACTTTTTTTCTGTTTTGTATGTGTCTATGGAGTTAGCATTACTCTAATAGACCCCCAGCCCCCAGGTGTGGTTATAATATGCAAATGTGTTTTCCCAGCTTATTTTTGGTTTCTTCCTGACTCGACCAGCTCAGCAGAAGGGTATAGGGTGTGCCAAATGTAGTTCTAAGAGCGGCCATTTCTTGGGTAAACACAGCCTTACACAGGTGTTCTGATTAGACTATAGCATTAGTTCTATGCAATCAAACAATTGAAACACCTGTGTTTTTCCCCAAGAAATGGCCGCTAAGGACTACAATGAGGTAGGCGCTGGCACACACTATACATGCCAAAGCACCCATGTGCACTTCTCGCCCTTTACTGGTATTTATACTATGCATACAAGTAGTGTACAATATTGTATAGTCCTTGAGTAAATGTACTGCACCACTGACCAGCATGTTGATGAGCATTAGCATTTGGGTGGATTATTCCTTTAATAGGACTGACAGGCTAGGCATAAACTACTGTACCACAGTGGTAACACTTTACTTAATGGTAAAACAGGTAGTTCCTATGGTGAAACAGTGGTTGCTATTTCTAACTAGAAAAATGCAATTGGAAATTGCAAGTGTGGTTGCCGTGACGCGAGTCACACTTGCAAATGAATTCCGTCTTATCACTTGACTTTTCCCCATTCAAGTCAATGGGGAAAATTAATTAACTCATCAATAAATGATTGGCCATATGGAGATCTTTGTGTCAGTCCTTGTCCCTTTTATGCCAATATATGGAGATCACTGATGTCATCAATATTAAGCCCTATTAATGCCCATATATGGACATACTGTGTCAGTCGCATGTGGTCTATGACATCAGACATTTATGATGTCAGTCATCTCCATATTTGTGAAAAAGGTTTAATTTTTGCATTTTCCCTTTCAAGTCAATGGAGAAAAATAATTTACTAATACATTTATACAAATTAAACTATATATAACGTATCTCTTAGCAAACCATGCACCCAGATGTGTCCCGATGAAGCCAGTTGATTTGACATATAGCCCAACTGCGTGCCACCAAAACGGTGGGAGGAGTAGCGCTGCAAAATAATCTGGAAAGATGGATGGAAGGAATAAAGTCGGACAAGTACAAGTGTAAGTGGTTGGTGGGGTCTAATAGGCGGTCGCTAGGGTAATACAGCAGTCACTATGGTCTAACACACATGCTAGGGTTTAATGTGTTGGTAGCTAGGATCTCATATTCGGTTGCTAGGGTAAAACCCATGGTTGCTTAGGTAAAACTGGCCGTTGCTTAGGTAAAGTTTGCTATGGTAAACATTAAAGCTATACTGTGTAACTTTTTCAATTAAACAAATCTTAAATTTGATCTATAACTATTAATAAGTAGCTAAAGTTTTAGAACACCCACTCCGTTAATCTCAGCCCCGAAAGGCTTCTCAAAATATCTTTTCTGAGGTCCGGATTTCGCGGCAAAATTACGTCATCTGCATCCTTCCGTATAGGCCTACGTTGTCTCCCGGATCATACACTACCGGCCAATCACAGCACGGATCATACACTACCGGCCAATCACAGAGCGTCTTGCCGTCTTATCAGGAAGTAGCTTGAGTAAGCCTGACTTACTTAACCATGACTTACTGTATAAAAAGATGACGTGACGACAAATCACTTCAGTTGATCAGCATCTGAAGGAGATCGGGCACAGCACTGAGAGAAGCATGGCACCTGCAACTAAACATGGAGGTGTAATTAATGTACAAGAATGTACACTACAAGAATGTACACTGTTCTTTTTGAAGTTGTATACAAGTCTTATACAGGACGACCTGAAGGAGAGTGGAGATGAAATCACTTCAGTTGATCAGCATCTGAAGGAGGACGAGCACAGCACTGATAGCAGCATGGCACCTGCAACTAAACATGGACGTGCATTTAAATGTACACTGTTCTTTTTGAAGCAGATGGATACAAGTCGTATACAGGACGACCTGAAGGAGATTGGAGTTGGCAAACGGGGAGAAGAATGGGCCTGGCTGTACTTGAGGTCAGCATATGTTGACGCTGAAGTCAACTGGACCAACACTGGACAGGAAACAGGTAAGCCCTATGACGTCACAGTGGTCCATACCGATGGAGTAACCCAGTACATAGAGGTCAAAGCAACCAAGTCAGCCAGCTTCAGCTATCAAACCAGGTTTGTTGCAACACACAACCAACTCAAACACGCGAGAAACAATCTGGCCAACACTGAGTTCTACTTCGTCGTCAATGTACAGGCAGACACACCAGAGCTGTACCATGTGACCAACTGGCGAGATCACTGGGCAATTCAACGACCGGAAGGTAAAATGCCAAAGAAGATGCGTTTTGAAAAGGAGTTACTGAGATTAGACCCACTAGGCCTACTTGACGACGATGCAAGTCGGGAAAGCATTGGGAATGCATACCCACCCGATTATGCCATACCCATTGCACTCGTACCCGTTGTACTCGTACCCGTTGTATTCGTAACCGCTGTATTTGTACCGTTGTATTCGTACCCCTTGTATTCGTACCCACTGTACCCATCTGTCTGTCTGTCCCCCTTTTGATGGTAAAGTATCATAATCATCATTACGTGTCCATGGCTAATGTGTGTGTATGTGTGTGTGTGTGTGCGTGTGTGGGGGGGGGGGGCATATTGTGTATTGGCATCAAAACACATACTGTACTGTAGTGGTGCTGTGCCGTGTCGTGTATTGTCGGGCTAAACACTGGTATGGAAATTCGGCTTTAGAGTACCAAAGTTTTGCGTTTTCAAAACCTTTTTCTAAGGTAACAGATGTACAAGCTCACAAGGTACACTGTAGATTGGCTTTTTTTGAATAGCCAGGTCTTAAAGATGGGCTGCCCATGATACCCCCTCCTCCCCCCTAAAACATGATGATCAGGTTGTATGATTATACTAGGAGGAATATTCTTTCCAAAAAAGTGTACAGAAAGTGTTTTATGTAGCTACCCACACCCACCAGTTCATTAAGTATGCCTGGTTGTCAGATGGGTGGTGATCCATCTGAAGTTAGGCACACCCACAGTGTTGGGTGTATGGTAAAAGGGGAAGGGTTCAGGAAGTAACCAAAAATACACAGGGAAGACACATTTGCATATTACCCACCAGGTGGTCTATTAGAGTAATGTTAACTCCATAGACACATTAAAAACAGAAAAAGTGAATGCCGATCACTCACATATATTTTGGTCATGTAAGAAAATACAGACATTCTGGGACAGTGTTCTAAGTATATTGGAGAAAATCATGGGTTATAAGATCATTAAGGACCCCACGGTATTATATCTTGGCCTGATACCCGAAGACACAGTTGGAGAAGAGGACATTCACCTGTTTAAAATCCTGACACTGGCGGCTAAAAAAGCAATCACAAGAAGGTGGTTGAAAGAGGCCCCTCCTAGTGAGGAACATTGGTTGGACATTGTGGAAGAAATCAGCCTCATGGAAAAAATTACGTATAACCTGAGGACCAAAGCAGAGACTTACGAAAAGCGATGGGAAAAATGGCATTTGTATAAGAGCAAATAGTGTCTTCGCCCCCCCCCCTTCCTGTGTTGTTGTTGTTTTTGTTTTGTTTTTTTGTTATTGTTGTTCATGTCCCTTTCAGGTTTTGCTGAATGTGGTTTTCTGCCTTGGCAGTTTGTTGTTTGAAATAAATAAAAAGTTTAAAAAACAAACAAAAAAAAAACAGAAAAAGTACAAAACTATGGCACTACCTCTTTAAGTGGTTAATGTATGTTTTGTATTAATAATGATCAAATCTGTAAAGTAACATGTAACTAAAGCTGTCAAATGCTGTAATCGTAATGGAGTTAAAAGTACAATGTTTTCATGTGAGATGTAGTGGAGTAGAAGTACCAAAAATAGAACGTGAAAGCTATACTGTGTAACTTTTTCAATTAAACAAATCTTTTGATATAACTATTAAATCGCTAAAGTTTTAGAACACCCACTCTGTTAATTTCAGCCCCGAAAGGCTTCTCAAAATATATTTTCTATGATCCGGGCCAGGGTCCGGATTTCGCGGCAAAATTACATCATCTGCATCCTTCCGTATATGTTGTGTCCTGGATCATACACTACTGGCCAATCACAGCGTGGATCATACACTACCGGCCAATAACAGCGCGTCTTGCCGTCTTCTCAAGAAGTAGCTTGCCTCAACATAACAACAGCATTTACTCTGGTGTAGGAGTCGTACCCTAATACGACCGTAACTCCCAAACGCCTGGTCGTAGAGGGACGCGAGACCCCTCTAAGGATGCGTCTCAGCGAGGCGCATCCGTAGTCCGCGGCCCGGTCTGTGGCGGCCCCAGGTGAAATACGGACGAAAAAAGCAGATGCGACTGCGGTTTTCTGTAAAATACCTGCAATACCGTCCGCTACTGACCAGTTGTTGAGCAACTTACACAGTATAGCTTTAAGTAAAAGTATCATTCAGTATTAAGCCAATATCTTGGAATGACCATATGTGGACAGCGGACATACATACTGTGTCAGACTCATTTGGTCTATGTGGACATCTATGAGTCATATTTGCGAAATGTTAAATTTGAGCATTTTCCCATTCAAGTCAATGGAGAAAATTAATTCACTAATAAATTAATATAAGTAAACTATATAGGCCTATAAGATAACGTTATTAGAAAAAGATCACCCAGATGTGTCCCGATGAAGCCAGTCAATTTGACATATAGCCCAAGTGCGTTCCACCAAAACTATGGGAGGAGTAGCGCAGAAAAACAAATTATCTGGAAAGATGGATGGAAAGATATGGAAGGAATAAAGTCGGACAAGTACTCTGGTTGCCCTGTGAGGGCAACCACAATAATAAGTGGTTAGTAGGGGCGCCCGCTGGCCTAGTGGTCAAGGCGCATACCACATACTAGGCTATGATGCGTGCTGGCGTCACCGGTTCGATTCCCGATCCGACCGACCTTTGCCACATGTCATTCCCCATCTCTCTCCCCATTTCCTGTCAGTCTACTATCCTATCAAATAAAGGCATAAAAAGCCCAAAAACAAATCTTAAAAAAAAAAAAAAGTGTTTAGTATATGGTGGTCTAATAGGTGAAGTGTTGTCCTGGGTGTTTTAGCGAAGGTTGTGTATGCTTCCCTGTGTTAGCTGATCTGAGTGAGGCACTTGCATGGAGGGCCCTGCCCCTGAATGGCATGGCCAGTGTATGGAAATCCAACCTCCCCTGTCAAATCAAACTCGGCTTCTTATGTGCGACGGTAGAGTCTGTTCTCCTATATGGCAGTGAATGCTGGACCCTGAAGCCAACTCTGCAGAAGTCTCTAGACGGGTGCTACACCAGAATGTTACAGTACGTGTAGTGCTCAACATCAGCAAGAGTACACACGTCACCAACAAGAATCTGTATGGTGGAATAGTAAGGGTGAGATATAAAATAGCAGCCAGGAGAATGAGACTTGCAGGACACTGCCAAAGACACCAAGAGCTGCCAGCCAGTAAACTGGTGCTGTGGGAACCAACACATGGGCACCGGTCACGATGACGTCCCATACTAACATACGTGGATATACTCAAGAAAGACGCAGGAGCGCAAAGCACCAACGAACTGGCCAGATGTATGGAGAACCGGGATGACTGGAAGCAGTGATGGACTCCCAGCACCCTTTACAGGGAGTTTAATTTGACTGGAAGCAGTGATGGAAGGCTCGTCTGAGGACGACCTAGCGAGAGTGAGCGGGAGGGGTTCTAGTGTTGGATCAGGCTTTGAAGGTATGGGGTGCCATGCCTTTGGTTGCTTTGTAGGCCAACATCAGTGTTTTGTACTCTGTGCGGGCAGCAACTGGGATCAAGTGGAGGGCTAAATGCCTAAATTGAGTCTGAAGAGGTGAGTCTTCAGATTAAGGCAGAACAATATAATGATATAAGTACCAAGTCAGAATGGACTCCCAGCACCCTTTACAGGGAGTTTAATTTATTCACAACCTTAGAGGTGACAACAGATAGGGATGAGGTGACAACAGATAGGGATCCTTTATTCCATCAACTATTGGATTTTTAAATGTGATTATCTGTAGATACAGTGGCCACCTTTTTCTTTCTTTCTTGTTGCTTCTTCTGATTGTTCTGATGATGAAGTGACAATGACAACAGTGACGTTCACGCAAATGTGTGTTTATGTGTGTATGTATGCTGTTGCAAGTCAAGTTTCCCTGAAGCTTTATCTTACCGTTAACAATAGCAGATCTACAAACTCACAAGGTTGACAGCTTGTAGATCGGCTTTTTTGGGGCAAAGAGATTTACTGTAGCAGGGGGGAAATGATAGACCCCTGGAGCAGAGTATATAGGGTTTAAGTGGTTTAATGTTAAGTCAGTGGACTATTGAATCGAGGCAGAATGAAGCAGAAAAAGAACACACAAAATCATACCTTCTAAGGAAAAACAAAACACACAAACTGATATACTGTTTTGGGGAATAAAATGTGTGAGCATGATTTGTGTGTGTTTTCTGCTAAACATGATTTGTGTGTGTTTTCTGCTAAACTAAAGCCTCTTTTGCTCTTTGTTACCGAGGCTATCGGTGGTTAGAAAGCCCTTGATATTACTTAAGCCTTTTTGGGTGCACTGTATGTGACGAAATCTGGAGTCTGTAAACAACAGTAATTGGGCTCAGGGGGCAGGGCAGGGCAAAAATATACAAATCATATGGCTACCATTCCGTTGTGTTGTTCGGTCATTATTACTCATTCATTAAGCCAAGTAGACTTAAAGATGCAAACTGTAACTTTTACTGTATGTCCTACCCAGGACTCAAACCTGGGTCGTTTTCGGGAACGCAAATGATCAACTAGAAAAGAAAATTTCTACGAAATTTTAAGTGTGCCTGCAGCTCGCTAAGTGTGTGCAACCTTGTATGTGTTAACATTAGCATATTTGTTAGCATTAGCATTTGTTAGCATTAGCATGTGTTAGCATTAGCATTTGTTAGCATTAGCATTTGTTAGCATTAGCATTAGCGGTTACGTTTTGCGCGTTTGTGGTGCCCCCTATGGGTCGAAGTGGAAATGCTTTTGGGTATATGTTCAGTATAGCGCCCCCCACTTGTGGTTAAAATTTGGTGTTGACTGGATGTTTCGTTTGTGATTTATGGCTACTTCTTACAAAACGGGCTCCTCCCGCTAACTTTGGAACCCTGTTACGGAAGAACGGTATGGACTATCAAAATATCGTTTAAATATGTTTATCGCATGAGTCCATAGATCGTGTGTATCGATTTTTGTGACATTTGGAGAAAATATGTAGGAAAAGGAGCAAAAAGTGTGTTTTGAAGAAAATTCAAAATGGCGGAAAATCTATCCTGACGCAAATGGGCGTGGCCTATATGAGGAGATGCGTCATGACCCAAGGAATCCAGGGAAAAATGAATTTTTATTTTCCGACCCACGGTTCAAGAGTTACAGGCCGAAAGGTAAAGTGGACTGTTATAGCGCCACCATGAGGCCAACTGACGAAATTATTTTTTATTTAATCCTTGATATCATTATAAATCTCCTCTCCAAGTTTTGAAACTGTAGCCCCTATGGTTTGCGAGAAAAAAAATATTGAATGTGAGTTTTTGCGATTCCCATTATAAGTCAATGGGTAAAATTAATTCACTAATAAATTAATATCAATTAAACGATACAACTTTTCTCTTAGAAAAGTAATAGCACACCATTCCCGGCCGAGCCGCACGTTTTGATGTATATATTGCGGCGGTGGCGTAAATCGTGCGGCACTTATTACGTGCCGAAATTTGCAAGAACATTACCGACTTACTTACTTAAAGGAGCTATAGTCAACTTTTTCTTGAAAAACGGATGCTAAAATAAAAATGTTTCGAAAATATTTTATAAAAAAATAAGCTTCATATATGTGTTTCAATTAAAAAATGACCACAAAAAGCGGAAAAATAATGATAAAATAATCATTTTGGTCCTTTGTTTACATTTACAGGGCCCGTAAATGTAAACAAAGGGCCAAAATGATTATTTTATCATTATTTTTCCGCTTTTTGTGGTCATTTTTTAATTGAAACACATATATGAAGCTTATTTTTTTTATAAAATATTTTCGAAACATTATTTTTATTTTAGCATCCGTTTTTCAAGAAAAAGTTGACTATAGCTCCTTTAAGTATGGCGGATTACAATAAGTGTTCTGCTATTGCATAGCAGGCACACTTAACTAAAGGCCCAGTTGGGAAGAGATTACAGGACATACATTTCTCAACTAGAATTGACAGAGTGCCTGCAGCTCGCTAAATGCGCGACCTCGTGCGGCGGTTCGGACCGTGAGACCGTCCGCCGAGTTGTCCGTGTTTCGTCGTGAGAGGGTCGGTCCCCGTGAAAAACGCGTTCTGGCACGAAACGGTTACGTTTCGCGCGTTTGTGACGCCCCCTAGGGGTCGAAGTGGAAATGCTTTTGGGGATTCCTTGAGTATGCCACCCCCGACCTGTGGTTGAAATTCGGTGTTGACTCGACCTATTGTTTGTGATTTATGGCTATCGTTTGCGAAACGTGCCCCTCCCGCTAACTTTGGAAGCGCGTTACGAACGAACGGTACGGACTATCGAAATATCCTTTGACTATGTTTATCGCATGGCTTCATAGATCATGTGTACCGGTTTTTATGACATTTGAAGAAAATATGTTGGAAAAGGAGCAAAAGGTGTGTTTTGGAGAAAATTCAAGATGGCGGAAAATCTATCCTAGCGCAAATGGGCGTGGCCTATATCGGGAGATGCGTCTTGACCCAAGGATTCCAGGGAAAAAATAATTTTAATTTTCCGACCTACGGTTCAACAGTTACAGGCCAAAACGTAAACTGGGCTGTTATAGCGCCACCATGAGGCCAAATGACACTATTATTTTTTATTTAATCCGTGAAATCATTATGAACCTCCTCTCTAAGTCTTGAAACTGTAGCCCTTATGGTTTGCGAGAGAAAAATAATTGAATGTGAGTTTTTGCGATTCCCATTATAAGTCAATGGGGAAAATTAATTCACTAATAAATTAATATCAATTAAACTATAGAACCTTTCTCTTAGCAAGTTACTAGCACACGATTCCCGAGTAAGCCGGTCGATTTGACATATGGTGCGAGTGTGTGGTGCAAAAACTGTGGGAGGAGTAGCGTGCCAAACTTTGGGGAATCGTATGGACAGAAAGAAAGAAAGAAAGACATAAATATGAGCGATAACAATAGTTTGCCCATGCTATGCATAGGCACACTTAATAAGAGCAGGCTGCAGCTAACCAAATCCAACCAGCACAGTTCACTCATTCACACGATGTTTTGTATGGATTGCAGATTTAAAATATGTCATATATAACACTTACTTTACAGTTCTTAATTAAAGTAATTTACACTAGAAACTGAAAGTGATCTGGACACCTGGAATAAGACCTGTGAGGTGTGTGTGTGTGTGTGTGTGTGTGTGTGTGTGTGTGTGTGTGTGTGTGTGTGTGTGTGTGTGTGCGTGCGTGTGCGTGTGCGTGTGTGTGAGAGAGTGTGTCTGTGTGTGTGTGTGTGTGTGTGTGTGTGTGTGTGTGTGTGTGTGTGTGTGTGTGTGTGTGTGTGTGTGTGCGCGCGCGCGCGCGAATTCAAGAACTGCAGTTAAGGACTCTAGGAAGCAGGGAGATAACTTTCTTTGCATAAATCAAGGACCATACAAACGTTGCTCTATTAAAAGACTTCTTCCTTTATAGGTTTATAACCCTATAGCAGTGTCACAGCAGGTTTTTAAAGTGGGGTCCACCAGGGGGTGACCAGGGGACCAATTAGAAGGGAGAGGACAGGGCCTGGGCTGTGGTCCAGCGGTCCAAGCACCTAGAAGTGTAACCTGACAGCGCATTGCGAGTTTGACTCCCGTCTCCGACGAACTTTGCTGTGTGTCTCTCCCCAACTCTCTCTCACTGTTTCCTGTCTGTCTCTATTGTGACCTATATGTAAAGACCAATAATATCAGCTGGGCAGACTGGAGGTAGCTGTAAATGTTTTTCTTTTACATTGATTGTTTGGATCATAAAATAAAGAATATCATACTATAAGCCTCAAGCTTTCTTTACTAATGGAATGTTATGCTGTTATGAAGTATAACGACATGGGAAACTGAGAAATGAGAAAGACATGAATAGCGTAATAACAAGGAATGGCTTCTTGGGCATCTGCTACTAAATACATCTGTGACACTACCCAATTAAGCTAGCTATATTAAATGAGCAGGTTTGTGCTGGAGCTGGGTACTTTCACAGCTGCCATCTAGTCCTTCAAAGCATTGTTATTGTGCTGTGCCTGGTTTTGTAACCTTCCCCTCTCGTATTTATATAAAGACGTATATAAACGTATCATGGGGCCATGACAAAGCCAGCACCAAAAACATTAAAATGTATATCTGCAGTGCCCATTTAATCAAAGACGGTTTTAATAGCTTCCATCAGCAAGCATCTGGAAAAAGCCAAAGACAAGACAACCCTTTGTTGCATCTTGTTTAATTTCTGACTAACTATGTATGCCCTGGCTTTATGTCCCTAGGGTTCTTGAAGTTTCCTATATGAGTGTAAGGTCCACACAGCCCTTAATCACAAACTAAACTAGATAGAGAAACCATAATCCTGTGCTTAATTATAAGTATGCATTGATTTGCTTGCAGAACTTGGTGGTTAATTAACAGGACAATAATGTGAACAGAGGATCTCTGTGATTAATTCAATTATGCTTCATGTCAATCAATCTATTCTGGTCCCTATTTGGTAAATATAGCCATACTCCAAGCTCACACGATGCATTATGACAGGTAGGTATGACCCCCCCCCCCCCCCTGCAGGTTAGGTGAAAGTGTACTTGGCGATGTATTTGGTGAATTATTCTATAGTTATGTTAATGCAATGTTATGAAAGCCTTAACAGAAAGGCTCCATACTGTCCTCAACATTACTACTTCTGCGATAGCTAGGTCAGTTTGAAGGGATTTATGTATTGTCCCACCACCTCTCTCTGATCTCATGATAATTATCTTGAATTAGGGATATGCCGGTTGATGACCTTTACATTTTTATTATCTAGAGCTTTACTGATCTTAAAAGTATCAAAATTGGCCATGTGCTCTGAAAAGGCACCATACAAATAAAATCTATTATCATGAATACAGTCAAAACATACTTGCACTCAGGCAAGCATGCCAAGTGATGCAATAAACAAAATATTTTTCCCCAGAGAGAAAATGTAATGAAGTCAGTCAAGTGAAAATAATCCATGAGAATGCTGGTAAAAAATGTCTACCAATCCTAGAAAAAGCTATTCCCTAAAACCTATTATTACACAGCCGCTGGCACTGTGGCACATGATCAACTAAATGAGTTCAAAGGAGTTACCTTAACCCACACTTGTCAGTGCCATTTAATACAGCTGATGTAGAATGTATTCAAATGACTTTCATTTCCCATATACAGTGATGACTGTTTTCACATATAGGACTAAGTGAACCATGAATTCGTGGAGCAGCGAGGACAACAAACCCTGAAAACTGATGACAATGTACCCAGGGTTCAGTGTTTGTGTAGTTTGAGGTGTGACTCAAGACAGAATAAAAATGGAAGGGTTGTTTCCTACCACGGAACATGGAAACCAACACAATTAGCAGGACAATTCCTCCAGAGATGACCACAAAGTCACACTCCCTCCCACTCCCACAGGTGGCAAAACTTCTCTCCCAATTAACAGCTCTATTTACATCGAGTGTTTGTGGAGAGGCTTTTTACACTTGCCATGTCTGGTTGCAGGTGCGTGCCCGCCCGCATGTGGCTATGTTTAAATGATGGTCTTGGTCCACCAACTTAACTTTGCAGTCATGAGTTGGGAGAGTTAGGAGGGAAAAAAAGATGAGGGCTATTTATCATATGAGATAATATACAGTGTTTCTGAAAGGAGCAGAGAGCATGGAATAACATGCAATATGGGTCATCATGAACTTGACACACACACAAAATAAATAACATTTTAGCCTAGCATTTTTATCTGAAAAGCAAAAAAGACTACTTACTAGGTGGTTCTAATAAAAGATTCAGATTCAGATTTCTATATTTGCCATTGTGTAGTACACATAGGAATTTATTTTGGCATTTTTTCACATCTATACTATAATTTTGCGAATGTCTGAGTGAGTGAGTGAGTGAGTGAGTGAGTGAGTGTCTGTCTGAAACAGCGTTTCTCCTCAGTGGCTGGAGCAATTGATCTGAAATCGCATCACCATTAGCATATGAACACACCTGACATAACTGTGAAGCCCGTTTGTCACTTTCACAAATCATATGCTGTATATTGGAACACAGTATCTCTGTAGCCATTAAACAAACGGGTATTTCTTACATTGATGCTCCTACATATTATCATGCAAGCACCAGTTAAAGTTACTTTCCATCCCTCATCCCATAACCCACACACTGCACATCATTTCGGAGCTCATATCTTTGAACGGGTAAGGCTAGTATAACATAAACAAACAAACACAAAACAACACCGACAGAACGCAACACACGTTAGTCACCACAGCAGCCATGGGCATCAGTCTGTACTCTGGACACCCGAACACTGAAGTTTAGTCTATTCATTCTTCGTCATACAATGCTCGTCGAAAACAGCAGATCTACACCTCCTCACACCTATGTTGTTTAGTTATTACCACACAACCAATGCGAGTCCTGGAGATTGGATTTGAAAAACAAATTGGATTTGCCTGCAGTAGTTTGAACAAAGCCTAATCTAAGTAATCGACTAATGTTGGTTTGCTATGGGTTAGGGTTACTAGAAAAACCAAAGGTTAGACAAAGCAGGGGAGCAGAGAGAAAGCACACTCAACCACCTCTTTTCCAATCCAACCCCTCAGTATCGAAGGTCATCTGGTGGAACAAGTACAATCATTTAATTACTGTTGCGATGGAGACAGACACCTCCTTGTCCTTTTCCCAGCATGCTGACTCTGTGTAGCCTACAAGAAAGCTAGCAGAGCCTCTACCTGCTGTCAGGTCTTTTAACGTCAGCAAGGACATTTTAACCCTGGTTTACAGGACTTTCATTTTTTATTTTCATTTAATCTACTCTCACCTTCAGCATTTCATCTTGGTACAATGCTCTCACCACCGAACACAAAACAAAACTCTCTGACGTAACTAATCAGGTCAGCAAAATTAATTGGTTCACTCCAAACTCCCCTATCTGAACTGTACACCTGGTCAGCAATCAGGAAAGCCACCCTCATCAAACAGGACAACTCTTAGCCCCCTCCACCAATCCTTTCAGTTACTGCCACCAGGACCCCTCTCATCCCCTCCAATCCTTCCAATTACATCAGGTCAAAACTACAAAGTCCCATTGGCCCAGAAAAGAAAAGTACAAACTGACACTTCTGGGTCATTTAACTCAGTTAGGCCTAAGCAAAGAAGAATATTTTTCTGCTTTTGACACATCCAATGTCTAAAGATTGTTTTTGATTATTACGGATGTGTCCCTTTCATATCACAATACGGATGTTGCGCAACCTGCAGTATATGTCTGATGCTGCAGAATATTGCTATCCTCCCACTGCCGTGTCGAGAACTTAATCCCCAAGTGTGCACAAGAATAAAGTACAAAACTGCATGCTTCAGAGGTCTCGTTTTGCTCTTCTACTTGTCCTGTATTTCACTAAGGCAGTAAACCACCTGTTTCACCCAATTATCTCTCCCATAGGGCCAAAGTCAGACAGTTTGGCTTGGTCTAGACAGATTTCATGAGTGGCTGATTTAAAGCTTTCGAGTTCATCAAGCCAAACCTCCAGCAAAGATGAGACTGCTCAATAATTCACTGTGTCTGCAGTGCCCCGATGGGAGGCTGTTTGAGTAACAAAAACGAATAGAAAAAAGTATCTTAATAAAAACACTGAGGATGGATGCCAACATTTTGGGAAACAACTGAAAATAATCTTAACTTCCAAAAACAAAGTACAAGGGGGATAAGTGGTTAAAACTGTCTTTCATTTCACAAGAATATTTTTTGTGAGAAAGTAGTCCCTGTATATAGGTTTTCATTCACAAGCCAAAATCCTGCAACCAAAGAAGACAAGTCACAGCACATCTATCCACAAAGGACAGTAGATGAGGTTTCTGTACATCGCAATCATCACATGGCTAATGCGAACAGACTGTCCTTGACTAACACAGAGGTAATTATCACAAACATCACAGGCCCAGGCTGTGGATTTGTCACTCCCATATTGCTAGGTCTCGGGAAGCAACATATTCAGACATGAGTGACAATAAAAGCCTGATTCTACACTTGTTGCCATCATAAGTGTCCTTTTGGACAGTGGTTCTCAAAGTGGGGTCGGGAGACCCCCAGGAGTCCAGTTTAACCACTTTTACCCTCGGCTATTCGAAAACAGACGATCACAATGAATCCAACATATGAATCGCATCGCTTCCCACTTGGGGAAGTGCCATCCTCCTTTTGCTTCCTGAATAAGAAAGGGCAAATGAGCCAACACAATGCCTTTTGCTATGGTCCTGGATAATATATGAACATGCTATGTAATCTCAAATCTTCCTCAGCCAAGCTGCGGTATACTATTGTACAAAATGTCATCAGTGTGTCAAGGGACTTAGAACACAAGCTGCAAAAAAAGAAGAAGAAGAAAAAAAAAACATTTCAAATCTTGAAAGAGAGGATAAAACTGTACTCTCTCGCCTTGGGGTGCACCTACGTATATGTGCTACTGTGTTATTATTTGCCTAGGGAATTTATGGGGAATTTATGTGTTTTTTAGTAATTGAATTATGTTGTCTAATCATTTATACTTACTTTGGGGGGAAACCATGGGTGCTAGAGGGAGGGGTAGCCGCTGGGCATCGAAACGTTAATCACTGTTTATACCTAGCACCTTGTAAATAAAAAGACAATTAATCATCAGAGATGCTCCAGTGCTTTATTTTTTCTGTCTGCTGATGTGTCCCGTTTCAGTGATGCACCAGACCTGCTGTTAACGGTTTGATGTGCAGTGGCACTCACTTTCTTCTAGACAAATAAACAAGTGTTCCTATATAGGCAGAAGTTGCCAGTGTGGTTTGTTTCCATAGGTCACAGAAATGATTGGGCCACTGCTTGAGAAATGCAATGCTCATGGTTTGCCAAGTAACAACTGTGACCCATGCTGCCTAAATGACCAATGATAACACTTTGTTGTCCACTAAGTTGTCCACTGCCGAAAAGGGGAATTCTGCTTTTATCCTAGTCACATTGTGCCAGCTCTCACAACAGGCACAGTGTGACATCCTTCTGGATGATTAGAATGGATATTCATCATTATTAGCCAAATACTGTTTCAGGAGGAGCTTAAAATGTTGAACTTTGCACTCAAAATGCAGTTATTTGTCAAACAGTATGCCTCTGGAATCAATGTATAGCACTACAAGTTGTCACTGGAAAACAAACAGCTGAGAACTGCAATCACATACAGGAGGGTTGGTTTTAAGACTGAAACTGACCAAATAAGTGGGCCAGTGCTTGAAAAATGCAAAAGCTCCTTTTTCATCAGGTATCAAATGTGACCAAGCTGCATAAATTACCCCTGACATTAAGAGTCCCTCTACACTGAATTTTACTTAGTCACTTCTAGCCCAAAACATATTCAATACCTTTTAAAATGTTTAACACTTCACACTCAACTTGAACTTATTGTAGGCCTACTCTGGAATCCTGGTCAAATCCATTATATTGTGGTTTGTGAGATTAGCTCCAGACAGACAGACGGACGGGACGGGACGGGACGGGACGGGACAAGACAAGACAAGACAAGACAAGACAAGACAAGACAAGACAAGACAAGACAAGACAAGACAAGACAAGACAAGACAAACAGACAGACAGACAGACAGACAGACAGACAGACAGACAGACAGACAGACAGACAGACAGACAGACAGACAGACAGACAGACAGACACAAACACACACACACACACACACACACACACACACACACACACACACACACACACACACACACACACACACACACACACACACACACACACAGTAACTTTGAAATCTCGTCCCAAAACATACTCATTTTGTATGTGTTTTATCGAGGTTAAGGTTAGGAATACATTTAACCTTGTTAAATGATAACAGTTTTACTGCGGTTACGTTTAGAAATAAGGTTAGATTTAGGCATAGTTTTACTGAGATTACGGTTAGGAATAAGGTTAGGTTTATTTAGGCATAGCTAGCTTTACCAAGGTTACATTTTGAAATACATAGTGGTGACTGGATCTGACCCGGGGCAAGCATGTTTTGGGGCAAGTGTTCTTGTATCACACACACACGCACGCACGCACGCACACGCGCACGCATGCACACACACACACACACACACACACACACACACACACACACACACACACACACACACACACACACACACACACACACACACACACACACACACACACACACACACACACACACACACACACACACACACACACACACACAGTGTCATAGATGGATAGCCTCTCCCACTGAAGCTCCAATCATAGCACCACAGGTTGGTATATTAACAAGACCTGAAAAATGCTTGCGGGGGCTTTAATTGGTATGCTTACATCATTAGGCAACAACACCTGACCTATCTATGTCTAACACAAACAAGTTGGACTTTCTCCCTGCTTGTGGTGCAGTGTGACTTTTATAAGCAGTGTTTTCATGCTTCCCTGAGTGGAAACTGATACTAAATGGCTTGTTGAGTTAATTCGCATAAGAGGGGTTGTTACCTCTGATTATTTGTAGGAGACAACTTTCCATATTATTTTTAAGGTGTCAGTCGACTTCAAGTACATCATTTAACAAGGTTTGTAGACTGAATATAAATTGAATAGCAAATGAACAACTCAGTGAGAGTCTATAATTTGATGAGACTGTATGTATTATTATTAGAGTGAGTCATGAATGAACATAACCCTCTGCCAGCTTCTAACAATCAACATTATCCATTAAAACTAAAATAGATTTTGTTATATGAGCAATTGCTATTGACACAGGCCTATATCAGTCTACACTGTATCCATAATTCTGTTACTTAGTGCCATCTAGTGTTGAAAGCTGTATTGGACTATGTTAGAAAGGATTAGCCTATGCCTAGCAGTAACTAAGCATGGTAGGCAACTCCATCCGTAACTGGAAGGGTGGGTTGGGCACCTGAGATATCTGGGCACCTCACCTCAATGTTAAATTTGATTTGTATTTCTTAAAAAATGCGGAGAAAAAAAAAGAAATTAATGCTTTAAAAAATTGTCTTAAATAAGGTCAAGTATGTACTATGATTTGATCATTTTACATTTAAGGCCTACTATTTCAACGATTAAATTGCTACGAAACCTTTGTGGCCTAAATAATACGTTGAAGGGTAAATTTTGGTCTGATAATGATGTAGGATGCATGTTACACATACTGTATGACACTGACACCTTCACATGGATTTCCAGTTCAAATCCGCTGCCAAGTCAATCAAACTAATTTATGGGTAAATATACCGGAACAGGAAATGGGTACCACCTTCTGGAAACCTAGACAGTTTCTCACCCTGATGACATGTCTGTGGAAAGGATCCATTTCGCTCTTTTACAAACTTGTAAGAAACTGCACAAACTCATTGTGTGCATTGACCAAAACTACTGTAAATAAATATAGACTGTACATGCCAAAGATATTAACCTTTTCAACCAGGCTATTTAGCAGACACATTATATCTCACTGAAATTGAAGCCTGTCTCATGTTCTGTCCCCAATTGCTCTCTGCCAGTGCCACTCAGTGGGATTTTGAAACCGGTGCCAAAGAATGGGTGGAAGACAACAGAGGCCATCTGTTGCCTGTGTGTTTTCCTTGGTACCCTGCCACAGAACCTTGCCAGCCGGCCCAAGGGGATCAACGTACACGGACCATTCGCAAGGGGATCAGCACACACCGAAGCACCTTTATTGCCCACTGGCTCCTCAGGGAGATGCCTCTTATTTTGCAAACCCTGGGTCACAATAACAGCAGTCTTTGCTGTACCACCATCGTTACATAACCACACTATTAACCTTAATTGGCCCAGCCTGGCGGAACACAGAAAAAACGTCACTGCTCAGAGAGCACACTGTTGTTCCCTTGAGTCAAATGAAAACGGAGGCTAAAGTCACTCCACTTTAATTGAAAAGTAGGAAAGGGAGAGTAGAGGGGAAACATCTACGGTATCCTGCGACAAAACAATTCATTAAATTACATTTCCAAAATAAATACAAATTTCATACAATATTCGATTGCAGGAATTCACATCTAGATTTCAGTTCAGCTCAAATCTAGTGCTAAGTGCTGCTGGCCCTCGTTTGATTGACAGGTTTTAGGTGAGCTGTGTCCTAAGTCATTCCTCTGAATAACTGCATCACTTACAGTATATGAGTTTCTATAGTTAGTAAGTTACCCTGCCCATAATCTGAGTTCCTTTTTTTCGCCACTAGGGGGGCGATAAAAACTTCTGGGAAGAAATTATTATATCTCTGGGCAGGAAGTCAGCCCAGCACATCTGGGTATGGGTAATTGGAGGCAAAGATGGCTGCCGGAGGTTACCCATATCGAAATAAAAAAAAAATCACAGTGGCAACGCCTCTGCAGCCCACGCATCGAGGCGAATCCTCCAAGACTACCCTGCCCACAACAATGGCAAGTGAACAAAATATATCAAGAACAGATGGTCAGATTTTCCAGTAAGCTGCCCCTAAGAGATGGTGAATTTATGGGTCAAAAAAGTAAAAGGTCACGGTCACAATCAAGAACAGCTTGGTGGATTTTCATGAAATGAGATTATTAACTTTTGGTGCGAAAAGGTCAAGGACGAGGTCACAATCAAGGTCACAGTCAGAAACTGAGAGCCATACAAGAGATGTTGGTGCGGGCAGGGTTTTCACTCCCAGCCAGGTGCATTTATTTAACCACTATTCTGGTGTAAACATTGGTTAAAAACAGAAGATCTAACAGATGTGACGTGTTGTGCTTGTGAGTTTCTAGATCTGCTATTTTCGGCAAAGAGATTTGGTGCAGACGAGGGACAAAAGCCTGAGCCATTTCTTTTTGTGACTGGTTGTGGCTGTGCGGGCAGGTGTGTGCATCTTACTTAAAGTAGGACTGTCATCTAAAGGGGTACTGTCACTTTAAAAAGTAATCTTAAAATATTAGTTAATATGTTTATGATGTCATTGTGAGAATGCGCAATTATAAGCCAATCAAATTAATTGACTGTACGTCTAAGTACAGTCAATTAATTGATACTTACTGTACTGGTCAGCTGTTGTTGGGGGGCGAGGGGCAGATTACACTGTGACATGAGTTTCAGACTATTTCAGACCGTTTTCAGAGAGACCACGTGACCTACTGTATCATACTATTATAATTTCGGGGCGTGTCAGTGGGCCTTTAGGTAAAAGTATCAATACTGCAATGTAGAAATACTCTGTCTGCACAGTCACACCAAAGTACCTATGAGAGTGGATTCCCCATTCCACCAAAGTATTTCAATGGGAAAGGAGCGGTTTCAGGCCAGTAGAGGATTTCTGTGTCCCATGGCGTGCAGACCGTGCGTTTATGCTGGAGCAGATACATTCTCCACGTAGATGCTGGTTTTCCCCCTCTGTCCAATCGGGGTGAGTTGAAGGCGGATACAGGGAGGGTCCTGGAAGTGAGTGACAGGTTCGTCACAGGCTTTGGGACAGAGCACAAAAAGAGTTTATCAGCAACCATACTTTGGTGTGACCGTGTAAAAGTCTGGAATTCAAAATGTACTTCAGTAAAAGTATGAAAGTATTGGCATCAAAATGTACTTAAATTACCAAAAGTTAAAGTACAAAATGCTACAACCTAGGTATAAAATAGGGCTAAAGTGGTTTATGTATGTTTTATAATATTATAATTTATATCAGCAAGGTAACTAGTTTTCAAATACTTGTAGTTGAGTAAAAGTACAATATTAGGAGGATCCGAGATGTAGTGGAGTAGAAGAAAAAGTATTGGAAATTGGAAATACTCAAGTAAAGTATAAATACTTAGTACTTAAGTAAATTAAGTAAGTTACTTTACACCACTGGTGGGCAGGTGTGTGTATCTTGTGTGTCTCACTGTCTCTGTGAAGAAGCCTCCACATTCTTTCTAAGCACAATATCCCATCTTTAAGTGAAACATTGAGAACTTGAGAACAAAGGACAAATATGATATGAAACAACCAATTCAGTCGACCATCAAAGTAGAGTATTTGTATGACATAATTGTTTTCTTTGGTGTCTGGCTTTGTTAAAAAAAGAAAAAAGGTTATAGTCAGAAACAAAATATAAATTAATACCTTCATTTGTACACCATTTTCTCTGGAAAGGCTCTCTGGTACTATCGGATTCAATGTAAGCTACAAAAACACATCAATTATTTAACCCCTCAGTCATGCCTTTGAAATGTTTCTGGTACATTTTCTGCGTCTCATAATTGGTTTATGAGTGTCAACAACTTTCATCATCAACTGGACCGACTGTTGAAATGTGTTGTACAAAGTAATGAATATAATGAGATGAATCATTCATGTCAGCAGGCAACAGAGCAAAGTGGGATATAGCAAATGTTGGCCCTTGGCTAGAGTCTTAAAACGTAATCCTGCAAATAATAATAATCACGTCTTAACTGAAACCTTAGTGCCCCTATTCTGGGCATGTCATAATAGAAAAACATTGTGCCAACAGATAGCAGATGAGATCTAAAAGCTCACAACACATTGCAATGTGACACGTTGTGACCTGCTAGATCTGCTATTTTCAGTGAAGAGATTTGAGGGAAAGAAACAAGACGACAAGGACAGAGCCCTGGGGACTCTGGTCAACGAAGTATAAAGGGTTTGAGTGTTTAATTAAAGAAAAAGATTTAGAGACCATGTTTGGACCTGATACATTAATGAGGTTTGCACAAGAGCTGTTGTTTTTGTTCTAAACCTGGCACAGTTTGTCTGTGGGCAGAAGCTCCTCTAATGAGCAAAAACTCCTAATTGGAGTGCAGAGCTCCAAACAAGCTCATACTAATTCAAATTGTGATCATAGACAGGGATGAATATGTTGAAAAGATTATACGTTTATTTGTATAGCATATTTTGTGTGAGGGTAATTCACAGTGCTTTACATAAAAAAGACATTCAAAGACACACAGAAATGTATACTTTATAATTCTAAACTAGAAAAGTTCGCTCCTCGGAGCACAGGTCAGGTCTCCGCCAGGCCAGGTTGCCTACAATTTCTTTCAGATTCAGATTCATTCAACTCATACATCTTGATCACATGACCCCAGAGATAATGTGTACCGACTTGTATGAGTTTTGGACAAATCTGTAGGAGTAGTAGCAAGTGTGTTTCGAAGAAATCTCACCTTAGCAGAAAATGTAATCTGGCAAAGATAGACGGACAGGGGCGAAAACATAGTCTCGACCACACATTTGAGACAAAAAGATAGAAGGGATAGCTCAAATCTAACCTTTTACTGTATATGCTGTTTATACTGTGTAGTGATCTGCCTTTGTGTCTGTTCGCCACTAGATGTCAGCCAAGCATACCTGGGAAGGGATACACCTGATGAGGGGCATGACCTGTCCAGGAGAAACCATTGGTGCATATTAGAGGTGTATTTATTTATTTCACTCCTTCATCCTTTATTCATACAAATATGGGGCACACAAAGAGCAAGCAAGAGCGAGAGCAAGATCAATTTTCAGTTGAGCCCTGCTCACACCGTGTCTAATGAATTTTAATCAGGCCTTAAGCAGGCTCCCTCCAGGTTTTCTGGCATTACCTTAATAACAAAGAAACCAAAATGAACATACATATCGTTTATACAGCAGCTACCCGCCTTGTCCAATACAATAGACATAACCTTTAATAAGGATTACACCACAGTGACCACACTAACATGACAGCATTATCGTTATTCTAACTAATTATTGTAATAAAGTCCTCACAATACTTTACGCTAAAAAATAAGCAATGAGTGAGTGGCTCGCCACCTGGCCCGGCCTTCAGTGGAGGTGGCATAGAGTGAATAACTTAAAAGGGAGAACCACCCATTTTCAACATTGAACTATGTCATTAAATAGCATGGCCTGCAAAGTACACCGTGATGATGTCATCACAATGTACTTTGCAAGCCAAACCCCCAATAGTACAATGTTGAAAATGGGTGGTTCTCCCCTTTTAATAAAATAAAATAAAAAATATATATATTATTATTATATATATAATATTACTGGCTGTCTACTACATCAAATGTCACTGTAAATATAGGCTACTTAAAGAAAACAACAAAAAAAGAAAAAAGAAAACTTTTGACGCTGAAATCCACTGGCAGTCAGTCAGGAGATAGTAGGCCTAGGCCTATTTTGAAAAGTGGTGCGAATCTGTCAGAGGAGTGAGCAGTCTTGAGAGGAGTTGGTCCTCAGACCATTGTCTAGTTAGTAGGCAGCCTACATTGGTGTAAAGTAACTATGTAGGCATATTACTTATATTTACTCAATTATTTTTACATTACTGGTGCATTTACATTTTTCTATACTTTTACTTCTACTCCACTACATCTTAGAGGCAAATATTGTACTTTAAGTTTTACTCCACGACAATTATTTGAACAGCGTACTTGTTACTTTGTAGATTTAAATTTAGATTATTATTTAAAAAATATTTTACCACTTTTAGTCCTAGGCTACTCATGTACATTTCGAATTACGGGGTCCGGACTTGTGCTTAAACAGAGTATTTCTACATTAGCATAGTAGCCTAAACTGGAAGGAGGAGCCTGGAATGGTTTACGAGGCTATTTCTACATTGCAGCATTGATACTTTTAGTAAAAGTAAAACATTTGAGTACTTTTTCCACCACTAGTGTGTCGCCCCGTTACGTACGTCTTTGTAATGTTTCAAGACAAGGCTGGAAAACTGTTTCAGTGATAGGCAATACGAATGGTGCATGCATAGATAGAGTAGGCCTACTACATCATTTGTTTGTTTGTTGACACCAGGCTAGCATGTGTAGACGCACAACATGGTTATTCGCCTACCGGATATTTCGATCAGGATCAGAGCAGGCCACTTGCTAGTTGCTACAACGTCCAGGTACTAGTCTGAACTGGTAACCATGGTAACCTGATTATCAACATGATGATGCGATGTTTGTTGACAACATCGCGTGCGGCGTTCCGACCACCTCACACGTGATTGGCTGAAAGGCGCCTGCGTGGCAAATTCAAAACAGTTACCACGTCACGATCTATGTGATTGGCTGAACGGCGCAGCCTACGTCACGCTCCTAACGTACATAAATAACCGGGTCCACTGATCATACTTTATCATACCTGTTCAAGGCCTACGGACTGCGACATCGTTTTTCTTTCTCTTGAACACATTTGATTAGTTACCTTTTTGAAGCTATGGGCAAAGCGGCTAGAAGAGCAAGAGGATTTTTCTATGGACGTGGTGCTCGCCGCCAGGTGGTGCAGGTGCATTGTGACCCCGACCCTGATTCCGTCATGCATTCCACCGTCCACAAGGTGGAGCATTCTTTTGGACGCAGACCCTATTCCAGGCATTCCAGCGTCCACAAGGTGGCGCGTTGTGACCAGAAGAAAGGCATGACAAACCAAAAAGACTCTCCGTGTCTGTTCGAGGAACAGGCCAACGGCTGTATGAGGCCGAGGCGGAACTGTCCGTTCATTCACCGGAGGAGCAGGAGAACCCCATCACCATCCCCATCTCCCTCAAGGTCTCCAGAAGAGTGGAGGTCCTCTCGTCAGCAGCGTTCCTCCACCCCGTCCAGCGCTGAGGACCGGTGGAGCCATGCTGAAAGGTACTCCACCACCATGATGGACCCAGGTACCACCAGCCCCCTGAGAGAGGAAAGGGAGCAGCTCCATCAGTCAGGCACAGTCACCACCAGGCCTATGAGAGAGGAGGAGTTCTATCAGTTAAACTCAAGTCTCCTTGAGTTGGAGCTGGAGGACTTCCTTGCCTACCTAATGAAGAAAGGGGGAAAAGCAGCTGGAGGAGAGGATCTCCAGGGAGACACCATCAAGAGCAGTTGAGCCCTGCAGGTTTCAATCCAGAGGACCTCAAACAGGTCGTCCATGGAAGGGACCTTGAAACTTGGCTGGGAATGAACGGCTACCCCCATTCAATGGCTAACCCCCCAAAAAATAACTGAGAAAAAAGAAAGAAAAAAACAACAACGGTCCTTTTAAGGGCCACCTCCTCTCCTTTTGCTGTGACCTTGCCGTGGTGGAGAGGCTTATAGGCGACTCAGTGAGCAATGCCCATGGTGGGGGTTCAAAAACCCCTGACAGGTCCAAACATACAGGATTGCTCACATGTGAAGAGTCCAAACTAACGACAGCAAAGTATATTTTTCTTGAATTGAATTCCATCCTTGTCCCTTTTATGCCCATGTATGGAAATCCCTGATGTCATCAATATTAAGCTCATATCTTGGAATGCCCAGCCCAATCATGATATATGGACATATTGTGTTAGTCTCATGTGGTCTATGACGTCAGACATCTATCAAATGTCAGACATCTATCTAGTCATCTCCATATTTGGGAAATGTTTAACTTTAACAAATTCAAGTTAACAGACTTAAGAGTTTGAATAAATATAGTAATGTTTTTTAAAATTGTAAAAGGAAAAATCCTCTCCCTCACACTTATGCCAGTATTCACCCTCTGCTGTGCCAATCTTGGCACCTGTGCCTAAGGTTGCCTGCCTCTGCTATATTAAAACTGGCTTGAGGGAGGGCCAGCCAACTGGCGGACCTCCGATGTCACACCATAACCACAAGGAGTTCCCAATGCAGCTACACCCCATTTATGGAGTGTGTTGTCTAACTAAACTCAATGTGTAATCATGGTAATAGGTGAAAACAAATGTCAGCTCCAATGGGCACAAAAGGCGGACTACCATCACTATATGGGCATATACTGATGACATCAGCAATCTCCATATAGGGCATGAAAGGGATAGAGACTGACGGAGATGTCCATATATGTGCATGCATATTAATCAGAATGGCGAGTGTCTTGTCCCGATGAAGTCCGTCCATTTGACATATGGCCCAAGTGCGTGCCACAAAACTGTAGGAGTAGCATGGCAAAATAAAGTTTATCTGGAAAGTGAAAAGATGGATGGAATAAAGTCAGACAAGTACTAGTCTGGTTGCCCTGCTGTGGCAACTACACTAAATAGGGATGCCAGGGTAAAAACGACCCCAACCCTTATCAAGAGATTTGGTGTAGCAGGAGAGCTAGCATACTCCAATTGATTTCTAGCTTATGAGACATTTTAGATCGTCATTGTGATATGAAAAAGATACAGTTTATATTGTTGTAAATGTTGTAAAAAGAAGTCGTTCTGTGTGATGACATTTCTGAGTATCATAATAAGGAAAGAAAAGTCAAATCAAATAGCAGTTCACAATTTATTTACTGAATAAATCTTGGACAAAACACCAGAGTCTGTTACGATACAATCAGAACATCCGAGGCAGATCTCCCACCATGCACCAACCCCCTCTGTGAAATGAAACGAAGAACTAAGAAGAAAAAAGGACTTATTAGCACCAAATCAGCACCAACTTAAATAGGGGTATAGCTCATTCTACATTAAAAAAAAGAAAAAAAGAAACAAGAACAGAATGAACACAATTGTCGTTTTTAAAAAGCAACAAATCAGGAAATGGCAAATTGAAAAAATAATTCCACTTTTTTCTTTTCCATAAAAAAAAAGGAGCAAACCCCTCCCCCCACCCCACCGCTAGGCAGGCTATAGCATTCATAGGGCACATGCCGATGACTAGATCAAAACAAAACACAAATTCAAGTAACATTGAGATACGACAAAACGTGTCCACTGGAACCCATTTTTAGACCATGATCGTTTTCACAGAACCTGTACAGGCAGTAGAAAATCTAACATGAGGCCCTGAAAAGCCCAGGTCATAGCGATAGTATCATTGAATACGTTTTTAAGAGTAGAGAGGGAAAAAAAAGGAGTACGGGAGACCAGGTGGCATGGTGGTCGGGCACAGAAATACTGGCACAAAAGAATAAATTGTTTATTCTAAAACTTCAGACAGGCAATCCACGCCCACCACACTTTGCGCCTGTCCTGTGTCAAAGATATTGCCTACATAATACATGAAAAGAATCTCAAAGAAAACAACCCTGCAATGTAAAAATTTAAATATATATATTCATATTTATATATATTTATATAATATGTATAGTTGTTACAATTTAAATAAATGTTAGTTTTTTTTCCATTCCTACAAATGATGGAGGAATTTAAATAAGAGGAAGCTAAGTTTTAAGAGGTGGACTCTTTCGTATCACCTAACCTTAACGCATCAAGTTACACGATGCCACAGGCTTACTGAGAGAACTTGCAAATTAAGGTTTAGGAAGGGAGATTAAAGCAGCAGTAACAACAGAATGCAATAGCTTAGAAACTAAAATATGTGGCAGCACAATCCTGTGTTAATTTATCCATTTGTAACACAGTGAACAAATGTAACCAAATGGTTTCTGGTTACATTTTTTTCACTCATAGATGAACACTCAGAACTTTACTGTGTATGACAGTAAAAAAGAAAAGACGTTTATTGACAAACGAAAGGTGGAACAATGAATAAAGAGTGTGGTGAAGGCCTAAGATGTTGAGGAAGGTGTAAGTACATATGTTACTCAAGAAGTTCTATGTGAAGGAGTTTACCGACCGTGTATGTCAGAATTTACGAACATTTTAAATGTCATGTTAAACACTAGTGAGAAACAGGGGAAAACAGTTTTCAAAATAAAAAGCAAAAAAACAGATGAGGTCAACTATCTCGATGAGTGTGAGAACAGGCAGAAGCCAAGTCTGGTTGAAACCAACAGTCCAGGGTCTGTGAGCTAACCTCCATATAGGCTAGAATACATTTAGTTCTGGTCCAGAGCATCAACTGTCGCTAAAGGACTAGACCAGGATTTCTCAGCCCCTACGAGCGCTCAACTTGAGTCAAAATAAACTAAACTACTTCACTACTCACCAAACCAAAGGTAGTTTTGCGTTGTTGAAGGTCTATTCTCCGCGGTGGGAAACCTCTCAGCACCCCACCCACTCTGTAAAATACATTATTTTTGTCATGAAATGAAACGCATCCAACTCGACCGCCGCTTATTTCCGGTTTGTGAACCGTTGTGCCTGTGGTGGCCGCTGGGTGGCTCGAAGTGAGTGCGTTTAATTCCATGACAAAAATAATGTATTATATAGAGTGGGTGGGGTGCTGAGAGGTTTCCCACCACGGAGAATAGACTTTCAACAACGCAAAACTACCTTTGGTTTGGTGAGTAGTGAAGTAGTTTAGTTTATTTTGACTCAAGTTGAGCGCTCATAGGGGCTGAGAAATCCTGGTCTAGTCATTTAGCAACGGGTCTGTCAGAGCGTCTGGACCAGAGCTAGAATACATTAGGACTTGGGGTAGAGGGTGGAGCCTGGAGGGGACTTCTGACCCTGGCTCCTGTGGTTATGGGTCAATGCTACCTAAAACTATACAAGAGGAAACAAAACGCATTACTGTAGGAGGAGTGGCATTGTGGTTCGTTCAGTTATTTTGACTTTTCCTCCTGGTTCTCTCTTCTGTCCCTGCTTTCTGTAGTGTCACAAACGGCGTGCACCTCTACTTTTTTAAAAGAGCACGACATTAAACCAAACAAATCTGAAAAAGAACATTTGCTACATTGTTTCGCGACTTGCATGTCTGGCGGCGTCAACCTCCCCCCCACCTCCCCCTAACAGGGAAAAGGGGCGGGGGAGAGGGTAGCATCGCCGACTGACGTTGAGGATGCCATTTGTCATGCCAGGCTCAAGGTTTTCCCTGGAATGGTGGAAATAAAACGGGATGGAAACACCTTTTATTGTTAGTGACAAATGTTCATCTCCTAATCTCTAACGTACACTTGCTTGCGGTTACTTTTTTTTCTTCTCCTTGGCTCTGCCGTGAGCGTGGCGGAGCCAACCGTGGCGGAGTCGTCCCTTTGTGCTTAAGGGGAGGAGGGGAGGGGGCTCAGCTGAAGAACTGCTCCAACTCCTCTTCCATGCTCACCTCGGGGACTGTCTGCTCCTGCTCTCGTTCCCCTCGGCCAGAAGGCACCAAGCCCCCGCCTGTGGCCCCGGATGCGGCGAACCAGGGGTGATCCAGGATCTCCCGGGAGGTGAGCCGCTCGGCGGGCTCCCGGCGCAGGATGGAGCGGATCAGGCACTTGGCCTTGGGCGTGAGTGTCTCAGGGATGCTGAAGTGTCCCCTGCGGATCTTGCTGAACAGCGAGCCGGGCTCTACATCGTGGAAGGGGTAGCGCCCCACCAGGATGGTGTACAGCATGACGCCCAGGCTCCAGACGTCAGCTGCCTTGCCAGAGTAGCTGCCGCTGGCGTTGAGGATCTCGGGGCTGACGTAAGCTGGACAACCATGTTTGTCGGACAGGGAGTCGTCGTGACCATCCAGGATGTAGGTATCCTCAAGGCTCTCCAGCTTCACCAGGCTCCTGCAGGCACATGGGAATAGAAAAATCAAACATATATTATGTGAACAAATTCATACAACACAGCATCATTTTATTATAATAATGATGGCTTCAAAATCAATTCACTGTCAACATCGAAGCTCCAAATTGGTCTAGATAATGAAGTGGGGAAAATTATTCTAATGATCATCTAGCCATTTTAAACCCATTTTTGGGTGCAAGATGTAGAGCTCTCTCATGAAGATAACTGCAGAGCCAACAAAGATAGGCCTATAAATAGATTTTCAAAAGACCACCACAATTCAACAAGTCTCTGGCTGAATGGAGAGTCTCACAAAGAGAACTAAGGCTCCAAATGATGTGTTTTTTGGCCGAAATCTTGCTCCATGCACCATGTTCAGCATTTTACTATCATACTATTTTTTACTAGGGGGGAAAAGAGACAGGGAGCACTGGCTTGCCTTATACATATTCAAAACCATATTCTCTGCCGTCTTGACATATGCATGTACTTCCACTCAGCACAGCCCAGGAGTTTGTTGCCAATAAGAGCAATTTGACTTGAGGGGGTGGCTTCGTTTTTATGTTAATATGCTGTAAAGTACATTACCATTTTCCCTTCAGCAATATTGTTTGTATGTGCAGAAAGTCCTTTGTTGATAAAGACCAAAACAGAACCAAATGTTGGTTTCAGAGGAAGTATTTGAACAGCAACTCATTTGTAGGTCACAGAGCAAACCTGCAATACAATCAACAAGGTTTAAAGCCTGCTGATCATACTGAACTGTTTCTGCAAGCAATCATTGGGGCTACGGTCTAATCCATTATTTTAATCATAGCACAGCCTCTTCATTTGAGCTATGCAGGATTCTGTGTGGAGATCCGAAAATATCTCTGCCGAGCTACGTGTAGGAGTACAGGAAGGCCCTGGAGCCTGTGCAAGATGGCTCTGCTGTGCTGTTGGATTCCACTCGTGGCCGACCTCTGACCTACAGACTTTATACAAGCTGGTGGTTGGTCAATGGCAAACAGCAGTATGACATAACCAGGTCAGGAACTTAACACATGCTGTAGAAACCTGCTGTGGTACTATCGCCTGTCTCTCTGCTGCGCACTCTCTGTCCCTCTCTCCAATTTCGGTCCTTCTCTGGACATTCACTTGAGACCTCGAGTACTGCACTGTGGTTGGAGCCAGAGTGGATCTTAATCTCGGTCTGAAGGAGCATTTCTCTTATCTCTGTCCACTCGTCTCCACAAGCCATGGATGGCGGGCTAAAACGGTGAAAGCACACCCTTGACATGCCCCAACAACAGTCAGCGTGCCCCAATACTGTCTTGCCCCATCACTCTCGAAATTCAGCAGGCATCAATCATTTAAGGGAGGGCATGGCATCCCGGCCCTGGGAGTAGAAGAGCAAGGCAGCCAAGGTTGTCAGGCTCATATTGAATACGCGAGGCAGCTCAGCTTCCCGGTTTCCACAGCCGGTGCCAGAGACTGACGCCACGGATTTGGAGAGGGGGCATCCGGTGGCAGGCTGTGCTTCTGGCACTGGGTGTTAGTCAAGCACCAGCTTCCCTTGTTCGATAGATTTAATATTGATTTTATGACTCTGGTAAGATCATGAGGAACTGGACAGAATACAAATGTTTTTGAATCAGCGTCAGACAAATTATAGAATTCTAAATTAACTTAGTAGAATTCTAAATTGACTAATGGACAGAGGTTGCTGTGGCAACCGAAAATGCCTGGATATTGTGGATGCAATTTGCAAATGCCTTCACCAGGGGGCAGTAAATCTGTGCAATCCCAGAGTCAGCAAGCTACTATCCTATTCTTGCTGATCCCTACAAAAGTGCAGCCTTAAATGGCAAATTCCCAAATTGGAACCTAAATGAACATCTGTCGCACAAAAGCAACTTCTGGCAAATTCACATTGTCTGCTTATCAAAAAGCAGTTCTGCTTGCTGGGCAAGGATCAGTCATACCAATGCCTATGCTTCCACATTAAACTTCATTCCATACCCCCAGTCTCTTATTTAGCTTAACCACTTGAACCCTAGCATTCCTATGCTGGATTGAACCTTAGGCAAAAATAGCAACACGACACATTTTGGGCTGGCAGATCGGCTATTTTCAGCAAATAGATTTGGTGTAGCGGGGAAAAGGAGTGGACCTAGTATAGAGCCCTGGGGCACCCCGGTCAACATAATATATAGGGTTTAAGTGGTTAAATGGCACTCCAGTCATAAATGCATACATAACTAAACCCTGTACAAATATAGCTGAGAGGAACTGAAAGGGCTGATGTTTTATGTACACTGTAAGATTTGTGGGGGGATATTTAAGCTCGACACCATCTCCATTTACAGTCTCCCATTCTGAGATGACACTCACTACTGGTAAACACATGCAAATAAAGACAAAATAGGGGAAACGGAACAACTGAGGTGGCTCTGAAAGGTGAATCCAACCAGACAGCGTTTAGCAGTAACATAACTCAAATGCTCACCTGTCCTCATTCTTGAAGACGAACTTCCTCAGTTTGAGGTCACGAAGGACCAATCCATTATCGTGGCAGTGTGCCACAGCCGAAGCTATCTGATGGAACAGTCGGGCGGCCTCGTCTTCCCGCAGCTTCTTGCACATGCGGACGAAAGAGTGCATGTCGCCATGGCTCCTCTCGAAGAACACGTAGGCCCGTGTCTCTCCAAGCAGGATCTCCACTATCTGGTTGATGTGTTGGTGTGTGCCAAGGGCAAAGTAGGCTGCCAGCGACTCCTGGTAGCGGCCAATGTCAAACACCTGTGTGATCGCATAGAGGAGAATTAGTAGGTCCCATTCGATGGTTAAGTCGCCATCGTGGATCTCATTACGCCTTGGAGTGGTAACAACATGTCAGGAGAGTGTTCTAAACCGCTGGTGCAAAATGATCTGCCTTTGTCCGTTTCCCACCCTCTAGACAATTAAGATTAACACAAATAAATCCTGTATTTTGCTTTGTTCAGGGGCCAACGGAGGGTCGGTAATGGATCTTGAAATACAGGCAAACTGAAAACACACAGTTAGAGAATTGGAACCTAAACGCAGCCCAGTATTGCAGTGTGTCTTGGTTTCCATAGTAACCTCTCAATTGACTTTCAGTAAGGCTGTACAGGTGAGATGGCTTCTCCACGCGTAGGCAATCGGCAGTCAATACAAGGGCTCCCCACAGCCCCTCAAGGTCTAAAGTTATGACCTAGGTTTCTGGCTCGGCAGGAGCCATCAATCCTAGAGGCATAAATTGAACTTCGGTGGAAGGTACAATGAAACGGTCACAAAGAAATTGCAGTCAGAAAACCAGTAAATCTAGCTTGCAGCCCAAGTCAAAGGCTGTGGATTCATTATTGCCATATCGCCACAGTACCTCAGTCACAATATGTATGGGATATTTACTGTTCCTTACGAGCCCACTGGTGCATATAACTATCATCTCAATTCATTAAGCCATTTTAAGCCAGCTTAATGCTCGTAATGTTTAATAATACTCCTGGGACATTCCAGTGTCCATGTAATTAAAAGTAAAGTCAATATATATAGACTATTATGTGTGTGTGTGTGTGTGTGTGTGTGTGTGTGTGTGTGTGTGTGTGTGTGTGTGTGTGTGTGTAAGGAGGGGACTGTTCTTCTGTTTTAAGAAAATGGCACCACAGTTTCTTAACTCCCAAAGTTCTAACATTATCCCTACCAAACATATGCCATCCAAGCAGTTGTCGTCCTACTCCCAGATTAATGGCAGATGTTTGCTATCAAATGTGCATATTCTGCATAACAAGCATGCAAGAGACAGATACACTTGCAATGGCGAAACATCCCACATTCAATTGTTTGACAATGGGGAACAAAGCCGTTGGGTAAAGGACTTTGAAGAGGAGTGTGTATGTATGTGATTACTCATTCTTTTGTCAGTGTTACATCATGCAACCCAAACCACACGGCGCGGTGCCTGGCTCTCCATTCACTTTTTCCATTAGGCTGCTATTTTACTACACATTAAAAACCGGAGGCAAAGACTATAATAAACGCTGTAATATGCCAATATTCCAAAGGATTCGTGTGTGCAACAATGGGACTATGCTCTGGAGTCGATTGTGTTCGCATAGCCTACCATTTGAAGAATATCCATTCATTGAAATTTACCGAAAAGCCACATTTTTACAGATTTACTTTAAAAAGCACCCAAAGATTTCCTCAGAAGAATTTTCTAGTTTATATAATTCATATGACACTGCCTATATCCGCGTTTCTCAAAGTGGATTCCAAGGACTCTGGTGGTTCCTTTTGTGGGGTCTAAATTGACCCGTACAAGTCTGTAACTCTGACAGTGTACAAATTGAACCAAATGGACCCGTTAGATTCCATTTGTACACTGTCAGAGTTATGGGGAGACCTTGAAATCTGAACATTTGGCCTGTATCACCCAAGTAAACGCTTTTGCACAAAAGGGGGGGAGGGGGCAAGGACTTTTGTGCAAGCTGCAGCATTATTTTATTTCTTCACGTGATTTATTACCATCAATTAAAATATGCAGCCAATCAATCATCATGGCTCCAGTTGCTCACCTTACACACGAGCTGTTCCCCGCTGTGCAGGTGGGCGGCTCTGAACACGTGGTCTCCCTCCAGCGGCTCCAACAAAAGGTAATCCCCGATGCGGGAGACGCAGTGAGAGGAGTCCGGGGTCTCCGGCGGGCTCGGGGAGCCGAGGTTCGGACTGAAGCTCTGGCTGCTGGACTCGGTGCCGGTCCTCAGGCAAGACAGCTCCTCGAAGTCGTGCGATTTGTGCCGCGATCTCCCATAACGTGAAATGTTAATGGGGTTTGACCTCTGTATGTTCATGAGGAATGATGTAATAACTCCACAAAGCCGGCCGGGGCCTTCCTACGGTACCTCTTCACCACGCTCGATCCACCGGGAACCACCGTGGTTGGTTTGGTGTAAACTTAAGATATAGTGCAATGGTGTTGTGCAACAGTTCCGACACGCTGTTAGTTATTCTTAAATACGACGAAACAAAAAAAGATCTCGCTTTGAAATTAAGCCTTTTTCTTTTGGTCAGTTCTTGCTGATGCCGGTTAAACAATGATAGACAGTCAAACAAAGCTCGGTGGCTGGTTCCTAATACAATGGGGGAATTAAATGGGGGGGGGGGGGGGTGCAGTTTAACAAAGATCTGTATTTCTCTTTTCCAACGTTTATCAACTTGGTCCGTTTCGATTTCCACAAAATGATCCGTTAAAAAATATATATGTAAATGTCAATTGCAAGTCTTTGCACAGATCGCGTGCAGTTTCAGCAGCAGTGCGGGTGACTATATAAGTGACTAAGAATTGCAACAAAAGGCAACGCTATCAAACGTCAGCTTTGCAACGAGGACTGCTAACGTCAAGTTAGCACCACACACAGCTCATCTGGTTAGCTTATATTGCCGGTTTAAATGGTAATAATGGCACGTTTCATAGAACCGAAACAACTAGGATGTCGCTTGCATCATGCAAAGACAACGGCAAAAACAAGACGATTATAAAAATGGAAGGAAGTTTTTTTTTTTTTTTTTGCAAGCTTCAGTTACTGAATAAAACCTGAATAGTCAAACACACACAAGTGAATGATAGCAGGTGCAGGGGGGGTGGGGGGTTAAGGGGGCTATCTAGTTAGCTTCCTTGCTAACTAGTATCAGGTCAGTGCAGCCAGTCAGTAGCCTTCTTGCTCCCCAGATAACCAGATCCATGCACGGCAGATTGTCATCAAACATACGTTGATAATAAAACCCCCATGGAGAGTGCAAGAGAGGAGCCTTTGTTGTGGTGGTGGTGCCGGGAGTCGATCGGTGGTGTTCCCTTTCCTTTCTGCGGCGGTGGTGGACGACGAAGCTTTTTTTGATATTTTTCTTAATGAAAAATCCAAAAGGAACAATCGGTGCCGCTTGGAGAAGCTGCTGGAAACAGGGAAGGATAAATGAAGGGACGGCCGGCCGACTCTCCCAGGCCTATCCCTGGATTCAGCTGCAGGACATCCTCCTCTGCTCCCGTGGTGCTGCCGTGCCGTCGGTCCGTACTCCGTACCTACGTGGCTCTGACTGAGTGAGGGGATCTAGATCTAGTCCATTCAGTGCCTTCACGGCGTGCACGCACGCCACGCACGCACGCACACATACACACACAAGCGCTGCTGACTAGTACTTCCACACATACACACTAAACCCTCCTCCACCGACCCGCCCCCTGACGTAACTCACACGGTGAAACCCCATTGGCTTCCTATACCGCTAATAATATGCGGTCATGTGAGACTAGAGCCGTGTAGTGTAGTGCAGTGTAGTCAGTGTGTGAGGCAGTGGAAAAAGTACTCCTCGAATGTTTTACTTAAGTATAAATACTGCAATGCAGAAATACTCTGGTAGTCCCGGACTTTTACTTGAGTAAAAGTAGAAAAAGTATTGGTATCAAAATGTACTTAAATTATAAAAAGCACAAGTACTCATTATGCAGAATGTCCCATTTCCATTTCCAAATGTACACAAATCTTTGAAAATATCAGATCTACAAGCTCACAAATGCGTCGCATCTTGACACATTGTTGAAGTGGTTAATGTAATAGTGGTTTTTGTAATACAAAATTAAATCTACAAAGTAACCAGTCACTAACGTGGAGTAAAAGTATAATATACAGCCTCTGAGATGTTTAATTACTGAAATTTGGAAATATTCCAGTACAGTAAAAAACACATCCAAATTGTACTTAAGTACAGTACTTGAGTAAATGTACTTAGTTACTTTACACCACTGCCTACAAATCTAAATGTGTCCCATACTGGTAAATTGGCTGGGAGGGGGGAGGATGGGATGGGATGTGAGGAGAGCGGAGCTACTGTAACATGGCGTATTGCAAATGTGCTTCCTCTTGAAATGTCATTCATCATGGGAAGATAGGGGATTTTCCACCCTCGATGTTGTGTTGATGCCGCTATTGTTTTCAAGGTGTTGCACCATAGTTCATTTGCATCTCCCCGGCAATTCTATACCCCCCCCCCCCCCCCCCCCCCCACCCATGACTGTTTAATGTTCTTTGTTTTCTCTGGAAGAGCAGGGTGTGTGAGAAAAGGAAGGATTGGGCAATTCTTGCGTAGGAATGTAGGTCGTGGAGAGGAATGCTTGCAGCTGGACGTGGGACAGTGACAGAAGTGGTCCTTTTAACCTCTCTTCCTTGCTGCTTGCAGGCAGGGACATGCACTCACACAGTGCGCACACACACACACACACACACATGCACATTTTAATGCCCCCCCCCCCCTTT